>NC_071115.1:23537500-23882500 GCF_024256425.1 Clarias gariepinus | reverse complement strand
AACACAACATGCTCCTGGTTTCTTCCTTTATGAATATCTATACTTATATCAGTCTCCTCCACATAAATCAGCTTGACTGTTATTGGGTCTGCAGCTTATTTCCTCTTTCTCTCTTCTAGATGAAATTTGAAATCTAGATAAGTTATTGTAAGAAACCATGGCTCTGATGGAAGAGCGAAAACAGCTGCTGGATCTAGAGAGTTAATGAGAGATTTGCTGTATGAATATCTTTATTTTCAGATGCCATAAAAAGAGAAAGAAAGATAGAGAATCATACCTAGTTCTTGGACTCGTTGAACAGTTCTTATACGCCACATATTAATACAAAAAGAAATTGATATTGATTTGAATAAACTTTATCTATCTTTATCTGTATTCTAGCACTTAAAAATGTTGGGCCTGACTCCACTAAAGCAGATTATTGCAATTGATTGAGTGGTGAAGCATGGCCCGTTATCCGCTCAAGCAGTGTGAACTGGTAAACGAAAATAGCATCAGTTCAATAGATCTGTCCATATTGTTGTTTTATGAGCAGCTTTTCTGTTCTAGAGAACTTGTTCATGACCAGCCATCAGTTGAGACTTAATAAAAGATTTTCATTTTTTCCTGCTGAAAAGTAACCCCCCCACAGAAGCACACTACTGCCAACATCCTTGATGGAAGGATTGTTGTTATTTGAATTCTGAGCTGTATTTTAACAGCATTAAAACACTTTGCTTTTAGCCTGAATTTAACGCTCTCAGTCTTTGAGTTAAAGGAAAAAAGCTTCAGTCCAATAGATCAGATCAAATATGTATTCTACTAGGGTCGCCTCTGTGATAGTTGTCTCACAGTCATGCTGCTGTTTTGCCACAAAGTGCACAGAAAAGTGGAAGCATGTCAAAGTCAAATTTATTTATAAAGGACATTTAGCACAACACAGTTGGCCGAAGTGATGTACAGTACAACCCCAAAATAGCTGCCGACATAGTAACAGACTTTATAAACAGACAATAACAAGAAAATAAAATCCAAATAAAACAATTAATAATTTTTTTTATTATTCTAATTTACACACAGTACACAATATCATATGGAGTTTACTAGCTTGTGATTCGTTTTATAAGATAATGTCAAAACTGTATCTGTAAATCCAGTACTGTGAGCCTTCTCCTCCAGTTCGCACTATATGTATTTATTGGAAACAAGTTTCTGATAAAAAGGTGTACAAAAGTATTTTAAAATTTCCATTCAACATAATTGAGACAATATATACAGTAGGACTGACATAAAGTACTGGGCAAAAGTCGAGGCACTCATCATTTCTTGACATTTTCCTTCAAAAGAGTCAGACTTTCTTGTATTTTTTTTATGTCGTTTTTAATGGCTTTTTTTTTTTTAGCAAGGAATGGTTTTGTTTGTTAAGCCACACAGTGACCGATAAATCATTTAAGCATGAAAAAACATCAAACTGAAGGCATGAACCAGTGAAAAGCAGGTGGAGATGATGACAGATAATCAGGTCAGTGATTAGTATCCTAGTGATGCTGAATACAGAGTGGTTGGAATAGACGAGAGGGGAAATGAGGTTGCTCTGAGGTTGTTACATAAACAGTAACTTTTTTTAATCGGACCTTTGGGAACTTTGTAGCCTGTTGCAGTAAAATATTTGTTTTAATTTCCTTAAAATTAAATTTTTTGTTTAATTATGCGCCAAATGTTCTCTATAGATAAGATGATGGATGGCAGGCTGGCCAATTCAGCACTCAGACTCCTCTACAACAAGGCCAAGCTGTAGTAATAGCTGCAGTATGTGGTTTTGCATTGTCCTGATGAAATGCACAAGGCCTTCCCTGAAATAGATGTCATCTAAAACCTTTATATAACTTTCAGCATTAATAGTGCCTTCCAAAACATGCAAGCTGCCAATACCTTATGCACTTATGCACCCCATACCATCAGAGATGCTGGCTTTTAAACTGAACGCTAATAACAAACTGGAGGTCTCCCTTCTCTTTAGCCCGGAGGACACGTTGTCCATTTTTTCCAATAAGAATGTCAAATTTGGACTCGTCTCACTTTCCACAATCCATTTTAAATGAACCTAGTCCCACAGGACCCGACAGCACTTTTGGACCATGTTCACTTCCTTTTGACATGATAGAGCAAAATTTAGTTGGCATCTGCAGATGGCATGGTGGATTGTGTTTACCAACAGTAGTTTTTGGAAGTATTCCTGGACCCATTTAGTAACGTCAATGTCACATCATGCCGATGAGTGATGCAGTATCGCCTGAGGGCCCGAACACCACGGCCATCCAACAAAGGTCTTTGGCCTTGTCACTTGCGCACAGAGATTTCTTCAGTTTTTATTTGAATCTTTTGATGATGTTATGCCCTGTAGATGATGAGATTTGCAAAGCCTTTGCAATTTGATGTTGAAGAACAGATTGCAGAGCCTATGACCATCTTTACTTCTGAGAGACTCTGCCTCTCTAAGACATCCCTTTTATGGCTAATCATGTTACAGAGCTGATGCTAGATTATTTTTAGCCCTTTGTTGCCCTTGTGCCAACTTTTTTGGGACCTGTAACAAGCATCAAATTTGAAATGAGCTCATTTAGTGGATAAAAGTGCACAATTTACTCAGTTTAAACATTTGTTTTGTTTTCTATGTTCTATCGTGAATAAAATATTGACTCATGTGATCTGAGAGTCTTTTAGTTTTCATTTTATTCAAATTTAAAAGATGTCCTAACTTTTCCAGAATTCAGGGTTGTAATCTACATACTTTAATTTAACATGAGGAAATTAGGGGTGGCCCAAGACTTTTGCACAGTACTGTATAACTGATATAATTTCCCTTCTCTATCTTTCTCTTCAGGACAGTTATTCATGGATGCCATATATGAGTTTCATCTCCATATTGGCCCTGATCGCGTCTTTTTGTTCTGGCCCAGGTATACACACACACACACACACACACACACACACACACACACACACAACATACATAACCTTTCATGCACAATCCATATCACAGCTTTTTTTGTGTGTTTGGGATGCAGCCAGTCAGGCATTTTAAAAGGCCTTGTTGTGTTCAGTAGTGCAGCACTTGCAGATTTTCCATCTCGATTTGGAACACAGCCCCTCATATATCAGTTCCAGGTCCATTTGTTTCATATCTGGTCTGCAGTGGAGAACTGAAGCAGTAGCAGCTCCCTTTGTGGACTAAATGGAGTATTAAATTGCTTGGTAAATGATTTAGCTCTTCTTCTGTAAGCGTGATGCTGATGTGTAAGAGACTCTACCTTCAGTTTTATTTATAAATTTGTATACAGGTTTTCCATAATTAAACTTTTTTTTTTTTTGGCCCACTCTCTATGGTAGAAATTGGAGGAAATTGTGAGAAAATGTTTTGTTGAACGAAACCATAGTCATCTGTGTGTCCCAGATAACCAATGTGTATAATCACATAGTAATTAACCAAATGTAGCAGAACTGCAAAAAATGATCATGGAAGAACCAATATAATGGTCAACCTAATTTTAATCCAAGATTTTATTTATAAATGTATACATTTTTGGCATACAATTTATGAAATATTATGCATCATAATAAATGTATACCTATATATACAGTATATATTAAATCTACATACCAGCTACAGACCCTGCATGGTACTTTAAGTAGCTAATGCAGGGGTTTGAAATTATTGTGTTAATTGACCCCTAGGCCTTGACCAACCTACATTTTTTTATCCAGATTTATGATATAGGACCGCTGTAATATTCACATATTATAATAAAAGGGCGAGTCAAAAATTATTCGCACTCTGGCTATAGATTATTTTTTAACATAATCGTCTTGCTCTTTAATACACTTTGTCTATCTGTTAACAAGCTTTCATAAGCCATCATTAAAAAAAAGTTTTAGGCTGAGCTGGGCTAACCTTCATCCATTTAGGGCTGCTTTTAGGGGACCAACCTGGGGAAAGTTTGATGGAGCGGGATCAGGACTATAGGGAGGATGCTTTAACACCTCAAAATGAAGTTTTTGCAGATCGTCGACAGTGTCTACGTGCATCGTCATGCAAGATCACAACACCCTTGGATTGCAGTCCCCTGCATTTAATCCGAAGTTTAGGCTTCAGCTCTTCAATAAGCATCTCACTGTAACCAGCACTGTTGATTGTTGAATCTTTTTCCTGATAATGTTCCAATTCTGGCCCTTGAGAATCCTAGAAAACTGTAAACTTCAATTTTCCAGACAGGATTTTAACTCTGTTATTTTAAACCATATTTTTCAAGCAACCCTTGAAAGATCTTGCAGACCTTTTGTAGTCCTGTGCTTTTGGCCATTGTCCTGTTGGAGCATTGTGTCTTTGGCATAGAGTTCTAGCTTAGTGGAAGAGGTGATCGCTTCACAATTTCCAGTAATGCCAACATTCTTGATGACAGGCACAGAGATATTTAAATGTTGAACTCTATTAGTAAGTGGCATCCTTGCAGGCAATTGCCTGGCATCTTGGACACTTGAGACAATTCCCCTAATGCCTGTTGTTCTCTATGATTGTTTCTTTATCTTAAAGCACCATGCTGGTCTTTATGACACCAGAACAAATTTACTCTGCCAAGACCTTCCAAAGTTAGAAATATTTCTTGTTTAAGTCTACACTTGGACACGTAGACTTGAGCATACAGGACCAGTCAAAAGTTTGGACACATCTTCCAACTCCATGGTCCTTCCTGATTTTTACTTAATTCTACATTGTAAAACACTAACAGTACTAACAGTGTCCTAAATATGCAATAATCTCCTTTGAACAGTTAATATTGAGATGTGTCTGCTACTTATGATCTGAAAAGCCTTCATATTGGCTCTAATCTGAGATGGTGTTAATTGGTGATTTTCCTTTGAAGCAGAGGTAAGTTTTGGTATTGTTTCCTGATATGGTCTTTATGAGAGCTGAATTGCACTTGACAATAGTGTTCTTGCAAGAAACCTGTAACTTAATAACCTAATACCATGTGTGTTGTTTTATATGGTGTGTATTATATTTGATGTGAGCATTCAAGAAATTTAGGGACATTTAAATACAGGCAGTCTTCAGGTCACAAACAAGATCTGTTCCAAAAGTCTTGACTTTAAGTCGAAATTTCCAGTTAAGTCAGAGCGACTTTCGATTCTCATTTAGCACCAGTCAAATATCCACATTAGTTCAGTATATGGTATGTGTTTTATCTTTTTATGCATACAAAAACTAACAACATATTGTGGCATGGTAAATTGGAGAAAAACGTAGGCCCAATACTGTATCAACACACCCTCAACACAGTTTAAACAGCAAAATGCTCTGACTGAAAGTGGCTGGGGTTTTACAGTATGTGCATCAGAGAAGTAGTGTGTGCATTTGTTATTACAAGACACTGTATTTAATTCATAGTTTAAATATACAGTAATAGGCATTCTGTTAGTAAGTATACATTCTTAACCCAGGGACTGCATATAACACACTTACGCACAGCTTTTTAACACTGATATCTAATCTAATCACAGAAACTCAATACATTTAGGCATGTAGACATCGTCAAGATGATCTGCTAAAATTCAAACCAAGCACCAGAATGGGAGCGAAAGGTGATTTAAGTGACTTTGAGCAGGGCATTTGGTATTGTTGGTGACAGACGGGCTAGTCTGAGTATTTTTGAAACTGCTGATCTACTGGTACTGTATTTTCACACGAAACCATCTCTTGGGGTTTCAGAATGTCTAAAAAAGAGAAAATATCCACTGAGTGGAAATTATGTGACAAAAATGCTTTGTTGATGCCAGAGGAGAATGGCCAGACTGGTTTGAGCTGATAGAAAGGCACCAGTAATTCAAATAACATCTCTTTACAACAGAGGTATGCTGAAGAGCATCTCTGAATGCACTACACGTTCCTTGAAGCAGGAGGCCTACTGCTTGAGATGACCACACCAGGTGATAGTCCCGTCAGCTGAGAGCAGGAAACACAGTTTGCATGAGATCACCAAAATTGGACAACATAAGGTTGGAAAAAGTTGCCTGGTCTGATAAGACTCGCTTATTTCTGCTGTGACTTTCGGATGGTACAATCAAAATATGGCATGAACAACCCGAGTATTGTTGCTGACCATGTCCATTTCTTTATGACGAAAAGGTATCGCACAATGTCACAAAGCTACAATCATCTTTCTTGAACCTGACAATGAGTTTACTGTACTCAAATGGTCTCCATAGTTACCAGATCTTAAACAAGTAGAACACTTTTAGGATCTGGTGGAACAGGAGATTTGCATCATGGATGTACAGTCGACAAATTTGTAGCAATAAAGCATGATGCTCTTGTGTCAATATGGATAAAAATCTGTAAGACATGTTTCCAGCACCTTGTTGAATCAATGCCCAGATTGATTAAGGCAGTTCTGAAGGTAAAAGTTTGGAAGGTTCAACCCAGAAGCTAGGTTTACCTAATGAGGGGACCAGTGAATATATTTAAAATCCTGTTATACTTAAATTTAATGTTGCAAAACAGCAGAAAGAGAATTACTCCCAATGAGGTGAATACTTTATGAGATTTTAATAATGTTCAACATGTTGAAATGCTCGTAGGTGAATTTTTAGCAATTCATTAGGGAGTAAAAACCTATTAAACAAGACATTATTTTATACACAGTGTTTAAAATGGTATTTTTAGTGCTACTTGAAGTGCTACTACAAACAAAAGTGTGTCTGAGTTCAACCTTATTGTATGCTTTATCAGCATGCAGCTGTTAAACCCAGCTGTTTCTTTCTCAGTGCAAAACTATACTTCTCTAATTATAGCACGCATGAAAAAAAAAAAAAAAAACAGTCTGCAGACCGACTAGGTTACCTGTGAGTGGGCACTTCTGCAGTGCTTTCTGTTTGCATGTAATTGCCCATCTTTCCAACCTAATTACCTTAAATTAGCCACTAGAGTAAAGAGGTAATTAGGCAACTTATGCACCAAGCTTAAAAAAAATATGAGGTTATATCATTTAAAAAATTTTATATTGTCTGCTATTTCAACAGAGACGAACGTTATGAAGGCATAACTGTTAGAATTTTTAAACTTCAGCATCTCAGTTGGATGTTTGCTAAGCAATGCCCACTTGGTTACTGTTGCTACAGTAAGTTTGATCGGCTTTTCAACCCAGAAGGCCAGCTATGTGGTTTTCAAGGAAAGGATAAAATACTTACCCTGTCAAATGGATAGTAATTTTTTTTTTTGTAAAAATACATTGGAGATTTTTAAGAGGAGTAAACAAATTTGTTTTCGACCTACATTTAAAGCGTCATAGCCTTACTCTTGTTGTTCTAAAGTTAAAAGAATAAAGATGAATCCCACAGATCTTAGTAAAAAGTCAGCAAATTAATTAACTAATGCTCACGAGAGGGGCATTTAAGTCAAACAGGGACTGCAAAAAAAAAGCATCTGCATTTAATGTTGCAAGTATTCAAGGAAGATTATCCACTGAAGCAGCAAGATGACTAATTATATAAGAAATTTGATTGTCCCTGGGAAATCTGTAGACAACAACGAATAATATACAGATATTGCAGACTCAGAAGATATCATGTCACTATATGCTTCGGCTCATCCCCTTTTGTGCAAAATTGGGTTTCCAGAAGACTATGCATGCAGGTACAGTAGGAGATGCTGCCCATCTTTCTTGTACTGTGTTTTCAATTGGGATTTGTCCCAGAAAGCGAAATTTTGGAATATTAAAAATCTCTTGCTTGGCCAGAATTGACAAGAACTGGGTCTGATCTCTGGGCTTCTTTCATTATGCAGAACGCAGATTCAGTTTTACTTAACTTTCTCTGGCTTTGTGATATATGGCAAGGTTCAGCCAATCTGAAAGATAAATAGATAGATTGCGTGAGTCCACCAGATCTCAGATAGTTTTCTTTTATTTAGTTTTCTTTTATTTCTTTTATTTCTTTTACTTAAAATTCAGCATTAATCCACCTTAATAACCCTAACCCTAAACATCTTTTACCCAGCTCTGGTAATCTTCCTATGCCCTGGGTCAGTAGGCACTGGTTAATTTTTGTGGGCTTGATATACATCATTGTTGATCCCATGGGCTGGGTGTCCCTCTGGGACAAGGGAGCAATGGCTATTTTAAGCTGTCTCTAGTCCATGAGTATTGTGGCCTCTGTGTGTTTTTCAGATCAGCAACTCTTGCGTTTCCTACGACCTTAGCATTGCATAAAAGAGGGCGCTGAGGAACTGATCCATAGTCACACATCATTCTTGTTAACAGGGCCTGCGCGGCCGCCAGCAGATCCTGTATTTCCTCCTAACTCACAAGAGATATTGTTTAATGAATTTAAAGATGCTTGCAGCTTGTGAGTAGACAGCTGTTGTTGAACGATGCCTTAAGCAGGTTGAGTCAGCACCAAACAGAGGGCTATACACAAGAGCTACAAACACAGCACTGTAGCCAAGAGAGAGAGAGAGAAAGAAAGAAAGAAAGAAAGAAAGAAGGAATAATATACTGTATTAAACTCTTATGTAAACGTGAATTAATTCACAACAGTGTAATATGGTTTGTCTTGGGCAGATAAAGCATATCTTGTTTTGCGATAGCTTTTAAGTTATCAAGTGACTTCACTGACAGGCAGAAAAGATACATATTTTCCCTGGAATGGTAGGGACAGATGACAAGCCTCCTTCACTAGAACTGACAGAAACAGGTAACACCCTGCCTTCTCCACTGGATATGACAAGCACAGAGCTCATTTAGAGGGTGTGTTTAGAAACGAGACCGTGCCTATCAGCATCTGTGCCTGTCAGGAAGGTGCTCTGCCAGAGAATCAGAATACGTATGCTTCACCCAGAAAACACACACTGATCATCCATGCCATTATGACCACCTGCCTAATTTCGAGTAGTTCCTGTCTTTGCCACCAAAACACTGATGCACTGTGTGTTCTGACACCTTTTTATCACAACCAGCATTAACCTTTTCCTTAATTTGAGCTACACTAGCGCTTCAATAGGATCGAACTACACAGGCCAGCGTTCGCTCCCCATGTGCACCAGTGAGCCTTGGTCGCCCATTATCCTGTTCACCAGTTTTCGCTACGGGAGAACTTTTGGTATGTCCTGTCCACTACAGACCAGCAACATCCCACAAGATCTGCAGTTTTGGAGTTGTTCATCACAATTTGGTCCTTGTCAAAGTCACTCGAATCTTTATGCTTGATTATATTTTTCCTTTCAACACATCAACTTCAGGAAATGGGAGTTCACTTGCCGCTCAATATATTCGACCCATTTCCAGCCATCATTGTAATGAAATATTAAAAATGTTACTGTGGGAAAGACCAACTTGCCCTACTCAAGTGGTTATAATGTTATGTTACAGTATACTTCATTTAGACTTACAGGCAGAAAACCCTTCCTGACAGACACACAGGACTTATATCTGCATGGCTATATTTATTTACTGGAACTCTTTTTTAAACACACAGAACACAGCTCCTTCACTGGGACTGATAGGCACATTGATCCCCTATTCTTTACTGGGTTTGACAAATTGGGAAAGGATGCCTCCTTTAATGTAGCTAACAGACACAGAGACCATGCATCGTCTGTCAGGTACCCTGGCTTCCCTGGTTACTAACATCCACAGAGGCTACACCTCTTTTATTGCAGCTATTAAGGACAGATACTACAATTCCTGACAGGCAGAGAGTGACCACGCTTTCTTTACTGGATTGGACGGATAGGGACAGGTGGCGAGCCTCTTTTACTTGGACTGACAGTGCAGAGACCATACCTGCTTCATGTTAACTGACATGCAGGGAAATTACACCTTCTTCACGGGAACTAACAGGCTCGGAGACTACATGGACTGTCAGGCAGAGGAACCAGGCCTTCTTCACATGCACAAAGCTTACACACCCTTCACTAGACTGACACACACACAGAGAAACAAGGCCTTACTCTGTGGGTCTGACAGGCACGGAGACTACAACTTTTTTTTTTTTTATATAAAAACATGCCTCCTTTACTGGGCTGACAGGCACTGAAACTACAGCTTCCTCAATCTGGCCAGAGGATGCATTTGTACCTGCACTGACTGTCTCTTTCTCCTACAATGGCAGGCCACTTTTAAGCAGTTATGATATATGTTATTACTAAATTCATTCATTTTAGTTACACAGTGAGGGACACGATTTTATAATTACGTTTAATAAAAGTGATAATAATGTACTTAATTATATAGTTAGTATTTTATTTCTTGTGTGTAATAGTAAGAAGAAGTGTACGGTAATCAGGCAAAATGTATAATGATGCCCTTTATAGTGTCTGATGATCAGAGATGTTTAATGGATCTTTTTGAATCATAGAAGAGTTAAAATGCTTGATATCTTTGTCAGTAAGTACACAGAGTGAGTATTCACATTGCATTATGATTGCCAATATTAGAATGTTACAGACATTGTAAATAAAAATTAATCTTGTGCCATTTGCATTATGCAAAACACTTTTTTGTGGGCAAGTGGAGTAGATATGTCTAGGATTTGGTTTTTCAATGGTGTCTGGACACCTGCTTCGAAACAAAAGCATCGGTCTGAAATTTGGGGACACGTAATGTGGCCTGGAGGAGGAAACTTTACATTTTGCCACCTTTTGGAAAAGTGTGGTACGTTGGTGTTTAGTTTATCATAAGGAAAGCTTTATTGTTAAGTCTATTGTTAAGTCAGGGACTACACATTAAAGGAGAGTTTTATTGAGGGAAGGTTTTGTGTGATTTTGGTTACAAGAAATCGATCAGTGCTTGACATGTGCATCAGTCAGAGAGAGGGTTTAGTTAAGCCAGCGAGATGGCTCATTTTGGTCATGTTTGTTTGGGGTCAATCTTACTGTCTCACAAACGCGCACACACTTTCTCTCCCATCCCAAAGCTTGCCATGTTGTCCCCTCGTCTGCTCAGGGACAACACGCATCACTTGGCACTTTTTTTTTTTTTTTGGCATCTCATTTTGTTTCCTGTAACAGTATGTCTGTGCCAAGAAAGTGTCACTAATGTGGAGCGAATAGAAGAAATCGTGGTAGGTCAGGCCACCATACTCGACAAAAACAATGAAGCAATGACCGGAGGTGCAACGTTTGCAGAGGTGCATGGTGTGTCAGAGCACATTGCCCAGATCCAGGCCCCTGTCACAGCCCCAAGCTGCTTCTCCCATGAAGCCAAATCGTGATTTGACTCGTGAAATAAACTCCAGGAGCTGAATTCATGAATTGCGCAGTCACTCTGCTGACTGAGACAAGATTACCGACTCCACAGCCTTATGCAGGGGGAGTGGGCAGGTGCAATTTATTTCTTATGCAGGGTTCAGTTATGTTTGAGATGCAGCTATCCCCGTTTCCCTCTAAGAGGGCCAAAATAGCCCTTGGAAATAGGTCACTCCATGCTTAATTAAACTTACATTACATATTCAACCACTGACATACCATAAGGGTACGTAACATTATCCCAGATCTGGTTGGAACATCCAAGGCCTCTCAGAGGAATTTAAAGATGAGTTCAATACCCATGATATTATACTGTAGATATTATATGAGTTGCTGATAAGAATAGAAATACTTTTGCATTAAAGACATACCGAACATCTGGCTGGAAATTCCCTTTGGTCCACTAATTACAAGGGTAACAGGCCTTTATATTTATTCTTTAACCCACCTGAAGCCAATGGCAATGGTCATGGAAGGGGGTCTGGCACGGCTCAAAGCTCTGGCCGACATAGCTCCGGTTTCTTTTTTCTTTATCATTCTTGACTGGGGAGACTAAACTAGAAGCCTCCATGGACTTAAAAGCATGCCCTAGGGATACTGCCATATCCCTAGGGCAGTGTCCACACTAAATGGATGAACACAAGGATCCGGACCCACAGTCAGAAAAACGGCTCCAGTCACTATTCAGAACAGAAATCATTTTACAGTATATAAGTCATGTTTATATATAACTCAGCTCCAACTGGTGCTAGGATTAATTAATTGATTAATTGATTGAATCTTTATTGATCCCCAAGGAAATTCCAAATTCCATTTGACTACTTAAGGAGCCTTAGAGACATTAAAGAGATTTGTTTCAAACAAAAGGCCTAAAAGGCATTATTCCTCTCATAGACCCTGTGACTGTGCTGAAGACCTGCTCCTGAATTTTGGGCGCCTACCCACTAGGTGTAGGTGGTTCCTTTTTGTCAAGAAAAAAGGAGAATTCACGGCTCTGTACAGATTTTTAAGGGCTCAGCGTTCTCACCAGTAGATCTTCGTTCAGATCAGTCAGGGGATTATTCCCTGTGTCGAACAAGCATCAAACACACACACACACACACACACACACACAAACCTTTTCTCCACACCAACGCTTGCATTTAACCCCATTACTTTTATGTCATCCTCTCAAGGACAATACTGTAGGCATCACCTGCTCCTTCGATCTACATTTTGCGCTGTTCCCCGTTACAAGGTTATTGGGAGTATTTATGGCTGAAAAAAAATTTTGTATGATAAATTGTGGTTATCTCAAATGCTAGACAAATGTGTCACGGACCAAAGTCCAGGGTCAGAATTTTACATCTGAATACCAACATGCACAACTGTTGTGTTAAATACGAATCTAGAATTCACAACTGACTTGGGAAAAAATGTTTTTTTACAGTATAGTGAGATTGTGGAAATGTCTAGGAAAGACATTGTGACCATATAAATGAATAAAATTAAAAACCTCATTAAAAATGTTTATACTGACATCCAGTCTCTTACCCATTTCACATGGAATAATTTATAAATGGCCCAGCAGTGAATGTTTTATTTTATTCATATGTGCACCTTAAAATAGAAAGGAACAGCGTATATTTACAACAAAGGCAATCAATGAACCATACTTTAATTCCAGTCATGGCTGGAATTCAAGGAAAAATCAATGCAGTGCGCATTTCTGGAGCACATTCAATTATGTCTGTTATTCGGTTATTTAGTTTTGAACATGACAGGGTACTGAAGCATAATGTTTCCAGTGAACGTCAACGATAATTTAGATCAGGGACACTTTTTAGCTGTTCACAAAAACAAACCCAAGTGATGATTTATTTGACACTAATTTTAGCCATTAAACCATTAAAAATGCCGTCATGTCAACAGAACTATTGATTTAGACAATTCCTTATTTTATTTTTTCAACTGATTCAAGGAACAAAATGGACGATGGTATTTTGTTTCCTGTTTATGTTTTTCATTAAAGAAAATGCATCACCGTGTCAGACTTGAATGCATATATTCTTTAGAGGTGAGATGAAATTTTACCAGTTAACTTAGTCGTGTTTTGGTTATCTAAAATGAAGTGAATGTAATACTGTATGTAAAAGTCTGTAGAAGAAGGAAGCCAGCAATGTTCAGGATTTATCCGCCTCTGCACACTGGTTAATCAGGCTCATTAATTATGTTTCTGGAGTATAAAATAATTAGGTCAAAGTAATTATATACTTCACTATGTTAAGCAACCACTTTATACTGGTTAGGATTAGAGTGGATTTGAAGCTTAAGATCCAGGGATATTGGAGCTGTGAGGCGGTAATATACCCACGGTGTTACTGTGCCCATGCTTTGATATCAAATTCTACCTGTAATTTTAAAGAATTGGGATTCCTAACCAGTTTTGCTTAATAACTGAGTGCATGTGTATGTTTTGCTGGTGCCTTTATTCAAAATGACACACCTTACCAGTTGAAGGTTAAGGCTCTTCCATGACCAATATAACAGTGACCAACAGTGACATCTTGGCATTGCTTTCAGCATCAGCTGCTCACCTAACAATTTGTGGAGAACATTGATGGCAGCAGGCTGAGAACATCCCCAGTCACATATTCTTATGCACAATCATCCTTCACTGGAACTGAGATGCCCAAATATGTTCCTGTATGACAATGCCCCTGTGCACAAAGCAAAAACCATACAAGCGTGGTTTGCCAAAGTTGTTATGGTCTGCACAGAGCCCACAACCCCAATAAATACAATTAGGATGGAATGGTCAGACTGCTGCAGGTCTGCTTGTGTATCATCAGTGCCTGGACTCACTAATGCTCTTCTGATTGAATAAGCAAATCCCCAAAGCCATGTTCCAAAACCATATGAATAAATTAATAAAACCCTAAATAAAAATGTTAATTCTGACATCCAGTCTCTTACTCATTTCACGTGGAATAATTTAAAAATCGTGTGACTGAATGTAGGGAAGGGTGCAGGTTGACCAGAGAGCTGTTTCTGCAAAACTTCCCCTTAACACTATAGACCTGTATTAAAACTCATTTGAATTCAATTCAATTCAATTCAATTTTATTTATATAGCGCTTTTAGCAATTTTCATTGCCGCAAAGCAGCTTTACACAGTCAAAAGAATCATTTAAGTTTGTATGAAATGTGAATTTGTATGAATTTGTATGAATTTGGAGCTACTACTTTATACTCCCTAGGCAAGGCTGCTCCCTTCACCTAGTGTTCTCCAGGAGAGAAATCTGACTTGATTATAGTCATGTTGCAGGTGATCACAAGACAAGAGAAAGGCACGGTCAGTGGCGTCATTCTTGGGTCTGATGTCAGATGATAAACTCACATCGTGCTAGCACTGATGTTACAGCAGCAGAAGTGTGTGTGTGTGAGTGTGTGTGTGTGTGTGTGTGTGTGTGTGTGTGTGTGTGTGTGTGTGTATGCACTATGGAAGTTAGAGGAATGACTCATACTGCAGTTGCTTGAGACTTAATTCATAACCCCTGCCCCAATTCTCTCCCTCTCTGTCTCTCTCACTCTTTGTCTATCTATCTATCTCTTGCTTTATTCTTTTACTTTCCATAGCTCTCTCTCTCCTCTTTTCACCTTTTCTTTCCCTCTGTATATCTTTCTTTTTAGCTGTTTCTTCTTCCTCTTTTTTTCTCTCTACTCTTATTGTCTCTTCTGTCTGTCTCTCTCATCATTTGCATCTGTAAAGGTTCGCTCCCAATTCAATCCACTTTTATTCTTTCTCATTCTTTTATCTCTCTACCTTTCCCTTTTCATTTTCTTTCTTTTCTTTATTATATCACTCCCTTATCTTACAGTATCTTTTTTATGTCGGGACTACTTTTCTTTCTCATTCGCTCTCCCTCCTCTCCCTTACCTGTCTTTCTCTCCTTTTTTCCTCTTCCTTTTCATCTTGATTGTCCCTTTGTAATTTTATTCTTTACCTCTCTATTTACTACTCCCCCTTTCCTCCATCCCTCACTCATTGTCTGTCTCTCACTGCCTCAGGTCTTACAGTAGGTCTCAAGGCACCAATTACCCTTTCACTATTTAACACAACCATTATGCTTATTCCCACACACATACTGTGCAAACACACACAATACAAACTTCCTTATCACAAATCGCATGTGTGTTAAATACATTTAGTCACAGTACCACATCAAATTCCTAACAGGATGATTCACCTAGACTGCCTATACAGCTTTCTTCTTAGATTAAGATTCCCTTTTGTATCTGTGCATCAGCAAAACTTTTCAAGATGACCAACAAAACTTTAATGAAGTCAATCCACGAGTGGTGCCATGTGGCCTACTCATTAGCAGCATCAAATTTACCAGTGATAGCACACATCACGTGGCTGTAATTCTTGAAGTTCCACTCCCCAAGCTTCCAAGTGAATGCACTACTCTTGCTAAACGTACTTGATATCCAGTTTCTACACAGCAGCTCTTTAAACCAAGTTAAAATGGCTTTGTTAAATCGTCCTTTGGCTAAATGCTAATTAAGAGGCACTTTTCACTGTGTGTGTGTTGGATGGCTGCCCAGATGCTGCAGATATTCTCTCTCTCTCAGGTGAAAAAACATGGGATTAGTCTGGACCGCGGGGCGAGAGGGGGTTTGTATGGCTTTGCAGTGGAATCGTTAGGGACTAATTATTGAGAGAATGATGAATATTAATAATAATTCTCCTGGCGATTAGCGCATGTGACATTTTACACCCTCTGTCTCTTTCTGCCTGTCTTTCTCTCAGGTGGCATTCCCTTCATTCTGACCGGGGAGTTGTTTGAGCAGACGTATCGTCCCGCTGCATTTTTGGTGGCTGGAATTGTGAACTGGTTGTCAAACTTTATCGTGGGCCTCATCTTCCCTTTTATACAGGTAGGAGTGCGTATATTATGTATGTCTTTGTCTTTTTAAACATAAGTCACACAAAACCAATCATAGGCTTTACCCATACCATATAAGACTTAAGTGTGTTCTGATATGGCTATATTGTTAGAATCCTATGGAGACAAATTGGTGCTGTAAACATTATTTTCAACCGTTTGATATTTTACTATTTCTCTAAGTTGACAAAGGTTTAAGAGCTCCCCAAAAGTTCTATTAATACTTCAGCTCAAATACAAGGGGGTGTCAAAATGTTTTAAGATTTGCACCCCACAGGTCTGGTTGCTTTTGCCCTGCATCTTCCCAGACGCCTTAAAACCTAGCAGTAGAATATGAATGTCGAAAAAGATGATGAGCATGCACTCGGTCGAGCTGTGGACCTGCCACGCCTTTTTGTCGTGGAGATGATGGGCTCTTCCACTGTGAAGACTGGTGCTTCATCTCAGGGTCGTACCCATACAGCCAAGTTATTTCACTGGTTATGATTCTCGACATGAAGGACGTCTCTGTGGCGGATTTACTCAGTTTCACGCAGAATTTCACATTTGCTCTTTTTTTGAACTTGCTGTCCATGATGAAATAGCAGACGTGGTAATGCACGTGGTCAGAATAAGACCAGTTGCACACCTCCCGATTTACACAGGACGACGTCTTTTGGCACACTGACTCATGAAGTTTGGTGCTCCCTGTGACTGTGCTGCCATTTGTTGAAATATTACAAAAACAAGTCTTAAAACGTAGCCATGCCCTATCAGAGCTGATCAACAAACTGGAAGAAAGTATCTTCTTATATGAGGTGACATTAGAGGGAAAATCTAACTGGCTTGTATACAACACAAAAATGGAAAAAGAACCAAAAGCAGTAAATGTACTTTTCTTACATATTATGTATATAGACACACACTAGAGTCTAAAAATGTCTTAAAAGTGAATTTTGCCTAATTGTTCTTTTGCACCTAACGTCACTACACCTGTTCACCACCCACCCATTTTATAAATGCATTGCCACTTCTGGATGTCAAAAGGAGTGTACTTATAAGATGCCAGTGCCAAAATCCACATACAAAACAAGTCAAAAAGAACTCCCAGTAAGATAACAGATCTGATAACGTCTTGCTATCTCAACCAACTACTTACTTATTGCTTTCAAATCAACCCAAATCGCTTCTGAGCTGTCTGTGTTATTCTCTTTATGGCTAACTAGCTTCTAACACAAGGTTGAATCTCAAATCCCTCTCTAACCCTGAATGAGGGCACTACTAAGTGTATGGAACAAGAGATTCAACACATTGAATGCCTTTTAACACACAGTATGACTGCAGATCATGTCTGTTGTCTATCTGTTATCACCCAGATGAGGATGGGTTCCCTGTTGAGTCTGGATCCTCTCAAGGTTTCTTCCTATTTCCATCTCAGGGAGTTTTTCCTTGCCACTGTCACCATCGCCCTTGGCTTGCTCATCAGGGACAATCTTATACTCTTGATTCATACACATTCGCATTTCATACAATTTCATAATTTCTTTTGATTGTGTAAACCTTACTTTGCGTCAATGACAATTGTTAAAAGCGCTATACAAATAAAATTTAATGGAATTAAATTGAACCTACATAGTGCGCTAGCTTTCCATTCTCTGCAATTAGATCCTACTTAGAAAGCTTGAAATGTCATTATTAGTTAATGTTACCTCCACATCATTTACTGAGACGTAAAGCAACGTATGTTCCTTAGCATCATGTCATTTGCAGAGATGGCAGAAGCATTAAAAGAGTTAATGCTAACACTAACAAAAAACCTTAAATCCAACAGGAATCACATACAGTATTTGTACACTGTCTGAGATAATCACGTTATGATAAATCAAACTTCTGCAAATTAATATAAAATGAATATTACTATTATTCACATGCATGTTTCTCTTTTGAATAAGTTGCGAAGTCAGCCACAACATTCTACGAAAACAATTAGCAGAAAATAAGCTTTTAATTACTAGGTTACTCTTCTATCTGTGTGAGAACTCACCAGGTTATCAGGTTCTGAAATACACCTCGAACATAACTATCACTAGAAATACATAGTAGCCTAATGTCAGTTAATGGTACTTCTTCTGTCTGCTGTTGTGATTGACATCATGGTAGTCACACGGTCAGTGCATTCCCTTTAAACATGTAAAACATCTCTTCTTACAGCCACTACTACTGTATAATATATAATAACTCCACTTCCGTCTTGGCAAACATACAATAGGTCCCCTAAACGTTAACAGGTTTAGTTTAACAGGTTAAAGATTCTCCTTTAACAGTGCAGTGATTGCACTTACCATAATTAATGAAAAGTCCAAAATAGTCCAAATAATTTAAATCCAAATAGAATTTCCTGACTAATTTGTTAGCACTCTACATGTCTAAACAGTTTATACACAGTTAGCAGTTACGTGAGGATGGAATTGAATAAAGTGTTCAATTAAAAAATCCATTAAATGTATGTACTTACTTAAGAACTAATTCATTGTTCCATCATCTGACAAGGTTTTAAATTAGCACATTATTTCCATATTTCTAAATGTAAATGTACTTCTTTGGTGAAGCAGATGTTTTCTTACTTCTTTGACATTGGATAGTATCAAAACCTTTGACTTTGATGGTACAAAAATAACCAGTGACTGAGGAAAAAAGTGCTGAGTGTGAAAGCCTTTGGGATTTTCTCTTTGCCAATGTCACCTTTGGCTTGCTTAGTGAAGGTTAGGGCACAGATATCAGTAAAGCTGCACAACAATGCAATGCAAGGCAATTTCATTCTCTTGCAATTGTAACAGAAAATTAAAAGTTAAATCATCGTCATACAGCAACCAAGTGAAAAAAATGGGAAGTGTTTAGGGGGAAAAGTACCATGTGGATTCACAAGTGTAAATAACCTATAACCAATACTTTGTCAAAGCACCTTTTGCTTTTAATACAGCACTACGTCTTTCTCTATTATAGTCTACCATCTTACTGTAGCACACCTTGATTTGGCAACTTTACTCCACTCACCTATGTAAAAATGCCCCGGATCTATCCAGTGCCTTTTAATTATTTCACAGGTCTTTGACAGGATTTCGTCTAAGGCGCAATCCAAAACATTGATTGTCTTTTTCTGAAGCCATTCTTTTGTTGGATTTTTGCTTTGGGTCGTTATCATGCTGCCTTAGCGAGTTTTCACATCAGGCACGATTGATTTGTACCAGGCCCAAGAACGATTGCTTGCCCCTCCCCACTCCTCCGCTGGCCAGCGATTGCATTGTTTTTGTTCACTTGCGCATTTACACTGTCCAAAACAGCAGGTGGTGGTATGCACCTACTTTGTTAGTGGGACGCCATTAAACAAAAGAGAGGAAGAAAATGAGAAAGTTAACTTTTATTTTATATATATTCCAGAAAAAAATGTCAAAAGTGACTCTGTTGTATACCTTACTACGTTGTTACTGTAGCTAACGTTTCTTTGAACACCAGGCCGACCACACTTCTAACATGACAGCAGATTGACTGCTCAAATTCCCCTTGTTCCTCTTGAGTTAAGCATTCTTGTTTAAACTGTTAACCCAAAGCCCACATCGTGACCAACGTTTCTCTTGTTCATCTCCACCATCTTTAATTTTTTTATGGAATTTTTGGGATGTTTTTCCGAAACCCTGACTATATTCAAGTCAAGCCAGACCTATTTAAAGCAAACACGAGTTCCACAGATCCTCTATCTTGCCACTTCTTCCTTTTGGATCTCTAATGATGCTACTGATTACTCTATGGCTTCAGTATTGTTGGTGGATTCTAGAACAACCACTGCCTTATTTCTCACCAGAATGCAGAATTCACTCGCTTGTTCTTGACTGATCACTGAGCAGTCGTGCATATAATTTATCAAGGACACTCCAATACTAATGCCCAATTCCATTTCTTACTTCTTCTAGAAAAGTCTTGGAAGCTTCCAAAACCAATAATCCTTTATTTGAAATAATCTTCTGCTGAACTCTCCACCTCACCCAGCAATCTTAAAAAGAAATATTACATACCATTTCTATCAGACTCCTTGCATACTTTGCTCTGCAATTCTTTTATGTATTTTTTTAACATTGGGTTCCCAAGGATTTGCACCTTGTTCAGTGCAGAATGTAATTATTATGTATTTGGTGACCTGATAGTCTATCATTTAAGAAGGCAGCACCCAGAACTAACCCTGCAAAATGCTCAACCACAAAAGACTGTTAAGTTTAGATTGACAGCATTTTTTTATTATTAATTCCTATGAAACTGTATTAGGTCATAATTAAGATCACCATTACCCACTGCTGTCTCTATCAAGAGACAGTATTCACTCGCTTTTTATATCAAACAAAGATTTATGCTTCGAGCTCAGTTTATACTCTGGATATGCTGCATTAAAGTAATGGTGAAGAACAAAATACTCCGAATTCATGCTAGCACAATCTACACCCACATGAACACAGTAGACGATTACAAACTCATGCTGCGTAATAGCAAGAATCAACAGAAACCGTGGCCTTATACACACTTAAACTTTCAGAGCACGAAGCTTTCAGAGCATTCAGAGTTTATTAACGCTGAGATCAACTCATTTAAACACACACATACACACAGAAGATAAGGAAACTGTTTTTTTTTTTTATTTCAGTTTACTCTGCTGACACAAACCTAGCTATCTCCACTTGAACTCTACATACTTACTCAGAATAAATCCTTTTTTTTTTTTTATCTTTGTGTGCTATCTTATGGAGCTGTCAAAAAAACATAAAAGGGGATAATTTATTGTTTCTTTACACAAATCATTCTTATGCTGTTGTTTTTTTTTTCACTTCCTGCAAAGTCTTTTTTTTAATAATCTAATTCAAAATGCGAAACTCTCACATATTCTAGTTTTATTACGTGTGAAATGAAATAGTACAAGCCTTGTCTTTTTTATTAATTTTGATGATTATAGATTACAGCTCATGAAAATTGAGTTCAAAAGTCAAGTTGAATGTGCAGATCGGATCCGCTGTGGAAACCTCTTTGTGGGAGCAGCCAAAAAAAACAACAACACGGTATAATTACTGTGTATCTTGCGGTCTAGTTCAGTACATGCAAACACAATTATGGGGAAGACTGCTGACCTGGCAGTTGTCCAAGAGACGATTATTGACACTCTCCACAAGGAGGACACTGAAGGTCACTGCTGAAAGGACTAGCTGTTTGCAGAGTGCTATATTAAAGCATACTCATGCAAAGTTAACGTGAAGGCAAAAGTGTGGTAAAAAAAGGTGCACAAGAAGCAGGGATGAATTCAGCCTTAAGAATATCATTAAGCAAAGCTGATTTAAGAACTTGGTAGAGGAGTGGATGAGGCTGAAGTCAGTGCATCAAGAGCCATCATGCACAGATGTTTTCAGGAAATGGGCTACAACTGTTGCATTCCTTTCTTCTAGCCATTCCTGAACTAGAGACAATGTCAAAGGCATCTTACCTGGGCTAAGAATCAAAAGAACAAGACAGTTACTAAGTGGTCCAAAGTCGTCTGAACATTTTATTTGGAAATCAAGGTCCCAGAGTTTGAAGGAAGAGGCACAAAATTTGAGTTGAAATCCCATAGTTGATCATTTGGGGTGACATGTCATCTACTGATGTTGGTCCATTTTGTTTTCTAAAGTCCAAAGTTACGTCAGACAGGGGATTTTAGAACACTTAATGCATCCGATTGGTGCTTAATTGAATTGGGATCTGGGGACATTTTTAGGCGGGTTCGGCAGCCTTGGGCTCTTTACCTGCCAAGCCCTATGTGTCCGGTGGGCTGTGCCCTCCATAGGGATAAATGTACCTTAAGTGCTCTTGATTCTGTCATAAAATGTATTGTGCTTATACCCTATGCTTGAATTTGGTTGTGAGGGGGCATCATTTTAAATTATATTTGGAATTACAGTCTGTGAAGTGAAAGACTCAATGCCACGATTAAGATTTTAGCTTCTGCTGTGCTGACACATGTCCTGGATGAATAGCTTTTTCATACACTTTCAAAATGATGACACTCTTGGGAAAGGTGGATAAAAATAACTTTCTAAAAAAAAATTTAAATTATTGGGTAGCTTAGCCTCACACTCAACATGTGACAGAAATCATTGAGTAATGCTTAATGTAGTTGGAAAGAGCAAGGAATTTGCAACTTCCCCATATCCATACAAAGACCGCCACATCCATAAACAGACCTCCATATTCGTAAACAGAATCCATATACAGAAATCCATATCCATATACAGAAATCCATATTGATATACAGAAATCCATATCCATATATAGAAATCCATATCCATACCCAGACTCTCTCCAAATTCTTTATGGTCCTGCATCCACTTTTATCCTGTATGTTTGTCTAATCCATCTTTATCAAGTGTGCCAATAATTCTGGAGCTGACTGTAAAGCTGTACAATGCCACATTCAAATGTCAGCATGTGTTATTACATTCTGCTCTTCAGTCCTTCATGACTTTGGACAGATGTATGGGTAAGGCATAAATAAATATAACTTTATGTGACACCTCCAGTCAGTTGGGTGGTGAATGAACACTGTAGTCAAGTATGTGAATGTTGGATCTTGTTTTTCTTTCTTTCTTTCTTTCTTTCTTTTCTAATGCATATGCTTTAAAGAGCAATTTCAAGTGTGGTTCATCTCACACAAACAAATAGGAGATATAAAGGAAACAGTTCTGCTAGTTGGTTGGTTTCACCATCAATTCTACTGATAATTATTTCAGCCTCTCGTTTAATTTGGATCTGTCATTAAGATAATGCTCTCAGTGTCCGACTTTATGAGGCTAGTGTGAAAAGATAAAGTTCAAAAAGACATCCATTTGCACGACCAAAGTGGATTGGGGTTTTTAGATGTACCATCACTAGAGCAACTTTCACGACAGGTCTGTTCCACTGAGTAATTTAGAGCATGACGTGTGGAGTTAAATAAGGACTATGTCTCTCTGTCCATCTCTATACAGCTGAGTGCTCTTGCTGTTTTTTTGTTTTGTTGTTTGTTTTTTTAATGAAGTACTGCAAAGCATGGAGTTTTGCTCTGATGATGGATGTATATTAAATTTTGCTTCTTGCTTCAGAATGTCACTTCCCTGCAGTGTTTGGAAATGCTGTCCAAGACCACCCACACACTATTTTAAATAGAGAAAGACCCTTTTGTGTTTTTCAAACAACATTTTGTAGTGCATCATAATCTTGCACCACCTGGGCTTCCCCCAACATCAGGAACAGCAGTCTAACTACCTACTCACTCTCAGGCCACCCTAAAAAAAGGTTCCAGTGCCTTTTGGCTCATCCTGTCATCTGAATGTTGGGGATCTGGGGTAGGATTAGCATGCCAATGGGGTGCGGACAATCGGGCAATGGTTTTATGGCGGAAGTCTGCACAGAGAACAGATATTTCACCAAGCTAATGTCTTGTCACCATTTTTTAGGCCAGCCTCCATTTGATCACTGTCGTGAAGTGGACCAGCTGCATGGTAGATTATTTGTTCTCTGTCCTGGTTTTAGGCACCAGGAAGACATCCCCAGGTGCCTAGGTAGGGAATAAGAACACAGGATGTAGCCATTGAATGGTGTTGATGTTCTAAGGTAGGGAATGAGAACACAGGATGCATCCATTGAATGGTGTTGATGTTTTAAGGTAGGGAATGAGGACACAGGATGTAGCCATTGAATGGTGTTGATGTTCTAAGGTAGGGAATGAGAACACAGGATGTAGCCATTGAATGGTGTTGATGTTCTAAGGTAGGGAATGAGGACACAGGATGTAGCCATTTAATGGTGTTGATGTTTTAAGGTAGGGAATGAGGACACAGGATGTAGCCATTGAGTGGTGTTGATGTTCTAAGGTAGGGAATGAGGACACAGGATGCAGCCATTGAATGGTGTTGATGTTCTAAGGTAGGGAATAAGAACACAGGATGCAGCCATTGAATGGTGTTGATGTTCTAAGGTAGGGAATGAGGACACAGGATGTAGCCATTGAATGGTGTTGATGTTCTAAGGTAGGGAATGAGAACACAGGATGCATCCATTGAATGGTGTTGATGTTTTAAGGTAGGGAATGAGAACACAGGATGTAGCCATTGAATGGTGTTGATGTTTTAAGGTAGGGAATGAGGACACAGGATGTAGCCATTGAATGGTGTTGATGTTCTAAGGTAGGGAATGAGAACACAGGATGCAGCCATTGAATGGTGTTGATGTTCTAAGGTAGGGAATAAGAACACAGGATGCAGCCATTGAATGGTGTTGATGTTCTAAGGTAGGGAATGAGAACACAGGATGCATCCATTGAATGGTGTTGATGTTTTAAGGTAGGGAATGAGAACACAGGATGTAGCCATTGAATGGTGTTGATGTTTTAAGGTAGGGAATGAGGACACAGGATGCAGCCATTGAATGGTGTTGATGTTCTAAGGTAGGGAATGAGGACACAGGATGTAGCCATTGAATGGTGTTGATGTTCTAAGGTAGGGAATGAGAACACAGGATGCATCCATTGAATGGTGTTGATGTTTTAAGGTAGGGAATGAGAACACAGGATGTAGCCATTGAATGGTGTTGATGTTTTAAGGTAGGGAATGAGGACACAGGATGTAGCCATTGAATGGTGTTGATGTTCTAAGGTAGGGAATGAGAACACAGGATGCAGCCATTGAATGGTGTTGATGTTCTAAGGTAGGGAATAAGAACACAGGATGCAGCCATTGAATGGTGTTGATGTTCTAAGGTAGGGAATGAGAACACAGGATGCATCCATTGAATGGTGTTGATGTTTTAAGGTAGGGAATGAGAACACAGGATGTAGCCATTGAATGGTGTTGATGTTTTAAGGTAGGGAATGAGGACACAGGATGCAGCCATTGAATGGTGTTGATGTTCTAAGGTAGGGAATAAGAACACAGGATGCAGCCATTGAATGGTGTTGATGTTCTAAGGTAGGGAATGAGAACACAGGATGCATCCATTGAATGGTGTTGATGTTTTAAGGTAGGGAATGAGAACACAGGATGTAGCCATTGAATGGTGTTGATGTTCTAAGGTAGGGAATAAGAACACAGGATGCAGCCATTGAATGGTGTTGATGTTCTAAGGTAGGGAATGAGAACACAGGATGCAGCCATTGAATGATTTTGATGTTCTAAGGTAGGAAATGAGGACACAGGATGTAGCCATTAAGTGATTAGTAGAAAGAACCTCTGGGCGACTGTTCTGAAGGTCAAAAATTTAAGTCCCAACCCCACCAAGCTGCCAATACTGGACCCTAAGCCAGGCCCTTAGATGCTGTTGGGGTGCCTATTTATACTGTAGCTGACCCAGCACTCTGACCCTAGCTGTCTAACAAGCTCTAAACTATGAAAAATTTCACTGCAGGGGAACTGAGAATAAAAGATTTAGGAATAAAAGATAAAGATGAAGGATTTCCTCAAGCCTGTTTCACTCAGAGCTTGCCCCATACCCCTGTTACCGTAGAGAACAAACACATTTGAGAAAAATGTTGTATATTAGATGTATTGCTATTTTACAGCTTGTTAAATTGTGAGTCCCACATGGCTGATGCTCAATTTGCTTCTGTTTGGCATCTGTATATTCTATAACTGGTGTTCTCACAGATGTATTACTTCGAGTATAAAAAGCACAAATTCACTAGGTCAAGAAGCACAATGGGAGCCAGTCGGCAGTGTGCGAAGAGTGAATTCTCATTTTTTAAGCTGAAGAAAAAAGGTTTTAAAGTATTTCCAGTTTTGGGCTGCAGCTATCTACAGGGCATGACCTGCTTTACGGCATTATGTCCAACTGAATAGAGGCACAGAGCCGCAGCAAGTGAAGCCAATGGAGCAGTACTGTTGTTAAAAAAAAAAAAGTTTTTTATTTTTATTTCCTTCCTCTTTTGGTGCGTGTCCTCAGCAGCAGACTAAGTAATGACTGGCTATAAAATTAGCAGCTGTAAAATAAAGGATGTAATTAACACAGTTCAATACTACACAAACACACACACACACACACACACACACACACACACACAATACTGTTTGGGGTTCCACTTCTACAGCTTTACCACAGCAGGAGATTGCAGCTGCAAGTGGATTTTGTTTTAAAGGAAATCCTCAACTGATATATATATGCATATATAAATATTGATTCATCACTTCTGGGAAAATTCTTAAAGTTGGTTTGATGACGCATCCAGAACGTGTCATCTAATCGAATAACTGTTCTATGCAGGGGCAGGCATTGCTCTGTCGTAGCATTTGGTGCATTTTGGGTGTTTGTCTTCCTGCAAACTATTGCCTCTTTATTTGGTATTAAACGAGAATAATATTCTACGTTTACATACTGATGGGAATATCCTATCAGTGATATCAAATACTACTATTTTATCTACCATTCAACATGTTCCGTTGATCTTACAGCTCTCTTTCAGCATCTGTGCCTCTGACAGTCAACAGATGGCACAATTACAGAAACGCTCATTAAAGTCAGAATGTTGTGTGGATGGAAGTGATGTTGCGAAATCCTCTAAAGGATTTAATGGTTTTAAAAGGGTTAAACTTTATATTTATCTAGTTTATCTATTATATCTTATCTTACTTTATATTGATCTATCAGGTTTGTTTAGATTCTGTAGTGACATGGCATATCTAAAAATTATTATTTTGGTCTGTTCACGTGCCATCAGGCGACAGATACTTCCCACCCTGGAGGTTTATGTGTCATTTCTATGGCAGTAACTTAAGGGGTCGAGTTGCCAGTATAATTCCTGATAGTCATCCTTCACTATGGGCAATTTAGGAACACCAATGAACCCGCATGTCTTTGCATTGTGGGAGGAAACCAGAGAACGTCCAAATTCCATGCACACAGGCCAAGACAGGAATCCAGAACCCGGAACCACTGTGATCACCGCAATCTGGAATGTTACTGCCTGTAAATCACTTCATGGCATAAATACTTTAAATTCAAGGTTCATAAGAAATGTTAGCCTAAATAACCACAACATGACTCCCCAGGCTTTGTTCTCCAGGGGATAAAAATTTGTCTGCAGTACCCTTGAAATGACAAGGGTATTATAGCAGCGCTCGCAGTGCTGTTCAAACTACACATTGGCCCTACACATTATTATATAATGAAATGAAAAGGTCAGATTTTTCTCTATCTATAAATCACACTATTGAGCAGCATTAAAATCAGGTGACAATAAAGTGATCTATTATGTCATGAAAGAACATTTAAAAGTCACAGCTAGCCCCAGACTCTCTCTCTCTCTCTCTCTCTCTCTCTCTTGTCTTTCCCTCTTTTCCCATTTCTTCCTGTGAGGTGTGTTTTGGCCTTTGTGGGAACCAAGTGTCTCAGTAATGATTGAAATACATGACAGTTTGACCTTGTGAGGACATTTGCCTAGATGAGTGCTGTGTGTGTGTGTGTGTGTGTGTGTGTGTGTGTGTGTGTGTGTGTGTGTGTGTGCGCGCGCATTTGTGTGTCTGAGAGAAACAGATTGGAACAGCCAGCAGAATGAAGCCATATCACCATGGAAACAGGCGATGGAATGGTTCTGGTTCTGCGTATATGTGAAAGTCATAAATACAGATAGGTTAGGGTTTGTTCTTGTTAATTGACGCAGTTTAGCGCAACATACTTAGGAACGTCATTTGAGTGAATGGTTGGAGACGCATGTTTGGGTGTCTGTATGCGTGGGTGGGTGTAAGAGAGAGAGAGAGAGAGTTTCTTTTTTTTGCCGCAGGATTATACTCTTTGACCAATAACTGGAGGATTTTTTTGGGTCATAAATCGGATAAATCCACATTAATCTCCCAGACATTGTGGGTAGAAAAGCCCAGGCAGTACGATAGATGCCTGCTGGGATAATCTGTCTAACGGAGTAAGAAGGTTTTTAGTGCATCACAGTACCTGCTCACAGCTTCCCATTCTTAAAAATGGATGACATTCAATCAGGATTACTAATTGATTAGGACATTTGGAACTGAATACAATTAATTCCAAATGATCTATGTGGAGTTTTGTATTTTGTGCACCGTCATTAATGTGCTGTATAATGAAAGTCCTGAATTGATTCTGTAATGAAGCTGCTACAATTGCAACACATTGTATTGTGCGCCAAACCATTTTCTAGGCTATGTTAAAATGTTAAAAAGTTAGACATGCTAATTTTACTTGCAACATCAAGTAGCTGAACAAAGCTATGTGAACATGCAAACACACACAAACCTGGGGTGGGAATCAAACCCCAACATTGGAGGCGTGAAGCCACAGTGCCAGCCCCAGTCAGAGACCTGATGAATTACATTACATTAATGCTAGTTGCATTAAGGAGTTGTTCTCACGGAGTTTACCAATCAGAAACAGACAGAAACAGACACAAAATTTTTCCCTTTGTTTTCTCCTACAGTAGAAATGATCAAATCATATGTAAGATTTACTTATTGAATGGATTATAAATGGGTTAGATAAATTTAGCCTGTTCCAATTGTGTTTACAATTGGGCTATTATTCCCATTATTAGTGGAATATAAGGGTCAATGTAGACACCTATTGTCCATCTTACTACAGTAGGCAAACAGCCAAAATGGTGAGTTTCTGAATGACGTTTCTGCTTTAGTAGCTGTTCTGCTCACTAACTGCTGAAGGTTATGTAGGTCATTTTGGTTCTGTAAATAAGTGTTCCATTTCATCCGTTCCTTTTCAAGTACCATTAGTCATGATCATCAGATTTGAACCATGACTTGCTGTCACCTCATGAGGATAGCGTATAAACTGTTCCCACATCATATGCTTGGTCAGACTTGTGAAGTGGTCTTCATGGTGGTATGGTGGTCTTCGGCTATATGCGGCCCTAGTTAAATACGTAACGTTCTATTCTATATTCATTTAGAACTTGTGAACTCCATTTATTAACACCTCTGTGACATTTTTTTAATTGTCAATCAGCCAGTCCGTTCAATTCTGCTACCCGTATAGGAGAATCTAAACAGGAGATTCCAGAGCTTTATTATCAACTTTCTGGCGCTGTCCACACTATTAGGTGTGAGCCACTTGCAAGTTCCTTAAAACAGTTTTTCCTTTGCAAGTTTTTCCTTTTCTTTTTCGCAGCCATCCTGGGTGGAATCTGATTTCTTTGCAGGGAGCAAACATACACTGGGCCAACACATCATGATGTGCGCACGTGTCCTTGTCACTACTACTTAAATTTGTGCTTGTGATATTCTTGGCAGGCCCTGAGCATTCAGCCAACAGTGACACTGGTTCAGTGAACAGTGCCAGGTTTGGGAACAACTCCAGTCTCAATTAGCTGCATCCCAGCCAGGGAGGCTGCATATGGGAGATGTGTGGCCACTCGCAATGTAATGATTGCACCCATATTCAAAGTGGCTCTGTATTCTGTCAAAATGTCTTGAATAACAAGTAAGTCAAGCCTCAAGCCCTCTAAAAGTGCTGCTGAGCCAAGTGACTACTCCAGTTGGCTTCCATATGTGAGTTTTGTCTAGCTCATTAGCTCCTGTTATAGGCAGGCAGCAATCAGATGTGAGGGTTTGCACATACCCTTGTGTTGCACCCACTTTGTCCAGGTAGTAGACCTAACACAAAGAGAAGGTTATATCATATTTTCGGTTTTGTGGTCTGCTAAGTGAATCTGGTGGAAGGACAACATAATAAGAAGAGATCTAAGCTTCTCAGATCCAGAACGAGGCTATTTTTTTTTTCTCTTAAAATGATCAGATACTATGATACCTGTGTGTCTCACAACTTTTATCTCATAGATGGAAGTGACTGCATATTGTTAGATACATTACCAAGATGTACATTTTTGGCGAAGTAACCATTCATAGCTCCATTAATCCACAGTTCCTGGAGCCATTTAGCTGAGCTAAAGATTTCCAGAATTTTAGTCGTCTACAAAAAAAAAGGATCAGCCTACAGTATATGAGGCTGCATGTTTAACAAAACTGTGCAACTGAAGGAATCATTTAACAGAAGAGACTCAGAGGCTATCAGTCCTTTTATATTGTGCGTACTGCAGCGAGCTTTGGCAGCTCGTTAAGGGCACTAGTCTCTCTAAAGGCAATTCACACTCCTTTTGACAAGATTTGCAAGAAATTGTGTTGAATCAATATAGCTGGCATCTTAATTACTCTTTCTTGACAAGAGGATAATGAGAAACAGGACGAGCGAGCGATAGCAAAGAACATTTACAGTCTAGCCAAGTTTCAATTTTGCCATTGTTATATGGCAAGGCAATGAGCCCACAAGAATACTCCGCTAGTTCAGAAAAGAAACCAGGCTAATTGTTCATGACTGTTCATATTGTAGCTCCAAGTCTAGAGAAGTAAATATTACAAAACTAGACACCTAGCATGTTTTGATTAATAATTTCTTTATTATTATTATAAATTCATAACTTCTATTATTACTATGTTCCTGTATGTTTTGCAGGAGTCACTTCAGAACTATGCTTTCCTGGTCTTTGTCTTTGTCTGCGCCCTGGCTGCTATCTACATCATCGTTGTCCTTCCCGAGACCAAGAACAAAACCTTTATGGAGATCAGTCAGAGTTTTGCCAAGATCAATAACATCCCTCAGAGCGTGGAAGCCGAGATGGAGGATGTTCTGGACGACCAACCAGAAAACGCTATCGCACTGGGTCCAAACGCTGAACCTGTTAATGCTAAATATCCAGATAGGAGTTGTGAAGATAACGGTGTGGTGCAATCTGAGAGCTTCTTCTAAAGCGTGTGACGGAAAGCCATCATCAGCTTTCCAAGTCAGTGCAGTTCAGTTGCATGTTCAGCAGTACACATGCAGAAATCTTAACAGGATGCTTTACACCAAGGTTCCATACTGTTCATTTTATTTTATTATGCTAACATAGGTGCTAAGTTAATTTTTTTTAACATGAGCATATGTTTAAATTTAAGATAAATCATTTTCTATTAGCTAAATTTACTATACAGAACATCATACTGTAGTTTTAGTGGAAAAAGCCCTGAGGGCAGCTACACATTGACATACATTTACAATTACAACAAGAACTGACCACTACTGTTTTTTCACATTATTAAACAAAAAAAAACATGATGTGTAACCTAATTAACATAAACTATTCTACCTTTCTATATAATATCTTACTAACACAGATGTATTATTTAAATATACAACTTGCCATGAACATGAAAATATTATTGATCAATGTTTACAATAATTGCTGCTATCCCAACCAATAATATTTATGATAATCAGAGGTGGGAGGTAACTAAGTACATGTACTTTGTTACTGTATGTAAGTACATATTTCATGTATTTGTATTTTAGTAGTTTAATTAGAGGACAGGTTTTTAACTTTTACTCTACTCACAAGTACAGCAAACATCAGTACTTTTACTTAACTACATTTTTGCATGACGTCGCATTATCTAACCAATGTAGTGCATAGTATTTGTATAGAATAGCCGTAGTATTTCTGTAGAAAATTTACTTTACTTAAGTACATTTAAACATAAGTACTTCTGTACTTTTACTCAGGTACATGAATAAATGGAGGACCTCTACTTACTGTTAACTATAGTAATATTTGCTGTAGGGAATCTCTACTTTTAGTCAAGTGCAGGATTTGTGTACTTTGCCCACCTTTGGTAGTAATTATGTAAATATATAATATTTATAAAAAAGGTATTTTGAATAAATTTTAGTTAATAAAGTTAAAATATTAAATAATTGTTGAAATTGTCTAATTTGTTGTATTTTGTTTATTATTTGCATAGCAAATGTACAGTTTGCAGTATACTGTAGTAGTATATTGTAATTCAAGAAACTACTGCACTGTTTTAATATTGGGAGTATTTGCAAGGATATATCTTTTTATATAAATGCATTGTGATAATGCAAGTAAAATGTATGAAGTAGTTTTACAAGTTTAATTTTTTTCAGGTATTAAAAACTCCACATTTACAATAAGGCATTTGGCAGAGGCTTTTATCCAGAGCGATTTAGAAAAGTGCTTAAAGTTTCCATCATTGCATATATAGATCCGTACACTAGGTTACTAGGTTTACTAACTTAGATCCATCAGTCAAACACTGTTGAGAATGTTTTATTTTTATTTATTTATTTATTTGTTTGTTTGTTTGTTAATTGAAGGGATTGACCCAAATATCTAATAAATAGGTCTTTAGTCGTCGCTTAAATAATAATTCATATAATAAGGGTGGGTAGATCATTTTCTGTTTCTGTATTGTTAATCATTTATCTGGTGAAGATGTGGGTAATATCAGGGGTGATAACATTGTTAGTAACATGAGTGTGGTGTTAAGGCTTTTTTTTTTATCTAAAATATTCAAGCAGTGAATTATCAAAATGGGTAATTGTTTGGACACAGCAATTTTTTTTTTTCCACTTTGACCACACTGCTGTTGTAGGGGAAAAGGGGACAGGTTGGCCCAAACATAACATTTTGCAGTCCTTCAGTAAGGCCGTAAATATATTTTTAATGCATGTCTCAAACGAGACTTTCATGCCAAATCTACAATACCAGTTACAAAATGATCTTGCTGTGTAATATGCTCTGGATTTTACAAGAGAAAATCTGTGTACAAACCTAATACGCTATTTGCAGGTTGGCAAACCCAATGGGACAGGTTTGCACAAGTGAGAAAGTATAGTTAAAACAATCATGTTAAACTGGAACTGCATTTATTGCACACTTCTACTATGCAAAAAAGACAACACCATCTGTAATCAATAGCTGCCTTCCTGAAATCCACAAGTCATGTGCACACAAAGTGATGACATCACGAAAATACAAATCCTCCTCCTCATATTCTCACCACTAGGGATTTGCCAACCTGCCCCTCCGTCAGTAACAGTATAACTTGATTCACTTAAGGAGGCTCCATGAGATATTTTCTTTAGATTTTCAAGTAAGCCTGTCATTAAATTGCGAATGGTGCTGACATAGAGCACCTTTCCCGAATTTCTGGATAATTTACTTATGAAGCCAGCCAACCGCATCTTTTCAATTTCCTGCTCATATAATAACAGGGGATGGGGGATCACTGTCGAGGAAGTCAATTATAATCAGTAATTATTCACAATTAATACAAAAATAGTTATTTATACTACAAATCTATATTAATTACCAACTGCCTGTATTATCGATTATTTACTATTTATGATTTTAGTCACAAGTTGATCTTGTCCGATCTATTTATCAATCCAATTAATTAAATGGTTAAAATTTTTAGAGCTTGCATGTAAGGGTCCTCCACTAGAGGTCACTGTTTTTATTTTGTAGTTTTTGTTGGCCAACTCAGTTTCCCAGCAGGCACCTCGGTCAGGTGAGGCAGTGCACACCTGAACTGAGGTAGCAATCAATCAATCTATAAATAGCTGTTTAGACTGGGAAACTGGGTCGAGCATTTTTGGTACCACCACTGTCATTTATGTGGCCATTTTGGTTTGTTCTGTTTTGTTATCTGTTTAGTTTGTACTTTGATTTTAGTTGTGTTGACTTGGGCTCTCTTATTGGCAATGTTTCTGTGTATGTTTTGTGTGTCTGTGTTAGTGGAGCTGATTCACTCCTGTCCTCCTGTGTTCTTGTGTTTAGCTAAAGCAGGTAAGTAGTTGGGTGTGTGTGTGGCTAGGAGCATGTTTAGCTAAATTCTATGTTGAGTTACAGTAACTAGCATGCTTCTAGCCATAGCCCCTCTGTGTCTCTAGCTGTCCTGTGTTTCCTACCTCCCTAGTTGCCCAGTGTGCCTAGCCTTTGAGTGTCCCCTAGCCTAGCCTTTGAGTGTCCCCTAGCCTAGCCTTTGAGTGTCCCCTAGCCTAGCCTTTGAGTGTCCCCTAGCCTAGCCTTTGAGTGTCCCCTAGCCTAGCCTTTGAGTGTCCCCTAGCCTAGCCACTGGGTATCCTCTGTCTGTGTTTCTGTGACCCATTCCCTGGTGTGTGTTAAGCTATCAGGTAAGTGTAGCTTAGTGCATGTTGGGGCTAAAGACATGCTTGGCTAGGTGTATGTGTAGCTAACTGCCATGGTTAAGCACTGCTTAGCCATGTTTAGCTAAAAGCCATGCCTAGCTGATTGCCATGTCTTTAGCCCTCGTCCCGTCCCTCTCTTGGTCTCTCGTCTCTAGTCTTTACGTGTCTCCCGTCTTCTCTAGTGTCTCCCGTCTTCTCTAGTGTCTCCCGTCTTCTCTAGTGTCTCCTGTTCTCTCTAGTGTCTCCTGTTCTCTCTAGTGTCTCCTGTTCTCTCTAGTGTCTCCTGTTCTCTCTAGTGTCTCCTGTTCTCTCTAGTGTCTCCTGTTCTCTCTAGTGTCTCCTGTTCTCTCTAGTGTCTCCTGTTCTCTCTAGTGTCTCCTGTTCTCTCTAGTGTCTCCTGTTCTCTCTAGTGTCTCCTGTTCTCTCTAGTGTCTCCTGTTCTCTCTAGTGTCTCCTGTTCTCTCTAGTGTCTCCTGTTCTCTCTAGTGTCTCCCGTTCTCTCTAGTGTCCAGTTTCAGCTCCACGCATCGTTTGTGTCCTGTTATGTGTTTGTCCCCCTGCCTGTGTCTCGCCACAGGATGTGTTTTGTCTCCCCCTGCCTGTGTCTTGCCAGAGAGCCCCTGTTAGCACAAAGTTAAGTATGGTTTGAGTTTGTTTGTTCCTTTGTTTGTATCTTTATTTATACTTTGTTTACCCTTAATTAAAAGACTCTTTTTGGTTACACCACCCCTCTGCCTCTATGCCTGCTCCTTCCGCCCACGGTGTTCAACACCTGCCACAACACCCCGATCATGACAGAATGCTCGACCAACCAAGGCATAGCAAAGGGGGCTGGGACTTTAAAGCGGCATCCTCACGTGGAGGCCGCAGCTGCAGCACCCTCCAGCCTCGCGTGGAGGCCGCAGCTGCAGCACCCTCCAGCCTCGCGTGGAGGCCGCAGCTGCAGCACCCTCCAGCCTCGCGTGGAGGCCGCAGCTGCAGCACCCTCCAGCCTCGCGTGGAGGCCGCAGCACCCTCCAGCCTCGCGTGGAGGCCGCAGCACCCTCCAGCCTCGCGTGGAGGCCGCAGCACCCTCCAGCCTCGCGTGGAGGCCGCAGCACCCTCCAGCCTCGCGTGGAGGCCGCAGCACCCTCCAGCCTCGCGTGGAGGCCGCAGCACCCTCCAGCCTCGCGTGGAGGCCGCAGCACCCTCCAGCCTCGCGTGGAGGCCGCAGCACCCTCCAGCCTCGCGTGGAGGCCGCAGCACCCTCCAGCCTCGCGTGGAGGCCGCAGCACCCTCCAGCCTCGCGTGGAGGCCGCAGCACCCTCCAGCCTCGCGTGGAGGCCGCAGCACCCTCCAGCCTCGCGTGGAGGCCGCAGCACCCTCCAGCCTCGCGTGGAGGCCGCAGCACCCTCCAGCCTCGCGTGGAGGCCGCAGCACCCTCCAGCCTCGCGTGGAGGCCGCAGCACCCTCCAGCCTCGCGTGGAGGCCGCAGCACCCTCCAGCCTCGCGTGGAGGCCGCAGCACCCTCCAGCCTCGCGTGGAGGCCGCAGCACCCTCCAGCCTCGCGTGGAGGCCGCAGCACCCTCCAGCCTCGCGTGGAGGCCGCAGCACCCTCCAGCCTCGCGTGGAGGCCGCAGCACCCTCCAGCCTCGCGTGGAGGCCGCAGCACCCTCCAGCCTCGCGTGGAGGCCGCAGCACCCTCCAGCCTCGCGTGGAGGCCGCAGCACCCTCCAGCCTCGCGTGGAGGCCGCAGCACCCTCCAGCCTCGCGTGGAGGCCGCAGCACCCTCCAGCCTCGCGTGGAGGCCGCAGCACCCTCCAGCCTCGCGTGGAGGCCGCAGCACCCTCCAGCCTCGCGTGGAGGCCGCAGCACCCTCCAGCCTCGCGTGGAGGCCGCAGCACCCTCCAGCCTCGCGTGGAGGCCGCAGCACCCTCCAGCCTCGCGTGGAGGCCGCAGCACCCTCCAGCCTCGCGTGGAGGCCGCAGCACCCTCCAGCCTCGCGTGGAGGCCGCAGCACCCTCCAGCCTCGCGTGGAGGCCGCAGCACCCTCCAGCCTCGCGTGGAGGCCGCAGCACCCTCCAGCCTCGCGTGGAGGCCGCAGCACCCTCCAGCCTCGCGTGGAGGCCGCAGCACCCTCCAGCCTCGCGTGGAGGCCGCAGCACCCTCCAGCCTCGCGTGGAGGCCGCAGCACCCTCCAGCCTCGCGTGGAGGCCGCAGCACCCTCCAGCCTCGCGTGGAGGCCGCAGCACCCTCCAGCCTCGCGTGGAGGCCGCAGCACCCTCCAGCCTCGCGTGGAGGCCGCAGCACCCTCCAGCCTCGCGTGGAGGCCGCAGCACCCTCCAGCCTCGCGTGGAGGCCGCAGCACCCTCCAGCCTCGCGTGGAGGCCGCAGCACCCTCCAGCCTCGCGTGGAGGCCGCAGCACCCTCCAGCCTCGCGTGGAGGCCGCAGCACCCTCCAGCCTCGCGTGGAGGCCGCAGCACCCTCCAGCCTCGCGTGGAGGCCGCAGCACCCTCCAGCCTCGCGTGGAGGCCGCAGCACCCTCCAGCCTCGCGTGGAGGCCGCAGCACCCTCCAGCCTCGCGTGGAGGCCGCAGCACCCTCCAGCCTCGCGTGGAGGCCGCAGCACCCTCCAGCCTCGCGTGGAGGCCGCAGCACCCTCCAGCCTCGCGTGGAGGCCGCAGCACCCTCCAGCCTCGCGTGGAGGCCGCAGCACCCTCCAGCCTCGCGTGGAGGCCGCAGCACCCTCCAGCCTCGCGTGGAGGCCGCCTATGTCTTGCCAGAGAGCCCCTGTTAGCACAAAGTTAAGTATGGTTTGAGTTTGTTTGTTACTTTGTATTTTTATTTATACTTTGTTTACCCTTAATTAAAAGACTCTTTTTGGTTACACCCCCCTCTGCCTCTATGCCTGCTCCTTCCGCCCACGGCGTTCAACACCTGCCACAACACCCCGATCATGACATTGCATTAACCAATATGAAAAAACAAACAATCATGACATGAAATTATTATTATTTATAGTGTCACAAACATACGAAAGCAGCTGTAATTGACACCGAGCTCTTCACAAACACAATCACCTTTATATACACACACTCTGCTCTACACAGAAACAGTTATGACTCTTTTTAAAGGTAAAGTTCAGGTTCATTTGTTTTACTTTACAGCAGTGATTCCGTTAGTATGCGCTCACACGAGTGTCATTAGCGATGTCCCTTGCTAATTTTTCCGATAAAACAAACTTTCCATTAAAAGTGTGTGTGTGAAACTTAAATAAGAAAGGAGGAAGGTTTACTTTGTAAGATGAGAAGGGGGAGAGGGAGGGTCTGACTCCTTCTGTCCTCTTACTTTAGCTTTACACACACACATACACACACTGCGCCTGTACGCATAAACAAACACTTATCTGTCGCGATTTTTTGTTTGTTTTTTTAAGGTAAAGTGCTGGTTAATTTGTTTCATTTTTTTACTTTATATTTTGTATTAATTATTTTTGTTTTTATTTTTGGGGGCTGTGGAACGAATAATTTGAGTTTCCATTATTTTTTATGGGCTTTGATTTACAAGTGTTTTGGAATACGAGCCCACTTCCGGAACAAATGTGATATTATATCTGATGGTCCCTGGTGATTCCCCTTCCTAATATATACTGTATATATTCACCCATCCATCTAGGAACCTCTAAATTCAAACTAAAGACTGTGGGGGCCAAAAGTGACCATTGTATTTATTCCCATTTTTATGTCCATAGTAGGACCTCTGGTCAACATTCACACACTCATTCACACACTTTGGCAATTTGGGAATGCCAGTTAGCCTAATCTGCCTGTCTTTGGACTGTGAGATAAAAATCCAAGTACCCAAAGGAAACCTAACAAGCATGGTGAGAACATGCAAATTCCACACACACAGACGCTGAGGTGGGAATTAAACCCAGACCCTAGAGGTGCAAGGAGACAGTGTTAACCACTAAGCCATATAATTGCTGTTCTCTGGGCCTCTCTAACCTTTCCCCTCTTGCTAGTTTTTTTTTCTCATTCATCTAAGACAAACTATAAACCCAATAAATATAAAAAAAAAAAAAAAAACATATACCACCTCACACAGATACAATCCAATTTCATGCTCATGGTTAAACTGGAATCAAGTTAGAAGTTTAATCAGATTTAAAATCACAAACAAACGCCGTCTTTGTCCTGAATCCAACTGGATGACGACGATTTCCTGCACAAATTAGTTTAAAAAGTGCCACATTATAGAGTGCTGTTGCATCACACACTAGCATTAAAACCAGTAGCCAAGTTTGCTGGCATGCTAGCAACTTATGATGTTATAGGATGAATATTGTGATTACCTAAATAAATGTAAATACAGTAAGCACAATTTGTTTTTGATGAAAGAACAATTACATTAATAAAGAGCCATTACATTTTTATCAGATTTGATTAAATCAGCAGTTTTATTTGGACTGTGCTAAATATAAAATACAGACATTTTTGTCCAGTCCATGTCCCAGAGCGGAGACAAGTTTGGACGTCTTCACTCTGGAGACGACAGCTTAATCAGGAACCAGACAGAGTAGGAGAGATAGCGTGAGGAGAAGAAATGAATGCTGTGTGTGCATGTGTGTGTGTGTGTGTGTGTGTGCGCGTACATGGTCTTTCTGCTCCTACTACTGTATATTAATAATTTTCATTAATATCCAACTCTAACAACCCTCGGGACTTGTCTTTGCAGATATGGAGGTTGCTTGTAATTAAGGTAATCCTGATGACGGACTGCCTGGGGTTTTCAGTTCTAATAAGCGAAACGATTCGAGGAGGGATTTGTGCGCTTTTTTTTTTTTTTTTTGCAGGATTTCCTAATGATTGTTCATTTTGATGTCTTGTTTGGTGTACTGATGTTAGAAGTAGCAAACCAAAGTGAGTAAATGAATTAATAGCATAGCCCAAGGTATCTAAATCTAGCTACATTTCATGGTAATTTATTCAGTGGATGATCATAGTAAATTTGGGCGATCACTCCAGACAGATGCAGGAGAGCATAAAAGTGTTCTTAAATTACTGCAGGTGTCAGTCAGATTTAAATCATGGGGAGCGGGGTGTTTCTTAACTGTTTTTGCAAAACTTTGAACATCGCAGTCTAACATATTACATATTTATTAATCATTAATTGTTCTATTCCTGCCTTAGGTCTGTGTGCGTGGTGTTTCCATGTTCTTCCCTGATTTTCTCCGGGTATTCCGGTTTCCTCGCCCAGTCCAAATAAATCCAGATTAGGCTAATTGGCCTTCCCAAATTGCCCATATAGTGTGAGTGAGTGTGCCCTATAATTGATGGTGGATGAAAATTAACTAGACAATATTTAATAGCTATAGAACTTGTGGTAACACTAAAGCACTGCCATATTTTGCTCTTTCTGTGCATGCGTGGTTAGAGCAGCATTTGTCAGGACATTGGCTGGGATGGCATGAATCTCATGAATGGCCTCCAAGAAGTCCAGATCTCACTCTATGTCATTTTTTTCTGTGGGGCAATGCAAAGGAGGAGTTGTACAGGACAAATCCAAGCACATGGGAGGACTTGGAGGCACAGACTCAGGAGGTTCTCAGCAGTATCCTAAACGACTACCTCTAGAAGACTGCGCAGTTATTTTTCACCCACCCTGTAGATTGGCAACCTGTCCAGGGTGTACCCTGTCTTGTGTCCTAAGTCTCCTGGGATAGTCTCCAGGCCCCCATGACTTTATAAACAGGATAAAGTGGAATAGCAGATTCGAATAATAAATGTGCATACTGTGAGTTATTATGGACTGGCCAAAAGTTGGACCCACTGCAATCATGGAAATAGGAGAAAATGGTACCATGCTGTCCATTCACATATACAGTCACTGACCCAAAAGAACAGTTCACTTGTCATGTTGTAGGGGAGCGCTGGTGTTTCAGTTGTATAATAACTTTACCTGTCATGTGGGAGGCTCTTGGGCTTGGATCTTGGTCAGTGCCCTAACCAATCCCCTGGGGCTGCACATGTCAGTGCACTATTAGTGTCAGTCCCAAGCTTGGACAAAAATGCAAGGTTTTTATCAAAAAGGACAGATGCCAGAAAACCTGTGCTAGATCAAAAAAAGAGAGTAATAATAACAACAATGTTAACGTTAAAGCATTTGTGAATTCCGAGTTGATCCCCAGTTATTCAGTAATGCCCAGTCTGCTATACAGTCATCAAAAGCGCCACTGTCTACTGTCCAACAGGATTTAAATGAATGTCAAAGCTTCTACGTTATATTAATAATACTACATAAGAAATATTGAACTTTTACATTTTTTGCAATGTTAGTACCTGAAATGGAAATCAAATTAATTGGGATTTTGTGTCTCGAGTCTGTACAGAAGGGAACAGATGTTTTTATATTGCGATCATATGACACTTTAATTGCACACCAGTGGACTCCATTCAACTAATTATGTTTTTTTATGGCAGCTGGCTACACCAGGACTAATTTACATTTACATTTTTAAAATGTAATTGGCTCTGAGCGTTTACCTACGTGACGGCTGAGATTTTCAAGAAGAGCACATCATTAATTAGCACAGAAATTGCAGTTAAGTATACATAAAAAAAAATAAACTGTTGAGTGATCCCTTAGTTTACAATGTAGAGCCTATAATCTTAATGGCCATAATCTTAATGGTACTGCCGTTAGCATTATAAGTTGTTCCACATAAAAGCATGCCTTATGAGTCTTATGAGATGTGGGGGCACAATAAGTTTATAAAGGTCATGTCAGCAGTTATGGCAACTGTTTATCCAGATCAACCAGGAGAAATCAACCGGGAGAAAAACAAAAGGTGAAAAAAAGCAGCCAACAAGAAAGTACACATCAGCAGGAGTGGACAAATCAAAAATTCAGTACCCTTCCCACTGAGCATGTTGGGTTGCGAAGAAACTAATCACCCTGAAGTGAATTATTTTACTATAACAGCATGTGCCAATGTTTTTTTAATCCTTTTATGCCATAGTAACCTGACAACTATGACCATTTAAAATTTTGCTTTTGAGCCTTTTATGGTTCTATTGAATTACATCACTGCATCTGTTCCTTCTCCAGCCACGTGCTCTTGTAAAACAAAAAAGCAGCTTGAACACCTTTGATATAGGTTGGACCTCAAGCTGTCATGTGAGCACTGCATCCCCAGCATACACTAATAATAACTTTATTAATTGCAGAGGGAAATTGCTCAGTTTTCACATATCCCAATTAGGAAACTGGTTTCAGAGCGCAGGGTCAGCCAGCTTACAGCGCCCCTGGAGCAGATAGGGTTAAGGGCCTTACTCAAGGGCTCAACAGTGGCAACTTGGCGATGCTGGGGTTCGAACCCCCGACATTCCGATCAGTAACGCAGTAACCCGCAGCCTTAACCACCTGAGCCACCTACTCCCATGACACTGATCGCATTTGGGCTTTACACCACGTCTGGTCGACCCAACCTGTCAGCAACTGCAAGTCATACACATAATCACATATTCCTAATTGATTGCTTCATTTTAATTAGAGTGTTACTGCTAATGCTAAGGCTTAAGCTAATACTCATTCTAAGGGTGGAGTTTCAGTCATGGATCTGTGTGTCTTGTGCCTTCATTTACATTCTCACTGCCTTCAGACAGAATGCAAGACCATAATAAGGATGTAGCAGGCTACTAGGAAAAGCACAGCAGTTTCCTCCAGTGGTTTACTATTTACTGGGTGACCTTAGGCCAGGCGAGAGGGACTACATTTAAATTTACATTTAGGCATTTGGCAGATGCCTTTTATCCAAAGCGCATAAAAAAAAAATTCATTATACATCTGAGCAGGTGAGGGTTAAGGGCCTTGCTCAAGGGCCCAACCTTGGCAACTTGGTGGTTGTGGGGTTTGAACCTGGGATCTTCCGAAGCGCAGCCCAAAGCCTTATCCACTGAGCTACCTGTGGAATAGACCAGGTTTATGTTGCCCTTGCTTGCCGGCTTTCATAACCCAGCAACATGCCACAATTGAAAATATCACAGAATTTGTGGGATTACTGAAATGAGTGTTCCCTGTGATTCTGGACAAGCCACCCCAAAATGGTCGGGGCTGTACTCAGTGCATTGTTCAGTAAGTCAGCTGAAAAACTGAGCTCCCAGAGGAGGTTGATAGCGCAGAGCTGTGGGGTGGCTTTCCACACTGAACTTTGTCTGAGGGCACGGAAAAACTGAGCTCAGTAGTTAAGGTATTACTACTGATCAGGAGGTCCAAAGTTCAAACCCCAGGACCACCAAGTTGACACTTTTGTGCCCTTGAGCAATGCCTTTAACCCACAACAGCTCAGATATAATAAAATAAAAATGTAAGTCGCTCTGGATAAGGTCATCTGCCGAATTCCATAAATGTAACTCTCAGAAGATCTTGATAGGACAGAGCATCAAAGTGAAATCACTATACAAGCAAATAGACACTATAAAAACAAATTGCCTCAAAAACTCAAACAGATATGCCAGGATATATCAGAGATCACATCTGCCCTGACAAAGCATATACAGTACCTCAGCACTTTGTGGAGGGCAAGCTGTTGGCACTCACAGGCCCTATTAGAGCCCTGCATTTTTTGCCCAGTAACCTGCAGACGTCACCCTTACAGAACATCATGCTTGCTCTACCTGCTGGTTTTGATGACATCATTCTCACTCCACTGCCAGATTTGAGGACATTGAGAGTTGTCCAGCCATATTAAGTTCTAGTCAGGCTCATGCTAGAATTCCATAAGGTAGCCACTTTTGTCCCATGTCCAAGCTCTGTTTCAATCAGGTTTATATTGCAGGCTCACAAGGCAGCTTTTCCTGTCCGAAGCCCTTGCTGTCATGGCCCATGGGCCACAAGCAGAACAGGCTGATTCTCCGGACAAAAAAGACCATGAAAAATCCCAGCCGGGCTCCAACACCAGATTTCTTCCCAAGTTCCCATGCCACATTCTATCAGGAGTCATACCTTAGAGGGGATTATTTTGTGATCATGTCTATTCTACCCCACTACCCTACCCCACCCTTCAGCAGTGTTGGGGAACATTACTTTTTAAAGTTACTGATTACATTACAAAATTACTGTTATTAAAAAGTAATTGTCGTGGAAAAATACTCAGAGTCAGGCTTTTCTTCCAGAAGATTACTACCTTTATTATCAGGCAATAACGGCCGGAGCTGGACAATGGAGCAACTGAGCTCTCTCATCCGTTTCTTCCATATGCAGTGCCCGATGTACATCCCTACAACACCTGTTTCCCATTAGGATCCCTCTTTAGCTCACAATGAAGGTGCCCCAATGTAAAGCTCTGGTTTCTCATGCAAGCGCACACAAAGAAGCTTATGTCTCAGCTTTGCACGCACATCCCCAATAATATCCAGATAAGGTACCGTCTACCCCCCAAATCAAATGAAATCAAATAAAAATTACTCCCATATAATCAGTTGCATTACAGTGTTGCTTTCTGATAAAAGTAACTATTTCGAGTACTCCTTTGTGATTCCTCATGCATGTTGTTTTAGTCAAGACCTTTATAATTATTCCACAATCATCACTCAGTGAAGTTTGGCCCATAATCTGTTAACTACTAATAGCCCTATTTCACCTACACGGTTTTACATGATGGCAGGAAGTACAGTTCATCATGATTCACCGCGGGTTTTGCTTCTAATTATTTTCCATCTTTCCACGTGTCGGTCCTCGCATAGTCAAACTGCATAGGTGAGATAGGGGTATAACAGCAGGAATAACAGTTGGGGGGGGGGGGGTGCATGGGGTTGACTGCTTTCTGGCTCACGGATTACATAAATTGTCTGAATAACGGGTAACATTTTTGAAAAAATAACTAAACAACCAAGTATTTAAAGAGCGAATAGGCGTTAGATTACTCGTTACATCAAAAAAGTCATTCAAGTACTTTAACGCGTTACACACAACACTGCCCATCAACTACTAAAAGTAACATAAACGATCACATGTTCCTGATTGTTTAACCCTATATCGTATTATCATCACGATTATTATGCGGGACAGTTTGTTTAATGTATCTCTTTAGTTTTATATTGTGTTCTTGGTGACTATTCCATGTTATTTTTTTTAAAGATTTTTCTGCTTGTTACTTTGCTGATGCTAATGCTGAGTTTCAAGTATGTTTTCTGTTCCTATATTTATCCTATTCTGTTCTTTTGCTTTTTGCGTAATACCTTCACACCTGCACCTATAGTACAGTTCCTGACCGTACCAATACTCTTTTGATTAATTGTGCACACATTTTCTACAGACACACTTTAAAATCTTATAAAAAGCATTCACATAAGAGTGTTGGCTGTTTTATCTGTAATGAAGAGGACCGACTTTTAATAAATGTCCATTGCTTTGGAAAGGGGGGGTGTCCAACATGTCTAATCTAAGTGGAATCAGCAGTTCTGGCAAAAGTGCTTAGGAATCTCAGTCTATTTTATCTACTTGCCAAGGTACCATTTATTCTCTTCCAAAGTAAGTTAAGTAATTTAGCCATCAATCACTTCTAGTTTCACTCGCATAGCAAGAAAACTTTTGTCCCAAATATAGCAACTTAGAGAGAAAAGCATGTGAAATATGTGAAACATTTTTATACGTACAGCATCAAGTTACATCACACCACGCATGGAAAGAAAGAGAATAATAAACAAGCAGAGTAAACTAACAGTAAGCTTTGCCTTTAAAAAGAAAGCAAAGTGTATCCAGAGACAGGTGGGAATACAGAATGTTCTGGATCTACAGAAACAGAGCCAGTTTGGAATGATGAGATTTGGAATGTAGTCTTTTTTGTAGCACATCCATACACACAGACACACACACTCTCCACATGTTCCCATGTTTCCAATTCTCATATTTTTCAGGAACTGTTTCAGTGAAATATTTTGTCAGCTGTATTGTTGTGCCACCTGCTCCTGTGCCCTCACTGAGCTTTGTTAAGTTATTCTGATGTTGTCATCGCAACCGGTTCAGTGTGCATCACCATGTGCGTGCACACACACACACACACACACACACACAATCTGCAATGGTCTATAATCTGCTCACCTCATCATTGCCTCACAGCTGGTTCACGTGCCATCCAGTTTTTTTACATTTACCTTTCCAAATATATGTTCATTTTCCTTCTGCATTTTTCATCATGCATTTCTCAAGTTTAACTATTTCATTCAGTCTGTCAACTTAAATATAGTATAGTGCATTGTTTTGGTTGTTATTTTGCAGCTTTGTCCAAAAGCACAGTCAAGCATAATCAGTGCACTCAAGCAACCCCACAATGCCCTGTGATAAGTTCATAACACAAAATACAATAATTTACTGTTGCATTTGAATATAGTGGGTGACGGTAATGTGTAAAAGGGTGTTCTGATAATGTAGGGTACAAGATTCTTCAATATGGGTAATGTGGTATAAAATATGGGATGATAGTGTTCTCCTCATAATGATTATTTATTTCCTCTTGTCCAACTGTGTATGAGACAGGTGAAGTGTGTGTGTGTGTGTGTGTGTGTGTGTGTGTGTGTGTGTGTGTGTGTGTGTGTGTGTGTGTGCGCGTGCGTGCGTGCGTGCGTGTGTGTGTTCATCCATCAGTGAGTAACACAGCTTCATTATCAGGGACAAGATGTCCTTTATGTGTTTGTGACACTAATGATTCCTGGTGCTCTATAGGTGTCCTTGTTGAGACGGCGGTGTGTGTAAGTAAAAGCGACAGAGTGGAGAGTATGTGCTGCCCTTTCTCCTTCTCTCTCTCTCTCTGTCTCTCTCAGATCAGGTCAGTGAAGCTGCTGGTAAGAAACCCAACATAACAAATAACATAAGAATCATAAACTGTATGGTTATTGATATTCAATGAAAAAAGACAAATATTAGTTCTATATTAGTTCTAGTTTATATCAGTTCCACAAATGCCAGTCATCATTAACAGATTACAATTAGTATTTTATGTAACCAGGGTCACAGCATGAACCAGTCTGTTGTCTCTCCTTGCTCACTCCGTGCCTTGTGCCTGCATGCCAGCGGGGCACTGCCTCCAGACCTGCACATGCACACCTTTTACAACCATCCTTCTCTTTCCTTCCTCCTTAAACCCTTTCCTTCCCTGCTTTTTCCAAATAAAATGACCCTTTTTCCATAAGACCTCCCCTCGTGTCCATGTGTCTGTGGTGCCACCTGTGCAAAAGACCGTTACACCAGTTACTTTTCTCCACCAACACATACTGTATCTTTCCCCATTACTAACCAAAGTGCCAAGGGGGGGGGCGGGGGGGGGGGGGTGATTAGTCCAAGTCATTAAGCAGCAAATACGTCTTGAGTTGTCGTTTAAAGATAGTGAAAGACTCCTCTGTACAGACATCTAGAGGAAGTTCATTCCACCACCTACTGTAGGTGCCAGAGCAGAAAAGAGTCTGGATGAATGTCTTTCTTGATCTCTGAGAGATGGTACAGTAGGACCAGGCAAGCATTGCTGGAGATTTAAATTCATACCGCCAAAATGTGAGGAAAAACTTACAAGATTTACTTTATATTTCCACTTATTCCACTTCATTTTTGAGTTTTGAATTTGGAATTCAGCCTTGTCTTAAAAGGTAGTTAGCTTTGTACCTCACTTTAGCCATGAACAAAACCACCACAGAGGATGCAGAGGGAATAGCCAGGGGTAGCTCAGTGGTTAAGGCATTGGACTACGGTTTGAAAGATCCCAGATTCAAACCCCACAACCACCAAGTTGCCACTGTTGGGCCCTTGATCAAGGCCCTTAACCCTCAACTGCTCAGATGTATAATGAGATAAAAAAAAAAATGTAAGTCGCTCTGGATAAGGGCATCTGCCAAATGCCTAAATGTAAATTTAGAACGACTTGGAAGCAATTACTGAGACAACAAAATGGACAGCGCTGACCCATGTTGGAGACCATCAGTTACCGCAACTAACAACTGTAAAACAGCCGTGACACAGAGTGATACATATATAATAGATAAACATCCCAGTGATGTTATTGTCTATTATCACCATTTGTGGAATTTTGATGGCTTAAAAATACTAAAGAAAGAAACACATTTCAGTTGAGGAAAGTTTTTAGTTTTAGTATTTATTTAGTGGAAAATAGGCAACTTACAGGGAAACACCCAAATCTACAAGAAAACCATTTCCAGCAATCACCACCAACTTCAAATAAAGCGGTAGAGAACTTCACTCCCAGTCACACATGTTTACCTTCACCTGAGTGCTGGACTAAGTTATTGTTACAGATAGACAGACACAACAAACAGAGATCGTGAGAAAACCTGAACGGGCGTTTTATTAACAGTTTGTGAGAAGTGGGAAATACTGAATGAAGAAACCGGATTGTCTTAACTGTGAGGATGATGGAGCTGGCGGACAAGTGGGGACGAACAGGTGAAATGTGGAACACAAAGTAAACACAGACCAGGAGACGAGATGTAGGACCAGGAGACGAGACGTGGGACCAGGAGACGAGACGTGGGACCAGGAGACGAGACGTGGGACCAGGAGACGAGACGAGACCGAAGCTTTGGCCAGGTACGTGGCGGAGTCTGTTTCCATGGATGAGGTCAGACGCTGAGTGAGGAGAAGTGAGGTGTATATGAGGTGTGCTGATAATGTGATTCAGGTCCGTGCTCAGAATTCGGGTGATTGGGAGCGGAGGCTGAGGGTGAAGCCTGGTGTTTCTGTGACACTAGTTTAGGACTTTCAGTTTACAAGTTCAGTGTAATGTACAAAAGGGTGTCAGTGGCAGTCTGTCTAGCCAACAGTCTTCCCCATGCGTGTACTGAACCAGACCGAGAGATAAACAGGAGTTCTACTGTATGTACATTAATTCACTCAAAATTTTGAGATGCTGGATTTTTGGTTTTCATGAAGTCTAAGCCGTAATCATTGAAATGAATACATAAAGAGGCTTAAAATATTTCACTTGACGTTGGATGTTATTAATGTCACTTACTGTATACTGGCACTGAGAGAAGTTGAGTTGTATGTGGTATTCACAAACACACACACATACACACGCACTGTTTTGCTGTTTTTATAGGGACTTTTAATAGCCTAAATAACATCATACCTACACCTAACCGTAACTCCTTCAAACAAACTCAACTCAGTAACCAAAAGCAAATATTGGATTCTTGTTTTAAACCTGTAGAAAAGCCTTTATTAAAGGATAATATTTGTAATAAATGTCTTTTTAATCACCATATTGTCATGTATTCCTATTATTACTTGACATTTTGCTTTCACAAAGGGCTAAAAACATGCACACACACCCACACCTTTGGTCTATTACAACTATTGTCGGCCCGTATAATTAAATGCAATATGCCTGGTAAAAATATCATTATAATAAAATGAATTTAATACTTATCTGAAATGAAATCAAGAAATTGCCTTTGTGGGTTGATTGATAGCTATATAATTATCTCTAATGAGGGCTGGAACGTAATAAACTTTTAACAAGGGAATACGCTAATAATCCCTGTATAATTTCCAGAAATAAGATCATAACAGCTGTTGTTTGCACATTGATGCAGGTGTTGAAATATTATTATCAGCTGCTGGGAGTGTGTGTGCGTGTCTGCGTTTGTATCTTGGGGAGGTTCAGGTAGGACGGGGAGTGTTTCTATATATTAACGGGGACCAAAAGTTCCTTACAAAAATAGACATGGATGTTGTAGGGACATCTGGATGCACTCTGTGGAAAAAAAAAACTGCCTTTGTTTTGTTTGCTTTTAACTTTTTTAAAGTTTAATTTTAGTATAGCGGTTAGTGGTTAGCACTGCGGCCTCGTACCTCCAGGGTCGAGGGTCCGATTCCTGCCTCATGTCTGTGTGTGTGGAGTTTGCATGATTCCTACGGGTACTTCAGTTTCCTTCCACAGTCCAATGACATGCCAAATGAATTGACTTAAACAACCAAGGAGTTTGCTGAAATTACCAGAATTAAGTAAAGAACTGTTGAACGCATTGTTAAAACTCCAAAGGATACAGTAGTATTGATGGTGGATCTCACCAAATCCGCGATCAATCCAACAATTTGATTTTGCGTCATTAAAATTCAGTACACAGTAACTTTAATCCTAAAACTAAGAACATTTACACACATTCAATGTAGTGAGAACTTACAGGATTGGGACTAAACAGCTGTGTAGCCATAAGAAAGCCAGTGTTATTAAGAATAATTGGAAAAAATACATTTAAATTGCTAGAAGGCATAAAGTTTAGACTTTGGAACAATGGAAAAGGGTCATGTGGTTTGATGAGTCTAAATTGACCCGAATCCAGAATGAATGGGGTCAGTGTTATGATCTGGGGCTGCTTTAGTTGGTCATGGGATGTCAGCTTATGACCTGAATGACCATGTTATCACATCTATGGAGTTTTTCTTCCCTCATGGTACAGGTATATTCCAGGACTCGAAATGTAAAAGAGAGTGGTTTGGAAGCATGAGGAAGTAAAATGTACGTAAAAATCCCAACGTGTACCTTACTTAAAGTCTTTGGGATGTTCTGGAGAAGACTGTACAGAGTGGTTTATTCTCCCATCGAATCATCAAGTGCAATATCTTGGGTGAAAATAACACAATTTTGGACTAAAATAATTGACATTGTGTAACATTGGAGAAACAAGGTGTAACCTTTTTTGGACCAGGCAGCATTTATTTTATTCCAACAACTTTCACTCAGCCTTGTTACCTACACACATTTACCCCATGGCATGTGTGAAATATAACTGAAAGTTTCATCAGGCAAATTTCCTAAAGTGCTTTGAAATAAGAAACTTATTTTTTTTCCCAATAATATTTTCATATATCGACATGTCGGCATTTTCAAAGTGCAAGCCTTTTACCAAATTAGACAATAAAAGAAAATTTAATTATAACACTAATGTCCATAATGCCAGTTCACTACACATTAAAAAAACAACCAAAAAACTCATTTTTTTTAAGAGCAACTTGTTTAAGAGCAACATGGAGGCTGTTAGTATGGATGAAAACGTCTATACCTCCCACCAACTAATGCCCCCCAACATCCACACATTTAGACCCTGATCTACAGGTTTGAGTGTTTATGGTGTGGATCTTGTCATATATTATTAGGCATTGTAGTTATTGGAGTGAGTCGATCAATAACTTAATTAATCCAGCCAATCAGCAGCCTTAAAACTCCAGAAGGACATTGATCTTTGATCAGGAGGTGGACCTGCAATCAGACAAGACTTGAGCACTTAGTTTCACTTTCATTGTGTGTTTTTATATGTGTGTTATCATGTTAACGACCCCAGAGTGTTCGTGGTGATACAGTATGATCAAGTGTGTCCCGTCATTGGAATGGATTTTGTCTTTGTCTTTGTCCTTGAGGTTGGAAAAGATAGGAACCAAGCATTCTTAAAGAATTCCTTAATGAAGTGTGTGTGTGTGTGTGTGTGTGTGTGTGTGTGTGTGTGTGTTCAGTTCTGTTCAGGTCTGAATTATTTCTCTAATTTGCCAAAAGATAAAAAAAAGGCCAACAAATAACTTTTTTCCCACTAGAATCTGATAAAGAAAAATTACAATGTTATTATTACTTATTTCTTCTAACCCAAAGCACAACATACATGACAGAAGTAAACTTTTAAAGAGGAATAACAGAAATTAATTATCTTATCATTATCTGACTGAATTCATGAATAAATGATGATTAGTGCTTTAGCAGGCCTTTGAAATGCGAAGTCTTTGTAGACTTTAACAAGTTTGACGATTCATATTTTTTGTGTAATGACTAAGAAAATAAGAAAAAAAATGAAATTAGACCTAAATGACAGCATGCAAAAATCATCATTAAAAAAAAAAGTCAAACAGTTTTGACTACAGTATTACCAATTTGGGCAAATTATTGTTCTCTGACACACCAGATTATCTACAGTGGTTACTCGAGGAGAATGTCTATTACTGCCGCGCACTCTGTCACGTCCAAACGGCAACAGCCAAATTCGCAATTCAAAGTCATTTCTGAAATGACCACCAGGTCAGGTATATCAGCGCTTTCACTTTTAAAAAATGCCGTGTTTAATCAGCAAGTATATGTCGCCCTCTTTATGATAGTTGAATATTATGACTGAAAGAAAGCTGCTTGCGTTGGTACACACAGCACAATGCATGTGTGTGAATGGCTGAAATGTGGTTGTGAATAAGCCTTTTAGTAAATGTAAAATGTTCGCGCTCTTTCACTTTACCGAGTTTTGATTTAAAGTCAGATGAACTGACAAATAAGTCAGATTTCTGATGTGCTCAAGCTGTATCCCTGTTTCCTTTAATTATTTTACAAAATCATAACATTTTGTCTTCATTGTGCGTGCACTCAAATAAAAGTAAAGTCTTATAAAGGCTATGTATCTTATATAGTTTTATTATATAGATTTTGCCTGAAAACACCTGTGGCTCACCCACTTTTTCTGATGCACACTCAGAGTTTTCTGGCTACGCGAGTGTTACACATGATAAAATATAAAGGCTCACTGTGTTAACATTTACTTTGCTTAAATTCGATGGAACTAAGAAACGCCTATATTTAATTTAAGTTCTAAATTTCTACTGTAATTTTAGTACTGTGATTGTAATCTAGTATAATGTTTCACTTGTATTTTTTAAGATTTTGCCGGCGGTGGTGCAGCACAACGGGGTGCTGGGATGTAAAAATGTAATTTGTTAAAACGTTTTCATTATTTATTAAAGAACATTATGATGATCATAACAGCCTACTGCATTTAATTCTTTTAATAACGCAAAAACACATCAACATCTGCTGATGCAGTTCGAATTTTTATGGTCATTTAGTTTCGTTAATTTTAATTAATAAATCTACTACAAAATTAAAGAAAAAATTATAAGATGCCAAAAACCTGCAGGCGTAGCTTTTCTAATTACACATGATCTAAAGGCTCACTGTGGTAACATTTACTTTTCTTAAATTCAATCCTAATAAGATTTAATTTAATTTAAATTCTTCATTTGTACTTTAATTTTAATACTGTGATTATGAATTCGTTTAACTACAATGTTTCACTTGCTTTTATCCGCTACTATGTGCATCTCTAAAGGAGCTGCGGCTCATTAATCATTGAGAGAATGAACTGATGCCCAATGCGTCATTCTATAGTTATATAGCGCCACTCAGCAGTAAAAGGCAGCAAACGCACAAACCCAAATGCTGCCACTGTGAGGCGTGGTGGTAGAACCAGAATGCTGCGTGAGTACCATCTGTATAACAAAGCGTTTTATTTAAAAGCTTTAAACTTCTGTTTTGAGCAAAGCACGATCCATTAGATTTTTAAGCAAAACCCTACGATTGTGACAGGGCAATTCCTTCTGTCATCAGTGAAACGACTGTACTTCCTGTGCAACACAAGTGCTTCCATGAGCAGTTTAAATGTGTTCACAGGGTTTTTTGGAAAATGTTAAAGACAAGAAAAGAACATTTATAAAATATGTTCTAACCGTGTGCAGTTATTCCAGCAGTAATTAATGGCAGGTATGTGTTATAAAGTTTATCTGTTGTTCAATTGCCATGTTGTATACTTAACAAAACTATGTATGCCGCTGTAGCGTAAGCACTGTGATAAGGCAAAGAAATAATGTTACAAAACTTACAAAACAAGCGATTTGTGTACAAGAGACACAAACTATGTGTGTATGAAACTTTTACATTTCCTTTGTCTGGTTCTGTCTACTATTACTGTAAACTTATAATCTTAGGATGGACTGATGGATCCACAGTCGGAAAAGCGTTATATAATGGATATCTGCAGTATGATAGGGAGCTGTGGTCATACAGTATATCAATATGAAACTTACTTTACTTCACTGATAATACTGTAAAACTGAAATTTTTGCATTGCTTATACAGTGGTGTAAAAAACTATTTGCCCCCTTCCTGATTTCTTATTCTTTTGCATGTTTGTCACACAAAATGTTTCTGATCATCAAACACATTTAACTATTAGTCAAAGATAACATAATTGAACACAAAACATGGAACAGTGGTGAACCTTCCCAGGAGTGGCCGGCCGACCAAAATTACCCCAAGAGCGCAGAGACAACTCATCCGAGAGGCCACAAAAGACCCCAGGACAACATCTAAAGAACTGCAGGCCTTACTTGTCCAATTAAGGTCAGCGTTCATGACTCCACCATAAGAAAGAGACTGGGCAAAAACGGCCTGCATGGCAGATTTCCAAGGCGCAAACCACTTTTAAGCAAAAAGAACATTAAGGCTCGTCTCAATTTTGCTAAAAAACATCTCAATGATTGCTAAGACTTTTGGGAAAATACCTTGTGGACCGACGAGACAAAAGTTGAACTTTTTGGAAGGTGCGTGTCCCGTTACATCTGGCGTAAAAGTAACACAGCATTTCAGAAAAAGAACATCATACCAACAGTAAAATATGGTGGTGGTAGTGTGATGGTCTGGGGTTGTTTTGCTGCTTCAGGACCTGGAAGGCTTGCTGTGATAGATGGAACCATGAATTCTACTGTCTACCAAAAAATCCTGAAGGAGAATGTCCGGCCATCTGTTCGTCAACTCAAGCTGAAGCGATCTTGGGTGCTGCAGCAGGACAATGACCCAAAACACACCAGCAAATCCACCTCTGAATGGCTGAAGAAAAACAAAATGAAGACTTTGGAGTGGCCTAGTCAAAGTCCTGACCTGAATCCTATTGAGATGTTGTGGCATGACCTTAAAAAGGCGGTTCATGCTAGAAAACCCTCAAATAAAGCTGAATTACAACAATTCTGCAAAGATGAGTGGGCCAAAATTCCTCCAGAGCGCTGTAAAAGACTCATTGCAAGTTATCGCAAACGCTTGATTGCAGTTACTGCTGCTAAGGGTGGGCCAACCAGTTATTAGGTTCAGGGGGCAATTACTTTTTCACACAGGGCCATGTAAGTTTGGATTTTTTTTCTCCCTATATAATAAAAACCATCATTTAAAAACTGCATTTTGTGTTTACTTGTGTTATCTGTGACTAATAGTTAAATGTGTTTGATAATCAGAAACATTTTGTGTGACAAACATGCAAAAGAATAAGAAATAAGGAAGGGGGCAAATAGTTTTTCACACCACTGTAATGTTTCTCATAATCTTCATCAATATTTGTCATTAAAAAGATTTGGTGTGCAACCAAACTCACCTTTTTTTCTTTCCTTGAAACTTTTTTTGTGCACGTTTTCATTGAGTCACAAGGGTTTTAAAAAGCAGAAACGCTAAAATATTACATTTTTAAAAATTGTTTAGGCCACTGTATATACAGTAGGTGTGAATTTTGTGTGATTTTACCGAAAGCTCTAACTCCACCACCCATAGTAGTTTTGTCATAATGGATAAATCAATCGGCAGTTGTGTCTGTGGTTATTTAGCATATAAGAACCCATGCCCATTTCTCATTTAAGGACATTATTTGGGTATACTGTAACACAGACTAAATAGACCACATAAAACACCTTTTGAGAGACGTCACGTGAAATTTTCCCTGACAGTTTTTAAGATTAAAAGCCCTGTGTGATGTTTGTCGCAAAATTAATTTTTTAATTTCTTTTAAATCAATTTGTTCAAGAGATAAAGTCAACAGAACAAGTTACTTACTTTCAGTAACAAAAACAAGTAAGCTAGTACTCTCTCTCACATGTGCTACACAAGCACATCACTTTTCACTATTTTAGGAAATGATGTCATGGGTAGACAAATTCACAGCCTGTCACATGACTGCACTAGGATGTTCATTAGATGTCACTTAGGGACTTTATGAGAAAAAGTAAAATATAAAGGTAAATAAGGAACTTTTCAGAACATGTAACGGTTTTGTGACGCCTAAGGTTTTTATGGGGTACTATGTCGAGTGTAAAAAACAAACAAACATGTGGTTAGCACTGTGAACTCACACTTACAGGGTCCAGGTTCTGGTCTGTGTGTGTGGAGTTTGCATGTTCTCCCTGTGCTTGGTGGTTACCTCAGCGTACTTTGGTTTTCTCCCACAATCCGAATACATGCAGATTAGGCTAACTGGCGTTCCCAAATTGCCCATAGTGAATGTGTGTACTGTATGTTAACTCTGTCCAGGGTGTACCCCACCTTGTGCCCTAAGTCTCCTGCACTAACTTTTTTAATTAGTAAGATTGTGGCAATCATAGGAAACATTACTAACAATAGAAAAAAGCATCATCATCTTCCTCCTCCACCAGTTTCAGCTTTACATCATGAGCTGAGACAGCAACTCTCTTATCATTTTAAAGGTATAGGCCATATTATTTCCTTTCATGCAGCAACCAACCACATATAATGCTTTCCACATGCATCACGTATGTTGTAAGTGCTGTAACATTGTCTATGTTACTGATCGTGTAGTAGTAATTTAACCACATTGCAACTGCCTTTTACGCATATCTAGTGTTCTCCAAACCTGGATGATATCCAGCATACAGCATCTAAACCAATCCCTAACCCTTGAGTTCAGGGTTTGTTCTAAACATTTATAACTAAAAAACTGTCACAGTCACAAGCTTGGGGGTCCCAAAAGCAGACACAACAGATAGGACTTAGTTTTAGAATAGTAAAGAGGGAGAAGCATAAACAAAGAACCAATACTTGAGGTGCTGTCTGAGGTGGGCAGTGGCGTGGATTGGCAGTGGCTGTAAAGGGGGTTAAAGGATGGGTGATGTAAAGCGCGTGTGTGCCAATGGCCAATCCAGCGCGCAGAGAGAGAGAGCAGCCGTGTCAGGAGATCGGGGTTGTTGATTGAAACGCTGGTGATTGAGAAAACATGCACCTGTGATCAGAGTTGCAGGAATTATGGGGGTTAATGCAGCGTCAAAGTCAGAAACAAAAGCAAAAGATCAAAGCCGTTGCTGGGGACTGGTTCCTGATCGAGTGCTCTTTTAACCTGCGTTTCGATATCCAGGAGAGCAGGAAGGATGGGTTCAGTCGGAGACGGTTCCTGGGGTGTGGGGAACTGTTGAGACAGGGTGTCAGGATTGACGTTTCTGGAGCCAGGACGATATGAAAGCGTGAAGTTAAAGCACGAAAAGAATAGAGTCCATCTGGCCTGACGGGTATTGAGTCGCTTGGCTGATCTGAGGTAGGCTACTCTTATGTTCTCATACTCTCATATTCTTATGATCCGTCTAAGAATGGGGAAGCGGTTCCCTCCAACCAGTGTCTCCACTCCTCGAGGGCAAGTTTTACCGCTAACAATTCCCGATCCCCTATGTCATAATTTCTCTCTGCAGGGGTGAGACAACGGGAGAAGAAAGAGCATGGGTGTAGCTTATTATCCTTGGGTGACCTTTATGATGAAACAGCTATGACCCCTGACTCAGACAATAAACTGAAGAGAAGGATCCGGGATCATTAGAATGGGTGCGGAAGTGAATCTGTGCTTGAGGTCAGAGAATGCATCTTCCACCTGTTTGTTCCAGAGGAAGGGGATTTTTGTGGAGGTTAAAGCGGTAAGGGGAGCTGCCACTGAACTGTAATTCCTGATAAAGCGTTTATAAAAGTTGGCAAACCCCAGGAACTGTTGAAGGTCTCACCTTGAAGTGGGAGTGGGCCAGGCTATGACAGCAGTTAACTTGGATGGCTCCATCTGTAGGCTAGAAGGGGAGATAATAAAACCGAGAAAGTCTCGGGGAAATTCACATTTCTCCACTTTGACGTATTTTTAAGAAGCCTTTGCAAGACCTGTCGGACATGCAGCTGGTGCTCCTCCAAAGAACGAGAAAAATATTAAAATATCATCCAGATTAAACAAAGACAGAAAAGAAAGTTTCCAAATCGTAGGGCAAAAAGAGGTAACAGTGGGGCAAAATGGGTCGAGAGTATAAAACACAACAAAGTATTCTAGTCAAGCGAAGTACACTAGACACAAAAAAACACAGAGCTTGGAGCACGCAATAACGACCTGGCGTACCGTGACAAAAACACGTCATCCAGGAAATATTCTCAGCTTACTGTGAATGTGACGTTATTTTAATGGAAATTTTATGAATGAAAAACAATAGCTTTATTAAATATCAAGAATATAACTGTATTTATTGATCGAACAAAACAATGACTGTGTAAAAAAAGAAATGCTGTAGGAGGTCTATGGGATTTATTTATTTTTTTCAGTTAAAAGGGTCCCTGTCTAAGAAAAATGTTAACAAAAGATGAATATCTCACTGTGAATGAAGCAGAGTCTCTTTGTCTTTAAATAGACTATAATCTATATAACAAAGGACGTTTAATACAGACCACTCAAAACCACTTATGTCAAATAGCAGCCTATTGAGAAGACGACACTTACTGTACTACTACAGGACCATTGGCTAGCTTGATGATAATTTGGCTCACTGTAGAAAGATTAAAGTGGCAAAACAAAAGCGAGGTCATCAACCATAATTCAGTATTAATCAGCCATGATTACTGTGTGCACAGCACTTCAGGCGGTTGTTTTTCATTCTCTTTAAAGAGTGGCCAAATCTTCATACGGTTCGGCTAACTCAGCAAAAGATCAAAGTTTGGCTCCGTCACCATTTTCAGGGTTTCTGCTTTTTTTCTGTTGGCTATAAAGCAGCACCATTTCGATCAGCTTTGTCCAACTGTGTTTAAGGTGATTTCATTAACCATGGTTTTGTATAGCGTAGCAAAAATTACAGCCTACATAGACATCTCATAAACTACACACAAGACCTGAAACTACTTCCAAATGACATTAGAAAGGAAAGATATATATTTTCCTTTTATTTATTTTTTATTTGGTACAAGACGTTTTCAAGTATTTTTGATATAGAGAGATTATCAATAATTCTCCTTCCCAGCTACACTACCTTACACGTTTTGCAGGGTTTTATTTAGATTCTTTTAAATTATTTGCTAAGAAGCATGATGTAGGCAGATGAATATTTTAAAATATCCCTCCTCGGTATGACGGCATAAATCTTTCCCCAATGGACTTCTGCTATTACACACTGCAGTTCCTATTTTTAATAACTTTGCTTACCACTGTGCTTTCCAGAAAGGGTTTCTCTACTAAGTACTAAGTCATGTTTTTCTTGCGGATTAAATACTTATTTCCCTCATTGAAATGCAACTTAATTCTTAATAACATTTGTATTATGTGCTTTTTCTGGATTTTTGGTTGATATTCTGTCTCAATCATTTACCATAAACCCATGTTAAAAATTATAGACCCTTCATTTCTTTGTAAGTGGGCAAACTTAGAAAACTTGTAGGGGATCAAATACTTATTTCCCCCACAGTATATATAAAACGCTATATTGCCAAAGGTATTTGCTTACCTGCCATCACATGCACATGAATTTAAGCAACATCCAATTTAATCCATTTGGTCGAAAAAGCTCTATATAATCCCCTGCTACTCTAATTCACTAGTGCTTGGATACCATCAAGGTAGAAAGCTTTCTTAATACGCCAGAGCCATGATTGTTCAGTCTGATTCATGTTTAAAATGCTAGCCTCCAATGGGGGGGACGTTACTTTTGAAAGTAACTAAATACATTTCAAAATTAGTCATTAAAAAGTTATCAATATTGATTATGTTTCCATCTTTCTGCTGTTGGTCCTGGAGACCTTGCAGAACTTCGTGGAACGTCGGGCGATCACTAGGGCGACTCACGGCGCCTAACATCGCTTCTCACCGCGAGTCACCGCGGGGCTTGTAGGACGACTTTCACACACACACACACTAACAGAATTACTGATGACTGGCTCATGGATTACATAAATTGTCTGTATAACGGATGACACATTTAAAAAAAAAAACTAAATAACTGAGTGGACCTAACGCATTAGATTACCCGTTACATCAAAAAAGTAATTCAAATACTCTAACTCGTTACTTTGTAACGGGTTACACCCAACACTGCTAGCCTCCCAGGAACTCCTTCAATGGCCTGTTCCTTTTCTATAATAAAAAAAAAGTCCAACGCATGTCGTCGCACTGCCCAATGCACCACATGCACATTACAGGAACTGGGCTGGGAGTTATTGCTACTATACACCCTCCCCTGTACAGTGCTGAACTCGCTCCAAACTATGTGGACATATTTGGACCATTATAAGGGTTCCTGGGAGACCAGCGTTTCAGGAATGAAGCATGCAGTCCATGATTATGGCTCCGGTGTACTGAAAAAACGTTCTACCTTCATGGTATCCAAGCTCCAGTAAAATGCTGGGATAGGTGTATTAGTATTAGGTTTGTTGACGGTGAGGTGATTGTTTGCTTTACATCTCAGGAAGCCCTCATGTCTGTGTTTTCTTCTGGCTCTCCCCTTTTAGTTATGCTGTTATAGTTAGTCCTGCCGGAGTCTCTGCTTGCACTCTACACTAAATATACATTCACATTATACATTATGTGACTGCGACCATACCTAATTGTTAGGTCTCCTCTTCTGCTCTCGCCTCTTTTGTTCTCTCTCCCCCTCTCTCTCTTCCCTTCTCCCCCTCTCTCTTATCCCTCTCTCTGTCGAGCTACACATGTCGTTCCTGAGCTGCCAGTGATCCAGACTCCCTCTGCCCTCCGGACCTGTCTGACCCATCCTGGTGCCCTGCTTCTGGTTGGAGACCTCGTCGCATGGATGCCCCGTGTGTCTCTTTGGAATGTGTCTGGTGTCTGGGGATGGTTTCACTTTACCATAAAGACGGTTCTGGCCTCGACTGTTGTTGACAGCTGTTTTTCTGAGGACTTGACTTGGCTGTGGTTCAAGATTGCAATTGTCTCCAATAACTACCTGGACTCCATATTAACATCAATTAACATCAACTGTTATAGCTGATCTGCCTGTCACCTAACAGACAGTATAAATGCAGATCAATTCCTGCTCTCTGTTTTACCCTCCAAATGAGGATGGGGTTCCTGTTGAGTCCGGTTCCTCTCAAGGTTTCTTTCTAATACCATCTCATCCCGCGGCTTGCTCACCAGGGACTATCTGACCATTTTGATTCATGCATACTTACATTCCATACAGACTTACATAATTCTTTTGATTGTGTAAAGCTGCTTTGCGACAATGACAATTGGTAAAAGCGCTATACAAATAAATTGAATTGAATTGAATTAAATTGATTAGTGGAGCGGGGATTATATAGAGAAAAAAGGGAGTTTTTACTTTCATAATGGTTAGGGATAAAAATACTAAAGCTTTACGTTTTCTCCCTGTAATTATCTTAATAAAACTTAAATCTTAAAAGAAAATCATATTAATTGAGCATGCGCTATATACGATTGTTTTTGAGGAATCATTCGAGCAATTAAAGACAAGCTAACTATTTAAGATAACATTCTTTATTTTTAACAAGTACTGTTAAGGTACAGTAAACTCTTATTTGCATGAGCCAACATCCTAGCCACAAAGATGCTTAAAAGTCATGCTCTACAGTGGCAGCTTGGCATTGCTGGGGCTTGAACTCGTGACCTTCTGATCAGCAGCTCAGAACGTCACCACTGACCCTCTCCTGCCCCTGAACAGCACACGCTTCACTGCACTGTGCCTTTATTTAGATGTTCAGGTTGGAAAGTTTGAATTACTGATGAAAATATGGACTTTAGGGGAAGAAAAAAAAGATTTCCTGAGGCCCAAAGAAATATGTCAACCACAAACAACTTTTTTATGTTTTTTTTTTTCTTGAATTCTCTTAGCAGTGCTAATGCTGCTATATATCAATTATTTACAGCACCACCTCAGGCAGGTAACTGGAGTGTGCACTTCTTCGTTTGCACTTCACCACTTTTTGCTTTATGCTGTAGGTGTTTCTGAGCACTCTCTTGATCTGTCTTATCCTTCATCCATTTTCTTTTCTGACACACAGCAAAAGACATGGTCCTGAAGTTTGTGTAAGTCTTTTCTTTTTTTTACATTGCAATTTTTTATTTTCTGTCTTTTATGCATACAGTTCGTCTGTCTTTTCTGTTTGCATGTTTGTTGTGCAGTTTCTTTTTACACCATGCAGTATTGATTTCCGTCAGCACAGACATGTAATCAGAGCTATTCTCTCTCTCTCTCTCTCTCTCTCTCTCTCTCTCCCGTAACCCTGCCTCTCCAGGTCACTCATCTGTTCTGCTGTGGCTCTACAAGTGTGTGTTGATGTGTATTTATAATACAGACTGTGTAAGTGTGTCATCGTCATTAAGTGCAAACAGGAAAGCCATCTATTTTAAAGTAATACTTATTATGGCAGGCAACAACACAACCAGTCTGGCTGCAGTAGTAAAAAATGGAAATATTCATGCATGTAGTTTTATTGATTTTTTTTTCTTTTTGTCACTTACAAATGAGGTGAATGTCTTGAAATATTAAAGATGAACGTGACAGGAATGGAGAAGAATTCTTTATGAACAATAGAATGAAACCCTGAGTAGCCCACATTACAATAGGAAGAGCAATAATCAATTTAAATGAATGCTTTAAATTCGGCAGCTTATGTGCCAGAAAAAGCAATAAAAAGATTTATGTGTTTTTTCACAATGTCTGACAAGGATTAGAATTTGAACAAAATTCAGAAAAATATATATTAAACTATAAAATAATGTATTAATTTTGCACATTAAAAGTTTTTTTATTTCCTTTGTAAAATTATTTCTGGATTAATTTACTTAAAAACTACAAGAACAGTTTAGAACTTTGTTAAGATGTAAACATTTGACAGACGGGTTACCGAAACAAGGTTTACCGAAATACCTGGTTTCTGTTTTTTTGCTGTTGTTGTTGTTGTTGTTGTTGACTTGTGCATCGGTAACAGCTAATGCGTCTTTTTACGTATGCATTAATCTGTAGCAGACAAAGCATGTAGTGCCATGATAGCTGTGATAAGATGGATGCGAGTGTCCGTTCATGTTGCATCATTTTCCAATGTTGAGATTTCTACACCGATGACCTGAGCGTCATTAGGGTCAAATCCCAGGACAGTCAGGTTTATCCTTCAGCTCTTGCTTGAGTCAGGAATCAGATTAGGTCCTGCATCACATAGAATCTCTTAAGGGGATAACAAAGCGTAATAGAAAACTTAAATCCTTAAATCTAAAAATCCCAAAACTTAAATCCTTAAATTAAAAAATCAAAACTATCCAAAGTTTTTTTTTTTAAAAGGATAACAGACCCTCTTGATATACTCTAAGTGTATTTAGTGATGTCGAAGTTCCTAGACAAAAATCAAGTCACTATAGAGAATGTCTCTAGACCGGACATGATTCCTCCAGCCCTATGTGCCAGAAAAGATTACATTTTGTGGCTGGATCGTCAGTCATGTAGGATGATAAGAGGTGACGTCTGTATGGTCCCTAAACAAGGTAAAACTCTAAAGGAAACAGACACTTGGCTTTATATATAATTATCATACTATTCTGCTGATTAGTGTAGCTCACTTTTTAACTCTACCTGTACTCAACTTGTAATCTTGGACTTTGTCTCTCCTTTAGGTTGTAAACTCATTAAACCTTGGCTTGAGCTCACTATCCATGCTATCATGGTGTTACTGGACTTTTTAAGAGCACAATTAACTGAATACCAAAAAGCTGTTAAAGCTGCAAAAACACAGTATTTATCAACATTGGTTTCAAATAACTGTCATATGCCTTGTGTGCTTTTTAATACTATAAATTCTGTCGTAGATTCTCCTGTAAGTACATCTTACAAATGGCCTGCTGGTTCATGTAACACTTTTCTGCAGTTTTGAAAGGATAAGATTGCAGCAATTTGGGTCAATGCTTTGTGCATTGACACTTACCCTTCTATAGTTGGTATGCCTAATAAACTGATTGATCTTTAACAGATATTGTTCTGCACTTGAACATCGATTTCTTATCCAGGTGATTCGATTCCATCCAGCCTGCTTAAACGGTTTTTTAATGTGGTGGGCCTAGCCTTCTTTGTCTTATTAATATCTATATTGGTAAAGGACATCTCCCAGATGCTTTTAAACAAATTAACAAATTAAACAAATTAAATTTAGAGAGAGTTATAGATACACATCTACATTCTTATCTGGATGATGCATAGTCTGCCCTCTTAAAACATTTTAATGACATATTATTGTCATTAAAATGTTGATTTCCTGGCAGATGCAGGAAATTTCGCTGTTTTCATACTTTTATTTTGACTGCAGCAGTTGATATTGTGGACCATTAAATCCTCAAAAACTGGTTGAAGCACAGTGTAGGCATCCAAGGGGTCGCACTCAGGTGGTTCTATCTTATCTGGCTAATAGAAGTTTCTCAGTCAGTATCCATTTACTTGCTCCACTCAGTTGCAGAGTGCCCCAGGGGTCCATATTGGGTCCTGCTCTTTTCTCTCTATATCTTTTATCACTAGGGTATATTATCTGGAAACATAGCATCTCCAAAGGGATAATGTACAGAAAAAGTTAGATGGGAATAATAGACATAAACAACATCTTTGTATTTTACAAGAATACTGTAATGCTTTGTAGATTGATCTCCCACAATCATCTTTAAACAGGTTACAGTTGGTTTAAAATGCGGCTGCTCATCCTTTGACTAATACATGGAGGAAATAACATATAACCCCTATTTTGGCATTGCTGCAGTGAAGTCCAGTTAGTTTTAGAGCTAATTTTAATTAATGTTTTTTTGTTTGTCTATAAAGCTTTAAATGATTTGGCTTTTAAATACCTTGTTAATTTATTGTAGCCCCATTCTTTAACATACTCACTTAGATCCTCCCATCAGCTTCTTTTGTATGTACAGAGGCCAAGAACAGAGGTGATCAAGCTTTTGCTGTAGCTGCTCCAGGGTTGGGGAATAATCTGCATTTTAATATAACGTCTGCTACAAATCTTTTAAATCTTTGTTAAAAACTAATTTCCTCTCTTTGGTGTTTAATTACTAGAGGATTTTGAGAATCAGTTGTTTTTCATTTGTATTTCTAGACATACATGTTTGTGAATGGTACCTTATTGTTGTTTTGTCCTGATGTAAAGCACTTTGTTAAAATTTTTTTTGTAAATGGTGCTATATGAATAAACTTTATATTTTAGTTATTTAATAAAATAAATGTGTATAAACATTAATATCTAACATTTGTGTTGATGCATCTACTCATTCTTTGCAGTTGAAAACACTTACCATGTATTTTTTTTAAATAGCAGCTAAACTATTATTATATAATTAAACTATTGATAAAAAAAAATCTGACCTTATCCCATCAACTGTAAAACTACAACCCAATATCAATCCTCCTTTTATTTCCAAGGTCCTTGAAAAGAAAGTATAGCTCAGCAGCTTAGACTACACATGGAAAAGAAATCGGATGAAATATATACAGCACATGCAATCTTTCAGTTATGGTTTAGCCTCATAACAGTACAAAGACACTACCGGCTAAAGTAGTAAATGGCCTACAGATAGCCTTCAAACCGGCTTGTTTTTTGATCTCTATATTTGGTACCATAGATCACAACTATGTATGTCTCTTTTTTGGCTCAAGTCTTATCTAAGTACGGAATATTTGTTTGGTTAACACTAACTTATTAGTGCATAAAAAATTGTTAGGTGGTCCACATGGTTATGTTATAGGAGCACTGCTTATTTCAATTTATTTGCTGGGTACAGCTGTTCATAAACATAGTATTAGTTTCCACTGCAACGTGCTTAATTGTTTCGAAATAAAAACAATCTTAATTTCCTTAGATTTAAGACAGAATGTGTAAAGAACAATATACATTGAATGGTGAGTAATATACCTGCATTAATAAATAAGCATTTCTCCTAGGGCCACAAGCAGCTAGACGAGATTTCTGGTTGTGTTGTAACTTTAGCTGGACTTTCAGATACATGTACTAAATTATCATGCAAACCCTAAGGGAATATTTAGTATTATAAATCTAACACTTCGTTCTTGATCCGAAGGTGCAGGATCTTTATCGGTATTTAGAATATTGCTATAACAAAGGCTTCTAAATCTTTAAGTCTTGATTGAAAGTCTTTCTGTTTAAGAATATATAAAATAACTTTATTGTTAGGTGAAACTGTCGGTCTGGGGGATTCTTATGCATAGAGAGTTTTGGTAAACTAGGTGATTTTGATACCTCTCTCATTCATTTATTTACTCAGATTTGTTCGATTGATAATGGAATGGTGGCCTGCTTTATGTCCAAAAGTACCCTTATTTCTGCTTTAATTTCAGTTTTTACCTTTTTCAGTATGCTGTCACAGTTAGATCTATTGAAGTACCTACTTGAAACCCCATTATAATGTTCCACTGTAGGATAAGAGCATACCCACCGTGTTTCTCTGTCAAGCTGTAAATGTACTACTGCTTCCTGATGTGATGTCAATGACAGATTTAAACACCCTTCTGCTGCTGTGGTTCCTCTTACCCTCTCATCCTAATTCTTCATCTGTTTGGAACTTTAACCCATTTTGCTCACCTTCTGCTGCTGTGAATTATACCACATTGATATTGATTTTGCACTTGCCGGAAACATTGCATCAATGAATATTGATGACTGGCCTGTCCTTATCCCAGGACTCACATATTCACAATATACTCACGCTGAACACTGTAAGTCCTGCTTGACTTTATTTTGTTACTCCAGTAATAATTTATAATCTCACTATCCAGTGTCTCCCAGGATGGTGATGGTGGTAGGAGGGCCATGGTGCTGGCTTTGGCTTACTCAAAAAGTTGAGTTCAATATTTGCTTTGAATAAAAGTGTCACATAAAATGTAAAATATAGCACTACAATATGTTCTGGAATGGTGTGATAAATTCCTCCAATATGACAATCAAACAGCTAATCTGACAGCTTTTGCTTCAGGGTATTTGATTACAGATTGGGTTTCCTGAGTCTAGTTCCTCTTAGGTTGTCTTCCTCATGTTGTGTCAGCAATGAATGATGTTTCCTCACCACCTTCACCTCTTGCTCATTAAAGATCTAAGTCTGTGCTTCTAAAAAAAAAAAAAAAAAAAAAAAAAAAAACCTTGGTGACAATGTCAATTGCTGAAGTGGTATGCCATAAAATCGATTAAAAATAAAGTGAGATGGTGAAACACGGTCTAGGTCACAGAACTCTTTCTCTGTTTTTCTGACTCTCTCGTACGTATATCGCTGTCTCTGTCTCTTTCAAAGATTGCTGACCCATGTTGTAACCTGAAACTCTCAGATAAAGTTCTCGGACTGTTCTTTAACGCATTCTGGACAGAAAGAACACACTGCTTCCCTTAAAAGGCATTGGTTCTACTGGATTTAAACGAGGATATAACCTCGTTTACTCAATGTATGCGAAATTTAAATGTCATCTTTGGGATTTTAGATGCATAGACTATATGATATTAATGTCAACGGACCTTTCATGCTGTTAATCTCCCATTCTCACTTGTGAAACCAGTTTAAGATGACTGTGGCTCTGTACTAAAGTGCATTATCATGCTGGAAGTAGCCATTAGTTTATTAATTATACAACAAGATACAAGCAACAAGTTGTAGAAGAATATTAAGGCTAGGTTAAAATTTTAAATCACAATGAGAGAAGGGAAAAGTTATTTAAAAAAAAAAAAAACATGTTGCCCTGTTTACAATAATACGTCAGATGGGAGTCTGAAAAACTGCACATTATGGTGCATTAATCAAGTCAAGTCGCTTTTATTGTCACATCACGTTACTGGTACACTGGTACCGTACATGTGAGTGAAAGTCTTATGTGCAAGCTACACAAGCAATAGTGGTGTACAATTATAAGAATAAATATACATATGGATAATACAGTAGTAAAAATGTTGTGCAAGTATTATTGGAAAAAAAATTGAGTACAAGTATACATCTATACACATACAGAATATACATACATACATACAGTACATATACACATACATATATATACATATACACACACAGAATATACTTACATATACACATCTATATATATATATATATATATATATATATATATACACACACATATGCATACATGTACTGTATATACCCATACACACACGATTGTGAGAGTGTGTCTACTTGTGTATAAATGTATAAGGAATGTCCGCAATGTATGTAGTGCAAAAGGCAATTATGTGCAGTATGGAGTGCATAAAGTATAAAGTGGCTTAGTGACTATAAAGTGTCAGTGTGAAAGTGACAGTGTAGTGTCAGTGGAGACCTATTGGTCAGTGCTCAGCAGTCTGATGGCCTGGTGATAGAAGCTGTCCCTCAGCCTGCTGGTTCGGGACCGGATGCTTCCATACCTCCTGCCTGACGGGAGCAGTTTAAATAGGTGGTTACTGCTGGTAATCCTCCTCGCTTTCCTCAGGCACCGCTTCCTGTAGATGTCCTGGAGGGAAGGAAGCTCACCTCCAATTATCCTTTCGGAACACCGCACCACTATTTGCAGAGCTTTGCGGTTGTAGGCGGTGTGCTAATGAGGTTAAACCATTGTAAAATAATAAGAATAAACTGTTTATATGTACATGCACATGATGATTGTATATATAGGTGGTAACTTAATTACAAAAAATAATTACATTATTGGTATTGACAGTTCAAAAGTTCATTCCCCACATCTTCACACCAGTTTGGACTGCTGATGCAAGACAGATTGGTTTCATGGACTTACGCTCTTGGTGCTAAATTCTGACCTTACCAATGGTCTGCCATTTATTTCAATTTTAAAGGTCCAGTTTTAGGCCTTGTTCACACGGGCGTTTAAATCAAGCGTTTTTTTTTTTTGCGTTCGTAGCGTCCGGTGATCGCGGATCAAGCGGCGAGTGTTTTCTACACATAGGAGTCAATAAGTGTGTTTACACAGGCTTTGGTGACGTGCATTTGTCCGGCTGCGCGTTTATACAGCATTAAAAAAAAACGTTGCATGCAGCTTTTTCTTGACGTTTAAAACCCAACAAACGCAAAGAAACCGCTCCTAGTGCGTTTTCTTCACGTTCATTTTACGCTTCGGAGGACCAGATATATCCCATGATCCTACATGCTATACATAGGGAAATGCGGGGAAAAAAAAAAATGGTTAGCATTAATTGTCACTAGCAGCGGGCTTTCATATCCAGTTCCTGACACACTGCCCCCACAGGTTAACACACAAACTACAATTTGGGCTGCAGGCTGACGTTAGCCAGAGACAAACGAACGCCGGTGTAGTCAATCAAGCGCCACTACAAAATGCAACAAAAACGTCTAGGACGTTCAGAGCACGTTCGTTTATCCAAAAACTTAACACCCGTGTGAATAAAGCCTTAGTGAGAAGGTTCCCACTGTAGCTCAGTTTTCTTTTCTTGGTTGATAAGTGGAACCCAATGTGTTCTTTTGCTGTCAAAGCCATCCGCCTCAAAGATATGACATTTTATGCAGTGTGAGATGCTTTTCTTACTCACTCATTGTCATCACTCACTATACCACTTTATCCTGTACACAGAGTTGCGAGGGACCTGAAGTCTATCCCAGGAAACTTACAATACAGTAAGAAGCATAGTATGTGAATGAGGTGTACCCTGCTTCTTACAATACAGTAAGAAGCAGGGTACACCTCATTCACATACTATGGGTAATTTGGGACCACCAATTAGCCTAATCTGCATGTCTTTGGACTGTGGGAGGAAACCAGAGGAAACCCACCAAGTATGTGGAAACATTCAAACTCTATGCATGCAGACCCAAGGTAGGAATCAAACCCAGAAATCTGGTCTCTGGAGGTGCAAGGCGATGGAGGTAATCACTAAGCCACCAAGCCGACAAGATGCTTTTCTGCTTAACACAATTACAAATGGTAGTTATCTGAGTTAATTTACCCTTCCTTAATGAAGCATTTTCCCGATATTTATGTGTGATGTGAATATAACCTGAAGCTCCTTGCCCATACCTCCATGATTAAATGCATTGCACTACTGCAGCACAATTGACTGATTACCCAATTACATGAAAGAATGTAATAAATGTTACATGAAGTGTTGCTTGAGTACAGTACATTCATTGTCATTGGTCACTAGAGGTTAAATAGGAAGCTAGGAGGTTTATAACTGCCATCATAATCACAATAGCCCTGCAAAACAATCTCTGACCTACAATTCTTCACATATTGATTAAGGTCATAACCATAAATCTTTCTCTTTCTCACACGCACAACACAACCTACTGACTATAACACACACGGATTTACAAGAAGTGAAGAAAGTGAAGAAAAAAGATCTGATTGTTTCAGTGTACCTGTGGGTGGTCTTTGGGCTCTTTAAAATTAGTCTGTGAACAGGATAGCTGTCCTATAGGACTATGCTATAATGCAGGTAGCAACAACCAGTCAGGAAGAAATGAGAAAATCATCTTTCCATCACCCCTGTCATGGAACCATTGGAGATGTCACGTCCAAGGCAGATTTGCTGGATTGGATGGATTTCCCTCCAGGATGCTTATAATAACACTGGATTGGAAGGGAAATGCCTTAGGCTGGAAGATTGACATTTAAAGTTTAGGATTTATGATTTATAGTCACCGTCTGACGTGGAAGTAGTGCTGCGATGGTTAAGGCTGCAGGCAGGCGAGCAACTGAGATTTTATTCATTTAATGATGTAATACAGTGCTGATGAAACGTGTTTATACACACTTTGTCTTTCACACTCATATAAAAATGGATTTAAATCCTTTTTTATTTTTCTACCAATATTCCACAATTACAAAGTAAAAAAAAAAAAAATTGCAGTAGGGCAACCATAACTACATCACTCCACCTTTCCGGCCTATATGGCATAAGGGCCAAGCAAAAGCCATTTCACACAGAAGGGCACATGACAGGCGGAGTTTGCCAAAAAGCAACTAAAGGACTCTCAGACCATGAAAAGCAAAATCCTCTGATCTGATGACACAAAGATTGAATTATTTGGAATTAAGAAACCAGACACTGCATGTCACCTTATTAAAACCACTCCTACAGTCAAACACAATGGTGGCAGACTGGGAGACTACTCAGCACCTGTCGCAGGAAAAAGGAGGTATTCTGAGTGAAAACCTTCTCCCGAGTGCTCAGGATGTAAAGCTCGGGTGATTGTTTGATTTTCAACAAGGCATTGGTATGTCTGTCCAGTTCATGTGCATAGCTACACAACACAAACAGGCGAGGAATCTATCAGAAAACATGTCTCCCAAAAAAAATTATTTGATGTTTTAAAACTTGGTCATGAATTAATCTTGGTCAATTCTCAATTACATGGGAAAAAACCTTGCTGTTTTTAATGCACAGAGACTGGTTTGCCATGCTGTGGTTTGCTCCAATAGAAAGAGGGAGAAAAAGAAAGAGAGACAGTGCGTAATCATAAAGGCCTTTACTTTATGTCACCGTGGAAATGTTTTTCTGGGACTGGGACTGGGAGACTACTTAGTATAGAGGGAAAAACGGAAGCAGAAAAAAAAAGAGTTATCCTGAGTAACAACCTTCTCTAGAGTGGTCAGGATCTTAGATCTGGGTGACGATTTACAATTTAAGAAGACAACAACCCAAAGCACACAGCCAGCAAAACACAAACGTACCTTCAGAACTATGAAGACTGTGAAAGTCCTGGAGCGAACCAACCAGTATCTGGACCTGAAACTAATAGAGCATCTCTTGAGGGACCCTTCCCATAAAACCTGTTTGAGCTTGATAGTGATGGGAAGTTGGGATCATTTTAGTGACTCAGTTCTTTGAATCTCTATCTTAACGTTCATCAAAAATGAATTTAGTATCAACAAAATGTTTAATGTATCAATAAAATGTTACATTATTAATAAACAAAAACGTCTACATACACAAATGTTGGCTATATTTCCAGTAATGAAAATATTACAATGCAGCTAAGGACATATTATAATAAACAGAATGAGCAGCTCATCTTCTGAGAAGAAGCGGTCAATTCTGTTTCACTGCATAACGTCTATGGGAGTCACGTGACAAAAGAATGAACGATTCACACCAGAAGATTTGAGAGGTAACTACTCATTTCTTTTTAATAACCTACGGAGGTTTTGCGATGCTTTGCGCATGTTCGCCTAGAAGAAAATTAACAAATCACTCTCTGAGACTACTTGTTCTTCTGAGTCACGTTAAAGACTCGTTAAAAAAGAATGAATCATTTATGAACAACCCATCACTAGAGCTTAAAAGATTCATCCAAGAAGAAGCGAAAGAACCTAAGAACCAAAAAAAAAAGGTGTTTTTAAAAGGTGATTTAACCATCACCTTAATCATAGATCAGAATGTTTATGTTTTAAGTAGGGAAATTACAGTCTTCCAGTGCAAACTTGAAAGGAGAATCTCATGACTGATATTATCAGAGAGTCTGGTGCATGAGCAAAAACTACTGGCATATAGGGAGAAGCATTGCTGCATCACGGCTCCTGGGCCCCCAGTTTGATACCAAGCTTGGCTTATTCTCTGTGTGGCATTGTGTTTCTCCCATTTACATTTAATAATATGGTAGACCTTTATGATTTCTCATAAACTTGCAGTTTTACCACTCAGACATAAAAGTATGTCCTCCTAGCTGTCAAGTCAGAGATAAACCATTTTTAAAGCTGAATTAATTAGGTGAGAAGTAAATGTAATATAAATGAAATATAATGTTTTATGATTTGCTAGCTAAGGTGTCTTATCAATAACACATGAGATTCTGACCACAGAGCCACCTTCTCAAAGTTTTTTATAATAGAATTTTTTTTTTTCTGGAGATTTCTGACTGTCAAGAAAGTATAGTCTGCGGAAAGATGAATCGTTTCTCAAGGGAATTGTAAAAACCTTTTTTATTCGCTTTAAACCTGAAGGCAGGGGGGGGGGGGGGGGTTCGAAACATTATTTAAGTCTTCACTGACTCCTAAGCTTGGATTGTATCCTGTATTAATAGTGAATTGTACGTAAATGAGTGTGTGGGTTTGTGAGAGATCGGCATCCTGTCCAGACCCCACCTTGTTCCTAAGTCTCCTGGGATAGGCTCCAGTTCCCCGTGACCCTGTATACAGGATGCAGCGGTTTAGACAATGAGTAAGTGATTGGGTGAACCACATAAAAGCCAACCTATTTTCAGAGTTTTTCATTCATGTCCTCTCAGCTCACTTGTTAAGTAAGTAAGCCATTAATAAACAGTCTAGGACTGACGCTCAAATTAATTCACCCTCTCTATTTAAATGCACTTTTATAGTGGGTGGAAATGAAGCATTTGGTGCAGTATATTGTTGATTTGCAAATCCAGCCACGCAGATTATTTAGCACTGCATAGTTTGGGAATCATCTCTCCATCATTTAATATGGCCGGCATTGACAAATGATTATCAGTGAGAACATGGTGTTTTTAGCAGTTTGTAGCAGGACAGTTTGAAATACCATGGTAGCTAATTGTACTGATTTGCCATTTTTTAACTCTATGATCATTTATATCTTTTTTTATATCTATATTTTACTTAACTTTTCTGCAAATTCATCAACCTGTATATTAGATCTATACTGAAACATTTTTTCAAACAGATAGAGTAGTGCCAGAAATAACAAAACCCCTGTTGAGAATAAATAGCTCAGCATTAGGTATGTTCCAAAATCTTTTAAATTAGCAGTTATTAAACCGATTATAAAAAAACCTGACCTCGACCCCTGTCAGCTGTCCAATTACAGGCCGATATCAAACCTCCCCTTTATTGCTAAGATTCTGGAAAAGATGGTACTGTAGCAGCTATGTTCATATCTACATGGAAAAAAGCATACATGAACTGTATCAGTCAGGATTTAGGCCTCATCACAGCACAGAGACAGCACTCGTTAAAGTAGTAAATGACCTCCTATTGGCCTCTGATCAGGGTTGTGTAACCATGCTTGTATTACTCGACCTCAGTGCAGCTTTTGACACCATTGATCATACTGTAGTACTCTTATTTACAGATTAGAAAACGTGGTAGGAATTAAGGGAACAGCCCTCTTCTGGCTCAGATCCTATTTGACTGAGATTAGATTTAAATGGTGATTATTCTGCATGTTCTCTAGTGGAGTTTGATGTTCCACAGGGTTCAGTTTTAGGCCCACAGCTTTTTTCCCTTCACATGTTGAGCAATGCGTAAAGGATATAAGAGAATGGATGCTAATTAACTTCCTTTTGCTTAGTTCTGATAAGACAGAAGTTCTAGTCATAGGACTGCATGCAGCTAGAAGCAAGATCATACAAACTTAAATAATTCTTTTGATTGTGTAAAGCCGCTTTGAGACAATGACCATTGTTAAAAGAACTATATAAATAAAATAAAATTGAATTGAATATGTACTGCAGTCTCTAAATAAGGCAATTTTTTTATTTTATACTATTAATCATCAAATCTTTTATTATAAGTCAAACTGGGATTTGTCATCTCATGAGCACAAGAAGCGATCCAAGCACATCCTGTTAGTTTCACTTGTAAGTGACACGTGTTTCCTATTTCCTCCTGGTGCTACTAACGTGTCAGGCCACGCAAATCATGTGTTAAGCAAAATGTCATGCAACCTGGTTAGTGTAAGCACAAGCAGTGTTGTCATGAAATATCTTGTGAATGAAGGCCGATTGACCTTTACAGAAGACTTCAGGCACAGTACAGCGATGAGACTCTTCGCAGCAGTAAAACATTTGAATGGTGCAAACGCTTTAAAGAAGGCCGTACATCCGTGAATGATGACCCTGGCCTTGGTGGCTCGGAAACCACCGCAGTCATTCCTGTGAACACTCAGCAAGTGGAACAAATGATCCTTGAAAATTGAAAGATAATTTCACTGTCAAACTTACATGAAAAAATGCTTCTGTACAGGGAGAGATTTCCCTGCAATTTCCGCCTGTTTGGGCTATCAAAGCAGTTTCTGGGAGGCAAGGAACTCATGGAAAACTTTCTACCTTGACATTATCCAAACACTGGAATGGGTGCATTAGTGTAGCAGGGGATTAGATAGAGAAATAAAGGTCATTTTTACTCTCAGAACTATAGTAAGGAACTTGGTCGTTACTATACTCTCATATCACTGTATATTAAAACAGTACACATACAGAGGGGAACAAAAATGTTTAAACAATTCATCATAAAAAAATATATGCCTCCCTTCTGCAATGGTGAGACTACTGACATCTTTATAGGAAACATAATACTACACTGCCATAATTTAATACAAGTTATAAAAAGGGGCATAAATAACTACTGTTGAATTGTATATAATTTTTTTTGCCCCATGTATGTGGTTGTTTACTATTATAGTAATACTGTACATAGCAAATAATGTGCTATAGTACTACAGTATGTCAATTAACCAGGTTTTACTATTCACGCACACAAATCCTGCCTGAACTGAGCACATAAAAATTCAGCATACCTGCAGGTGTAACTCCTTGACAATTCCATTATTATCCATAGACCACCTGCATGTGTGTGCAGCAGACGCTGCTTCTTTCAGGGGCTCTTATCTTCCACTTTGCATGATGAAATTATACACTCTTACATCACTCTAAAAGGGGGGAAAAAAACTCACTCACACACCAAGCTATGGTACTGAAAGGCTTAGCTTTTAAAGATTTTTTTCCTCCATTTCTAACTGAAGGAGGTTATGTATAATATGAAGTGTTCCGGACTTCCTGGAGTCTAAACCTGTGTTTCTTGTCTGCCCACCGAGATATCCGCCTTGACACAATAAGTGCGCTTTTGTATTTATTTTTTATAAACTATGCTGTGTGGTAACTGAACAGACACTGAAACAAAACCACCTATAAGCCACCTATAGGCTGATGGGGCCGGCAGCTCTTTAGCACTGTTATCCTACAAGAACAGCACGTATTACTCAATGTGTTTCAAAGTAAATTTGGACCTCTGGGATAAAACTCTTTTCTTTGCTGCCTTTGATTTCAGGATCACGTTAGGGTTCAAAGTAGAATTTTTTAATCTCTATAGCTTCTTTTCTTTCTCAGAAGGATCAGTGTGGATTAAATTTAAATGCTTATCACATCTTACATAAAAGAAGCAGTATTTTATGAACAATAGCCCAAATTATTGTGAATAGGCCACCTTGTTTGTTTTTTTCTGAACAATCAGAACAATTAGGCATGTGTTTTGTTTTGTTTTTATCCTCAACAATTATATCACAATGTATATTATTATTACACATGGAAGAACTGAAAATTATAATGGCTATATAAATTTTTTTATTATGCTTTAAATTATTCTGCATAATAATGCAAAATTATGTTTTGCATTATAATGTAGAATGCAATTTGAAAACCTTTATTGCGTCATGATGAACAGGAAATCTGAAACATCTATACATATATTGAATATAAAGATCACTCACTCACTCATCCATACATATCTATCCTGTATACAGGGTTGCGGGGGGCCTGGGGCCTATCTTAGGAGACTTGCACAAGACGGGGTTCATCCTGGGTGCCAATCCATCACAGGGCACATACACACTCAAACACACACTACGGGCAATTTGGGACGGCAAATCAGCCTAATCTGCATGCCTTTGGACTGTTGGAGGGAACCAGAGCACCTGGAGGAAACATGCAAACTCCATGCATACAGACCTGTAGCAGGAATCCAACCCAGACCCCGGAGGTGCAAGCGACAATGCTCACCACTAAGCTATGTGAAGCTGTGCATATAAGGATCATTTTTTAAAAAGAGAAACACAATTTTAAACCATATTTAGCATTTCATTTATACATTAATAAACATGCCCTATTTTGATATTTTGAAACTTTGGTTGTTGTCTCATCTATTAAACTTATAAGTCTATGCATATGTTTGTGCCTGTGTTTTATTTGAAAGTGCCAGAATTGCCCACCAGTGCTACTGTTTCAATGCTGTTTTTATTCTCATTGTAATTCCACAATAGCTCCGTAGATTTAAAGTCAATGGGCCATGATTTTTTTCTCTCGCTCTCTTGCTCTCTCTTTTCATACCCATTGCAACCAAGGAGTCAATGTTTTTCATGCAGTATGAGATGATGCATTGTCCTGCACGAAATTAGTTTTTTTTTTTCAGAAAGCGCAATTCTTTCTTTTGGTTGTTCTGAAACTCCACATATCTTGCAGAGATCATTTCGACACATTCAGGGACCATTAAGGCACCAACCATCTCGCTCTCTAACATTCCGACTTAAATCATCACTCTGCCACCTCCTTGCTCTGAGGTCTCAAATTTTGTTGGAAAAGGGTGGCCATTCACCACATGTCCAGAAAACAAACTATCAATTTTCTCAAAAAAATATTTCTATGACCTCTAAATCTCTCGCAAATCTTTTCACAGTTTCATGGTCTCTATTCAGTTTTCGTGGAATATCACTTTTTTAAGACCTTGTACTATTTCATGGTCTTCAGAAAGATCTTTTTTCCTCCCTATAATGCAGGGGAACTGTGACTTGCTTAATAATGTGGAGTAACCTCTCTTAAGCAGGTTTAATTAAGATCACATGGCAAACTAATTAACACACCTAGCTAAGACTGATACCAATTATCTACAACATATATGAAAAAAAAAAAAATTGAAACACTGAAACCTACATTTTAATTTATTTTAAATCCTACTGATATGTCACTTGCATAATATTTTGGAACTTGGTATATCCAGCTTGTTGAATGTACTGTTAAACACTGTTTACCATTTGTTTAGTTTTTTCACTGCAATTTAATGAGGCCATCTACTGTTCATAATATAGGTTAAAAATCAATTAATCAATTATTTATGATATAAGTCACTTTGTGGTTAGCACTCCAACCAGGATCCAGGTTCGATTCCCTCCTCCTTGGGAGCTGTGTGCATGGAGGTTGCATGTTCTCCCCATGCTTGGTGGGTTTCTTCCAGGTACTCTGGTTTTCTACCACAGTCCAAAGTCATGCAGCTTAGACTAATTGGCATTCCCAGATTGCCCATATTGAGTGAATGTGCAAGTGAATGTTGGCCGGAGGTCCTACCACAGTTGTAAAAACGGAATTAAATGCGTTAGTCACCACTGGCCTCCACAGTGTTTTGTTGGACTATAGAGGTTCCTAGATAGATGGAGAGATAAGACATTATATCAGTATTCAGATGGTAAAAAGTTTACAACTGTCTGGAAGATTCCAAAAGACGATGAAGAGAAGAATGAATGATGAAGCACCTGTGGCGAGACAGTGCCTTAATATTATGGAAATTCCAAGCAAGTCAGCAAACCCTATTTTAGTTTTTTTTTTTTTTAAAGAAGATTAGCAAATCTGTTTTCTTCTTGGAAGCATATTTCACACAACAAAAGGTTTTAAGCGTTCAACAGAAAAAAAAAAGTTTTAACCTTTAAATCTAAATGACATAATTTAAACTAACTGGCAGCATGTTTTGTTATAATGGAAAGGGATTAGTTTAACTTCAAAAAAGATTTCTTAAAATCTAAAAATTCTAGAAAACTTTCAGACATTGGTACAACACAAAAAGCATAAGAAAATGGCTTAAAGACAACAAAGTAAAAAATATTAGAAAGCTCTGACCAGAATCCCAAAGAAAACTTGTGGACTTCTTGATGGCGCCGGTGAGGTCGGCTGCCGTCACGACTGCTCCGACCAGATTTTCTTTGTTTTTGTTCTTTAAGTTAGTTTTTACCGTTTTAAAACCAGTCAAATTACCACCATGGAGTACATTAGTTATGATAGAGACACTCTTGTTTCTATTGGTATACAATGTACTCACAATTCGACGTTTTTAACTCCGGATCCGAGCTGGCCGAGTGAGATCCTGAGGGAAAACAAAGGACGCGACGCGAAGCGGCGGCCTCGAGGGAAACGAGCCGGCATCAGGAACAGGCTGAGAGCCCGTGCACACCGCACACCTCTGCCTAGCATCCTGCTCGCCAACGTCCAGTCACTGGAGAACAAGCTCGATGACCTCAGGGCCAGGATAAAGTTCCAGAGAGACATTCGGGACTGCAATCTCCTCTGCTTCACCGAGACATGGCTGAACCCAGCGGTGCCGGACCACGCCATCCAGCCGGCCGAGTTCTTCTCGGTTCACCGCATGGACAGGACGCGGAACTCGGGGAAGTCAAGGGGAGGCGGCGTGTGTTTAATGGTGAACAACAGCTGGTGCAACAGCGCGAGTGTTGTTCCTCTCACACGCTCCTGCACACCAAATCTGGAGCTACTGTCCATCATGTGTCGTCCTTTTTACCTTCCTCGGGAGTTCACATCGGTCATAATCAGCGCCGTTTATATTCCACCACAAGCGGACACGGACACTGCTTTATGCGAGCTGCATGAGGCACTCACACAACAACAAACACAACACCGGGACGCTGCGCTTATTGTGGCGGGGGACTTTAATAGTGCCAACCTCAAACGCGCAGCGCCAAACTTTTATCAGCACCTCACCTGCCCCACCAGGAGCGAAAGGACACTGGATCATTGCTACACCACAGTCAAGGACGGTTACAAGGCACAATCTCGCCCTCCGTTTGGTAAATCCGACCACGCCGCCATCTTCCTCATGCCAAAATACAAACAAAGGCTGAAACAGGAAGTTCCGGTTCAGAGGGAGGTCGCGCGCTGGACGGACCAATCGGTGGCAGCGTTACAGGACGCACTCGATGACGCAGACTGGGACATGTTCAGAAACAGCTCCGATGGTGACGTCAGCGTGTTTACGGAAGCGGTTGTGGGATTCATCGGGAAACTAGCGGACGATACCGTGGAGAAAAAGACTATTAAAACGTTTCCCAACCAGAAGCCGTGGGTGGATAAAACCATCCGCGACGCTCTGAAATCTCGCACCGCTGCCTACAACACGGGACTCGCGTCGGGGGACATGGAACCGTACAAGGCTGCGTCATACAGCGTCCGGAAGGCAGTGAAGGAGGCGAAGCAGCGCTACGGGAGGAAACTAGAGTCACAGCTCCAACAGAGTGACTCTAGGAGCCTGTGGCAGGGATTAAGGACAATAACGGATTATAAAGCACCAACATCCGGTATGATAAACGCAGACGTGACTCTGGCAGATGAGCTGAACACTTTCTATGCTCGCTTCGAGGCTGCAGCTAAGGACGCTAGCGATGCTAATGCTAGCGGCGCTAATGGCTGCAGACAGGAAGTCACTGCCAGCACCGGAAGCGCGTTCATCATCACCAAGCACGACGTGAGGAGAGCCTTCAAGAGAGTGAACACCAGGAAAGCAGCAGGACCAGACGGCATCTCAGGCCGTATTCTCAGAGCCTGCGCAGACCAGCTAGCACCTGTGTTCACTGAGATATTCAACATCTCTTTATCTCAGTCGGTGATCCCCACATGCTTCAAAGAGTCCATCATTGTTCCTGTCCCAAAGAAACCTCATCCTGCTTCCCTCAATGATTATCGCCCTGTAGCCCTCACTTCAGTAGTGATGAAGTGCTTTGAACGCCTGGTCAGAGACTTCATCATTTCTTCACTACCAGACACACTGGACCCACTACAGTTTGCATACCGTCCAAACCGTTCCACGGACGATGCAATCTTACATCTCCTCCATACATCTCTCACTCACCTAGACACTCAGAGGGGGAATTATGTGAAAATGCTCTTCATCGACTACAGCTCTGCATTTAATACCATAATTCCCTCCATACTCACCACCAAGCTGGAGCACCTGGGACTCAGCTCATCCATGTGTCAGTGGATCTCCAATTTTCTGACTGGCAGACCACAGGCAGTAAGGATGGGCGGCCATGTCTCACCCTCCACCACTCTCAGTACTGGAGCCCCCCAGGGTTGTGTTCTGAGCCCCCTGCTGTACTCTCTGTACACCTCTGACTGCGTGGCCACTACCAACTCCACCACCGTCATCAAGTTTGCTGACGACACTGTCGTGGTGGGCCTGATCACCAACAACGATGAGACGGCCTACCTGGAGGAGGTTGGAAATCTGGAGAACTGGTGCCAGAGAAACAATCTCCTCCTGAACGTCAGCAAGACAAAGGAGCTGATAGTGGACTTCAGTACAAAGCAGGTGAGGAACTACCAGACCCCCATCATCAACAGGAGCCCAGTGGAGAGAGTGGACAGCTTCAGATACCTCGGTGTTCACATCACGCAGGACCTGACATGGTCCTGTCACATCAACACCGTGGTAAAAAAGGCCCGGCAGCGTCTGTACCACCTCAAACGCTTGAGAGACTTTAGACTGCCCTCCAAGGTGCTCAGGAATTTCTACTCCTGCACCATAGATAGCATCCTGACGGGAAACATCACGACCTGGTTCGGGAACAGCACCATGCAGGACAGACGAGCTCTACAGAGGGTGGTGCGATCAGCTGTGCGCATCATCCGCACCGAGCTCCCTGACCTGCACTCAATCTACACCAAGCGGTGCTGGACCAAGGCCAGGAAGGTCGTAAAGGACCTCAGCCATCCCAACAATGGACTGTTTACTCTGTTGAGGTCTGGGAAGCGATTCCGCTCCCTGAGGGCCAACACAGAGAGACTGAGGAGGAGCTTCTTCCCGCAGGCGACAAGGTCTCTCAACCACACCACTAGGCAAAACTAACACAATATTTTCACAATTCTTACAATCAATCAATCAATCTTTATACATCCATGGACACTTTGGACAACTCCACGCACATCACATCTACACTACATGTTCACGTTTACATTCTGGACCATTGCACAAAGTCACTTTAATAACCATTGCACAAGGTCCCTTTTTTATGCATACTTGCACACCGTTATAGTTCTATGTGTACAGTATATTTCTATTTTCAGGTTCTATTTTTTCTAGTTAAATTTTTATTAAAATTTTCTATCATATTTCTTCTATTGATATTTATTACTTATAAGTTTTAATTCTCTTTTTAAGGTCACTGGCGGTCGTGTAAGCATTTCACTACATTTCGTACTGTGTATGACTGTGTATGTGACAAATAAAATTTTATTTGAATTTGAATTTGAATTTTTGGACTTAAGGAAGCAGGAATGAGCAAAAACTCCTGCAATCTATTGAGAGATTCAAGTTAAGCAATTAAAATGCATCGCCACTACATAGACAAATTGTGTGTAAACCTACGACTCACTGAAAACTTTAAATAGTGAATAAAAACTATAACAAATATTTATTTTAGCACATTTTTATTGACTTATTTTGGAAATAGAGTAGAAACCTCGGATTGTGAGTAACGCAGTTTGCGAGTGTTTCACAGGGCGAGCAAATTTTTTTTAGAAATTTTGACTTGTAAAACTAACAAGTCTTTGTCGAGCGTCACGTGATCACAACTGAGCCAACGTTTTTTTTCTCTCTTGGGCTGCGGAATTGTGGGTAATGGCCTCCCCTGCTGGGTCTTAGTGCGGGTCTCTTACTGGTATAATCAACATCTGTGCATGCATGTACTATTTACTATAACACTGTGACCACGTGTGTGTGTGTGTGTGAAACATATTTTATTTTGTGTCTGTATGAGTGTGTGGACAGTGTGCATGTAAAGCAAAAGCAAGTCTCATTCAAGAGCTTAAAGATCTATTTTCTCTCTCTGTATCAGCCTGCTCTTTGTGTCTGTGTGCGGGCGTGTCATTGACACACACATACTCTTTCTCTCTGCTCTTTTCAAAGGTAAAGTGCAGGTTAATTAGTTTTATTTTTTAGTTTATAGCAGTGATTCCATTAGTTTGTCACTCAATCAAGTGTCATTAGAGATTTTTTATTTTTCCAATAAAAGTGTTTCCGTTGTGTGTGTGAAAAGAGTGGAAGAAGAGTAACTGTGTAGAAGGGGACATAAAGGGGATGAGGGGAGGGGCTCCTTACTTTAGCTTCACACACATACACAGCTCCTGCGTGCACAAACGTGCAGGTTAATTTGTTTTATTTTACTTGATATTTTGTGTTAATTCTTTTATGTATTTATGTTTTTGGGCTGTGGAATGAATAATTTTAGTTTCCATGATTTCTTATGGGAAATTTAATTTGGTCTACAAGTGTTTTGGAATACGAGCCCACTTTTGGAACAAATTATGCTCCTCATCCAAGGTTCCACCGTACACTTATTGATGTAACACATGAAATAGAGTTGCAAACCTGTAAATTTATAAAATTTTGGCCTTAACTGTAGGTCACTAAAAGTCAGACTCTTGCTACAGACATTACATTTATGTAACTTACTAACTTAACACCCTTACCTAGAAAGATTTACAAAAGTGCTCTGAAGTCCCTATCCATAAATTCATTGTCACACTAGTTGACTAGATCAGAGGGAAACTGCAACATTAGTCTAAAAACTCCAATTATAAAAATAGCATAGTATGAAAAGCATGCAATACAAGCCTGTTTTAAAAAAAAAAAGTTTGGGAAGTTTCCCTTCCTAAGGGAAGTTCATTTTACCATCTCAGCACGAAAACAGGAAAGAGACTTAATGCAGGCCACTCTTGTACCATGACAGATGGTTGGTCCACCTAAGTAATAATAAAGTATTGGACAGAACATTGTACAGTACAGGTTACAGTAAATGCTCTAAAGTAAACATGTCTGAAGTCTCTAAGATAGATTGAAAATAACTTGTTCCTTTGGGCTCATCCTGTATTTGTTGCCATCCATCTTGTCCTCAACCCGAAGCAGTTCCCCAGTCTCTGCTAATGAAACCCATTTCTTTTACCCTGATGCTCCCATCACCATGCATCACTGTGTGGATGATGTGCTGGATTTCCCACCAAATCTAATACTATAAATGCACAACCACGATTGTCCAAATTGAGTCTGTATGATAGTGGTATTTTAATTTACAGTTCCATTTAAAAGTTTGGATACACCTTCTAACTCATTGTACATCTTCTACATTATAAAACAATACTTCTAATGGTACTAAGATTTTGAAACTATGAAATAACACGTTATCAGATAATTAAGTTAAAACAAGAACAGTAAGTTGTTATTTTAAAACATGAAGGTCAGCTTTCCTGGAATAGTTTTTGCAAGAACACTATTGTCAGGTGTACTTGCAAAACCCATCAGTTACCATGATGAAACTGGCTCTCATGCAGACCATCCCAGAAAATCAAGGCCAAAACCTACTTTGCTGCAGAGAAGCTAATTTAGATTTAACAGGCTCAAAAATTACCAATTAACAGCACCTCAAATTAGAGCTGTTGTTGCACTCAGCAGTGTTTTACAATTGTGTAGAAAGAAATAAAAATTAGGAAAGAACATAGAGTTAGAAGGTGTGTCCAAAGTTTTGTCTGGTAGAGTGAGTTGTATTATTGTCGAATTAAAATAGTAGAATATTCAAATGATATACTTATGTTACAACACCAAGCCTTGGTTTAAGCCCGACTTCCCATTAGATATCAGATGACGCCGAACTCCAGAGTCTTCTGCTCTTTGACTTTCTCTCAGTTGGACCCCCTTGGCCACTATAATTTGTTTCTTTATATCAACTACATACTAAATACATCAGTGTAGACTTTAGTACTACAACTTATTCAGATGGCATTGCTGCAGTTTTCTCTTCCAAATAGTTGACAAACCTGATTAAGCAGAAGCAATAAAACAATTTTCAACATCTAAGCATATGTGTTTCAGCTTGTTTTATTCCTCTGTACATCAAGTGATAAAACTTTACTTTGCATCTAATTAGAAACCAGTTTGTTAACAGAGTATATCTGTACACAGTTAACAGATTGTACAAAATGTATCCAAATAGCTTCTGGAGATGACAAATCGACAGCTAGTTACCAACATCGACATCTGGGTTATATTTTACATAAGCGATGTACATTTTCAGGAATTGAAAATATATATTTTGATCTACTGCAAAACTCTTATACCACTTTGCTGTAGAAAGTATGTGTAGCCAGGGGGTAGAATTCATTTTCCGTAACAGTAGTTTAGTGCAGACAATGATTCAAATCACAGGTTTCTATTTAGTGTGCTTGGATTAATATAGTACATGTTCTGGATTAAAAACTAATTCACAGTGATTTGAATAGTGGATGCTTATCATAATCCAATGCTAATGATAAGCATTTTCACAGATACTGTATGGTGAGGTTTTCTGTAGGAGGCACTGATTTAACATTTAGGGAAGTCTCCAGTGTTGGCTGCTTATTAATGGTCAGTAAGTTTTTCTTCATGGAAATGTGTCAAAAAAATAAGACTTTGTGTATTGTATTTCTTTGTGATGTAAAAAACTTTCAGAGACTTAACAAGACTAGTGAAGGAAGGACTGTTCAATTTTCAAATTTTTCATGTGGATGTTCCACCAACTACAAAATGGTTAAAAAGCACAACTTGTCATTTATTGAATGAATGGTATAAAACACTTTTGGATGTGTAGTCAACTTTTGCAAGGTAACACTAACTCCACATTACACTGTTGATTATAACCCTATAACAGCATGAGTGTTTTCCTTCTTGAAATATTGCACACAAAACATGAGGCGTGAAAAAACTTACAGTAGATGACACACCAGTTGCATCCTTGAACTCCTCAGAACCTTAGTATGTATTTCTCAGCCTCATTTGCAAAATCCCTGACAACAAAACAGGACTAATGACTGAAGTTATATAACGTTGAAGCCAAGTAGCTTACCCCTGCTTTATCCTTGACATTGGTACAAGGCCTGTGCTTGGATGTGAAGTTTGGCATTTTGCAAAGAACCTTTCGCTATGGATTTTAAGCCTTTCGGAGGACAGTCCCTGTATAGGATGACCGTGACCAGAATAAAGAGCTTACGGAAGATGAATGAATGTACTGCCTTTGGCCTGTTTTTACAATATGTGCTTTCAGCAGTCTTAAAAAATTATTACTTGTTACACAATATGAGATGATTACAATAAAGTCTTGGCTGAATTTTATCTCACACTGAGCGAAGACTTTATGTCAAATTATACAATGAAGATTATGGAACAATAGACCTGTCTTTATGACATTCTGCAAAATTTACCAATCAGTGCAATTTGGGCTTGTGCGAGGAAAAAACAGAGTCATTTAAAAAGAAACATTCTTTCTGAGGTAATAATGATATTTTTTCTGTCCATTAACAAGTTTTGTTTCATTTCGCCTTTGTTACTAACTACTACCATATTCGTAACTAGCATTCGTTTCATCCTATGCTGCCTTTAAATGAATGCTGAAATTTGAATGCTAATATAACAATGTATGACACTCCCGGGACTCTTTTGTTACCAGCTGCCTTTGGTCATATGGCACTAAATCGGTCATTAGCCCACCACATTACAGGTTTAAGCCTGACATTCTGAACTTGCAACGTGCAAAACCCAATTACAGCCAAAAACAATCCTGTGCATTTTATGCCAATTAAATAATTAATGTTAATTATTAGATTTCATTGGCAGTGATGTTAAATATTTGCCACTCCCACTTTTGACCTTGCGAGCATTTTCACCATTGGTGTGCTGTAGGTATTTTAGACATCTGACTAGAGAAAGGATGTCGACCAGGACGTGTTAAAAACAGTATTGAGACTCATCGAGAGTTGTGGACAGACTGGAAAACACAATCACTACGTCAGCAGCAGTGTGAATCATACATGTGTGAGCCAGAAACAGCCAGACAGAAAGAGACAAACAGAGAGACTGTGGGCACTTCAACAATTAGAATAAGCTCCAGACCGGACACAGAGTAAAATTAATATTGCACTCATTATCTTTTGCATGTAAGGCCTTCTGAACGAACAGGTCACGTAGGGCTGCGTCCCATTTCACAAAGTCTGTTAGTCGGATTAATGATGAAACCACTGATCCCTCTTTTTTTTTTTTTTAGAGTCATACCGGTTTGCACAAATTCCACGTGATGTCACAGCAGTTTCTCGTTTTAGTTATGTACAAGAGCCATAACTTAGTCCTTGGGGGCAGGTTCCACTTCCTGGGTTCTCATTAAGATCTTTCAAACAGTTAATTGAATTGTCTATTAAGGGCAATTAGGGTCCAATTTAAATTTACATACACAGCAAAATCCGCAGAATTAACACCTATGGTGATGAATTCGTTCTGGTTGCAGTGCTAAATTACCTTTTTCACTGGTGCATTACATTTACAATAAAGTCACTGTCACATTGTAGCTTCAGTGCTTACAAGGACAAGATTTACATAAACATATTTATTGTTGAGCATAAATAAACAAATAAATAAATAGATTTATCAAAAAATTAATTTGTTCTTAACATTCTAAAATAATGTCCACCACGCAAAGTTAGTTCCTTTTTAACATTAAGGCTTCTGCAGATAAGATGCCTGATTCATTTTCCCTTTCAACATAAAATTAACTCCCGCACCTCAAACAATAGAATATAGGGTGTCGACTTAAGGTGCCGAATTAATGAACTCCTATGGAATAAAAATTAGCCATTTTGAATACATTTTTTAGGTGTTGAAATTACCACCTGCAGTGTCTCTATAACATTTACACCCTTTAAACCATTCTCATTCTAATGAACAATAACTTTTGATTTTAACATTAATTAAAAGTGGTGCTGAATAAGTTTTTTGTCCTGTAGTTTTGACAAAAACTTTATATGGATTCTGCATATAATTAATACCTGCAGAGTTAACCTGACCCTTACAGCTTATTGCTGAATTTACATTTGCTGTGTTAAATTCACCTCTGAATGCACAGCTGGTGCTCAGATGCAGACATTGCATAAGTGATTAAGCATTCTATCTTTGAAATAATAATTAAAATAATAAAAAATAATAAGCAATAATAACAGATCATACTTATACAGTAAATGTGCTTTACAGACTGTATAATTCCATGACCTGTAAATGAACCCTTTATTATACTACAGTAATTAAAGTAATTAATTATAACATTAATTTGATTTTTTTTTTATTAAGGGTGTGTAAAAGCAACATTTATAATAATAATAATAATAATAATAATAAGTTTTGAATTATTGTGAGTACAAAAAGCTGAAAATGCAACACTTTCACATGTAACAGTTGGACATTGAAGGTGTGAATTCTGCTTGGTGCCGGATTTTGCTGTGTATTTAAACTCGCTCCTACTTGTTGCGCGGGACTTCAGCGGATTCCGTTCCTGCTAAAAGGCGTGAGTCTGCCCAAGCTGATTTCCGCCGAGTCCGTGACCACGACGTCTTCCTCCTCTTCCTCGCGGCGCGAGAGCTGCGAGATTCGGTCGAAGGTGTCCTCGTGGTCCGTGCACTCCACCACGTTGGGGATGATGTTCACGTACGCGTCGGCGATCTCCTTGTGCACCAGCGTGTCGTGGTTGTACGACACGAACTCGTTGCTGATGTTCACGGTCTCCACCGGCGTGCGCGCGCACAGGCGCCTGCATCCCAGCAGGCTCGCGAAGGCTCTGCGGAACTCGGCGTTGAACGCGTAGATCACCGGGTTGAGCGAGGAGTTCGTCCAGCCGAACCACACGAACACGTCGAAGGTGGTCTCGCTGACGCACGGCAGGCCCGCGCGCCGGTCAGCGCTGCTCTCGCGGCGCCTCGAGCAGAACGGCACCATGCAGTTGAGGATGAAGAACGGAAGCCAGCAGCACACGAACACGCCCATTATTACGGACAGGGTCTTGAGCACTTTGGTCTCGCGGTTGATGGAGGTTTTCAGCGTGCTGTGCTGCTGCTGTTGGTGCTGGTGCTGGCACACGAGCGCGCGGCTGCCGCTCCTGCAGCTCTGCGCGTGCTCCGCGGCGCGCTCCAGAGACGCGATTCTGCCTATCTGCATCTGTGCGATGCGGTAGATGCGAGTGTAGGTCACGATCATGATCGCTACGGGGATGTAGAAGCTCACGAGCGACGAGGAGATGGCGTACTCCCGGTTTAAACTCGAGTCGCAGTTGTTTTGCTCCGCGTCCGTGAGTGCGCGCGCTGTGGTGCCGGTGCCGTTAAACCCCCGCAGGATTTCAGCTCCGGTGCTGGCTTTGTGCCAGTTCAGCTGTATCGGTATGAACGAGATGAGCACGGACAGAGTCCACGTGACGCCGATCATGACAAACGCGGCGCGCTGGGTCATCTTGCGCTCGTATCGGAACGGGCTGGAGATGGCCCAGTACCTGTCCACGCTGATCACGCACAGGTTGAAGATGGACGCCGTGGAGCACATGATGTCAAAGGTGACCCAGATGTCACAGAACGCGCCGAACGGCCAAAACCCCGCAACTTCCGCCACGGCTTTCCACGGCATCACGAGCACGGCCACGAGGAGGTCGGACACGGCGAGAGACACGATGAACGTGTTGGTGACCTTGGAGCGCAGGTGGCGGAAGCGCAGCACGGCCGCGCACACCAGCACGTTGCCGAAGAGCGTGCATAGCACGAGCGCGGAGAGCGCGCACCCGGTCAGCACGCGCAGCGCCAGATCGCGGCGGGCGTCGTCGCCGTTTTCCTCCTCCTCCGGCTCGCTGCGGTTCCGCATGCTCACGGCGGACGGTGGTGTCAGGTGCGCGCGTGAAGCGGGCGCGGTGACGGCAGCGCATCTGTTCCGCTACCGGAGAGCAGCACGCACGCGTGAGGCACGGCGGCGGAACGTGCCATACTGAAGTAAAAAATAAAATAAAATAAAAAACCGTGGTCCGTGGTTTAAGTGGTCCGAGTCACGACATAGTTTAATTTTACTTCAATTCAAAGGATAGAAAGAGTTTCCGTGACACCTCAAAGCTCTGAGCGCGCAAACTGAGAATCAAATCCGCAAAAGAGAAGAGAGGGAGAGAGAGAGAGAGAGAGAGAGAAAACGAGAGAAAAGCTTAAAATAGAGGGTGAGGTAGGGGAAAGGGGGTGGAAGAGAAGAGAGAGAAAGAGAGGGAGAGAGAGATAGAGAGCAAAGGGAAAGAGAGACTGAGTGGTGTGAGAGAGTGCATATAGGGGAGGGAGAGAGAGAGTCAAATATGCCTGATTAAATATGTATTTGGGAGTTAAATATGTCCTGAAAAACAGCTTTTGTTAGAAATAAAAATGTCTAAAAAATTTCTTTTGAACAAACGGCACCTGGCAAGAATGAAATACACATGAAGGACAGAAAGATAGTTATTTACATTTAACCTCACACTAAAATTGATAAAAATTACAAATACAAAAACATGTAGCAGAAATTATATAGTCTGTATAAATAAGTTTGTCTGTAAATAAGTTGGTCAGACCAGAAACAAATCTCAGAAAAAATTCTGTCACTATGTCTGTCTGCCCAGTCAGATTTTGTCAAAGCATCATACAAAACTGGCTCCACAGAATTTAATGAAAGATTTGCCAGTACTTTGACATTTGCCTGAAGTTAAACCTGTGCCACAAATAAAATCACAAAAGTTGAGAAGAGGTGAAGTTATGAGCAGTTATTTGCCAGATTATTGGGCACGACTTAAATCAACTGCTGGACAGAATTTTATTAAACCTTTGCAGTATTTTATATATCTGTCTGAAGTTTTACTTGCACCATAACTAAAATCTAAATGTTGAGTAAAAGCGATGTTATGAACAGTTATGTGCTGGATTTCATAATCAGCTTTAAAATAAACTACTAATTAGTTATTTGCCAAATGTAAACAAACACCTGCACCAATAGATTTTAATTGAAAAGATTTCTCATCTGTGATTCACTCACTGATTACTGAACAGGGAGTGTATTTGACTGACTACGAAAGAAGCACAACTTGGCTTAAACAAGCATAAGATACTCAACCTTGCTAAATTTCATTTCTTTGTATTAATAAGTTAGGCAAGAGAGAGTGCTGCTGTAAAGAAACATTATTATGAAATAATACTATCACTTATTACATTTAAGCTGATCAACTTATTTTTTAGCTTCAACCTTTTACTGTAACTATTTCTAAAAAACACTTTTCCCATCAAAAATGGGTACTTACAGTACACAATTTTTTATTAAGATTATTTCAGAGTTATCGGTGCCCCTGTTTTAGAATTGTGCAAAACACACCTTTTCTTCTACAGTATAATGTATTATGAGCCTTTAGAAAACTCTAGAGAGCGAAGAACATGCGAGCGTACCCAACACAGAATCTCCAGGGATTCAAGCCATCCTCCAGGGGCTTGGACTCTACTCTTCAGTTCAGACACACAGGGTTTATTTCATTGGATTGCAATGGACATGTCAAAAGCTTGACTGAAGCTGTGGATTTTTATGTATGTTTTGTCCTGCTGGACAAAGCAGCCACATCCATTTTTGCCCACTCTTGCCAGAGTCAGACAGGTTTTCATTTTATTCAAAATTTGCAAACAGAGTCCATTGTGCCATGTCCAAGCAATAAGGAGCCTCATTTATCATTTAGTAAAGTTGTATGTAAAAGTTTGCCTAAGCTAAAAAATATATATATATATACAAAGAATTGTTATGCTTTATGAATCACCCACACATTGCCAAGCATGCAAGGCGCAGCTAATTTGCAACAACAAAACCCTGTGATGCTGAATGGCAAGAAAATAGTTCCTTAAAGGAAAAAATGATGTTATGATTTCTTTCAGCTGGTCTTTTTGTGTGGCAGAATAATTGTACTACACACATCTTTGGTAGAAGAAGACCCTAGGAATTTAAAGCACAATATTGAAATTATTTTGAGTTTCCTGATATTAACCCAAAATAAAACTTTTGCATAAATGTTAAAAAAAAAATACCCATGTGTACACCCACTTAGGTTAATAATTCAGTGGTCCTAAAAAAAACTAAAAAAAAAAAAAAAAAAAATGTTTAAACCCTACCTGTCTTCTAATGTGTTTGTGATGATGGTTGACTACAGCTGGTAGCTTCTTTGTGCAGCATAAAAAGGGTTTGTTTGTTAGAACTTATTGGATTGACTGACACACAGTAAAAGGAGCTCAGTGCATTTCGAATACACAAGTCAGCAATGTCTCTTGGAGCCGTTTTTATTAGTTAAACAATTCTACATACCGTATGCACAAGCTATTGGGAGGTGTAGCCACTTTGCCAAGGTCTGGAAAAAGACCCAAACTGTCACCCGAAGCTGAGAGAAAGTTTGTTCAGATGGTGGGGAACAACCCAGGAACCACCAAGGCAGCGTCCTGCTATGAACTGGAATCTCCTAGAACACCAGTGTCAGCGTCAACAGTCAAGTGAGTTTTACATCACCATGGAGAGAAAGCCTGCTGTCCTAGAAAGATACCTCTGCTCCAAAAAGACCTTCAAGTTCGTCTGAAGTTTACAGTTGCCGACATGGACGCAGAAAAATGGCCAGGGAATGGTTTGACCAGAGGTATGTTTGGAAGAGAAGTATAAGACATAAGACTGCAAAAACATGGTATCAGCTGTCAAGCATGGTTGGAATCATGCTTTTGGGGTTGATTAGCTGCTGGCAGATCTGGTGCATTACAGAAAGAGAATGAAATAATGAAGAAGGAGGACATCCTGAGAATTCTTCAGAATACAGTAGCTTCAAGTCATCAGGACCAGCAGGAAAATGACTCCAAACATACATCAAGGCAGGTTGCGGCAACCCTAGCAAGGATTGGCGGACGATCCTTAAAAGTCAAGTCCATGCCAAGAAACCACCAACACACGAAATTATGCCAAGAAAAGGGGACAAATGTCCAACCAGAACTCCAAAGCATCCGCTAAAGGTAAAACATGCTTAGGAATATTTAACTAAATATTAGGTTTGTTGGATGTATAATTGTATCCTGTTTTTTGTTTGATTGTTTTTCAGAAAACACCTAATAAATTAAATCTCCATTTTCTCCAAATCACCAACAATAATCCTTGCAGAAATTTCTGTCTCTGTAGCTTCCTCAGAAAACACTGGCACACTTCTGCAGGCAGGTCCATAACCATGTTCACATTTTTCCATAACCAACTTGACCACTCCGACCAATTATTTTGGAGCTCACCACGCCTACCTGCATGAACATGGTCGTCTGAGGGTACTCTCTGCCACCCATTCACCCCTTCATTTTCTAGGCCGGCAAGCGTCAGGGTTCTTGAGTAGATTGAATTTCATTTCTCTGTTCACTGAAGCATAAAGATAACATTGGCTCTCAAATTCATGTTAATTAGTGTAGCATAGAAAGGATACTGCAGTGATTACACACACACACACACACACACACACACACACGAAGGTTCATTGATCAAATAGGCAAGGTCACATACCACACACACAACAGAATTAAAGCACAAAAAAGCCATTGTTGTCCTTAACAACAGCATATTAACAAGATGAAAGATGATTATACTTTCAGGCAGAATAGAAATGAATGAAATTACTATCATTGCAGTCGGAAGATAATTGTTTTAAATCGTAGAACAAGCATGACATCAGCTGAAAAATCATCCTTCATCAACTATGTTTTTTTGGCCCAGATGTGGAGTATTAAATTAGTCTTAGCAGTGACAGATTAAATATCAGTGTGTAACAGAAAATCAGGAAGAGAAACTTTCTATCTGCTTTAGCATATAATGTCCAGTCAAGACCTTAAGAACATGGTGCACTCTAGTGGCCATGGTAATAACTTGGCCATGCAGTTACCACACTTCTAAACTGGAGGATTTAGTTCTCATCATTTAATTAACACTAAAAAAGAAACCACAGACAAAGCATTTGGGTATCAGAATTTTTACTTTTTACCAATTTCCAATGATCTGGTGTAAAAACATCATTCATGAACATTTTATTCATCTTAAAGAACTGGTAAAACTGGTGGAAAAAATGGGGACGAGTTTTAGACCGTGTTCTCATTGCGAGTCCCAGCTAAAGGACGAGTCTGAGTGGAGGGCGGGCTTTAGAGGATGGGGTGGAGCCTTCAAGTTCAAAGTAAGGGGCTTGGATATAAAATGATGTGGAACGCTAGAGCGCAGATCTGGGAGAGACGATGAAGAGGAAGAAGAAGAAGAAGAAGAAGATTGGGGGGAGAAGAATGAAGTGGAAGCATCGTCGTGAGGGGCCAGAGGTTGTCTGGAAGTTTCTGGAGGAGGCGGAGCAGAGGAGGGATGCGGAAGAGCACAGAGTTCAGTCTGATTGTGGGAATGTGGAGAGTGTGGTGACTGAGTGACTGAGGTTACGGTGTGTGTAGGATCTGTGTCCGTGGAGGCCGCAGTGTGTGTTTGGGCGTTGCAATGGGAGTTTCGGTGACGGCGTAGCACCGCGGTGCGCGTAAAACCTTTCCCGCAGGTTTCACAGACGTATGGACGCTCACCTGTGTGTGAACGCACGTGCCGCTGGAGGTCACCTGAGCCGGCGAAGCACTTACCTAAAAACAGGAAACGGCTACGGTTAAAGAGGTACACATTACCACTTTTAAAGTGTTTGCAGAATTTTAATTCAACTGTTAGTCTATATTTCAATATGATGACACTAATTACAATAAAAAAACTTTTTTTTTTTTTTCAAAAATAATTTACTTTATATATGCTTCCAGTTGAGGTGGTAAAATGTTGCACTGCCTCTATAATCCTACAGGTTTCACCTACACATTGGCAGCCTGCACAGCGTCAAGTATGTTTGGAATTGTAACTCAATCTGAGAAAAAATTTTTTTTATATGGAATTGGGATACAGCAAATGCCCGACTAACGTATAAGTTCTGTTCCAGAAGCATGTTCGTAACTCAGATCCGTTCGAAAGTCAGACAGTGAGTCCTATACCCCGTTAACACAAATATACAATATAAAGCAAAGAAACTACCACGCAGGTTTGGTGTTTTGGTTCAGCATAATACTCTCACATGACTGCACATTCAAATCACGAGGGGAATCCCGATAACGTAGAGGGGTCAGCTGACCTGATTTAAAGGGAATGGAAAATGTCAGGGGAGGACAATGCTACATGATGTTTACTGTACGCTTTTCCGAAATTAGAATTATTCACCATCGGGACAGCTTCACAGAACCATTTTCTATCATCGTGCTCCCGGACACGTGAGCTACTTCCGCGATTTGTCCCCATCCCCTTCATAGATTCGAGGTTTGTTCATATCTGCTGAAATTCGTAACTTCGATTGTTCATAAGTCGAGGACTATATTTCTAAAAACGTGATACTGACAGAATCGGAATACAAATTAAATTGGCACCTGAGTTTCATAATAATATCGTATTGCGAGGCCCCTGATGATTCCCATCCCTAATGGTTTGGGTTAGTGATAATGCAGGATCAGTGTGGCTCTAAGGACATCATTCCTCCCATTGTAAAGCCAGACAAATGACTGCTGTATGTGTCCATGCATGCGACTCACCGCAGGTCTGGCAGCAGTACGGTTTCTCTCCAGTGTGTCTCATTGTGTGTTTGATTAGCTTTCTCTGCATGTTGAACGACTTGCCACACTGATCGCAGATAAATTCTTTTTCTGAACTGTGAGTCTTCTTGTGCTCCTTCAGATTACTGAGGTTGCCAAAACCTACACGTGAACACACAGAAATACAGGTGAAAGTAAAGGAACTTGCTCAAAAGCTGCAGCATGGCAAAAGGAAAGGTTTGCACTCAGAACCTTCAAATCACTACCCCAAAATTTTTAACGATAACACCACCACTCCTTATTTGCCCCTCTGTGGTATAATAACCCAAAAAGTCAGGTATCACTACATTCGTGAAAGGTTGATAAAGTTATCAAACAAGAACAGATTTCTCCCACTGTGAAGCGTTGATGTACGATACAAACTCGGATCAGAAAAAAACTGTGTGATGGACCACTGTTGCTTCCTATCGCTTCGCCTCAGACATAACCCTACGTTTACACTGCCAGCAGGGAACATGCGTGTTGGTCTTCTGTTCAACATGACAAAACAGAGATTCAAATGAAGTAGCCTTTGGAGTGTGTATGTGAAGTTTGTAGCAAAAAAAAATTATGGCCTTTTTTTTTTTTGGTCTCATTTTCAACTAATAAAGCTTCATTCACAGACTTTACATCTTAATTGTTTGTGTTGTCTCTTTTAGATCAATCTTAATCACAGGGGTGTTTCTATTGATATAGGAAGAACGCTCTAACTCTTACAGTGCACTTTACATTTAGTCATTTGGCAGACGCTCTTATCCAGAGCGACTTACTTTTTTATCTCATTACACATTTGAGCAGTTAAGGGCCCAACAGTGGCAACTTGGTGGTTGTGGGGTTTGAACCTGGGATCTTCCAAACTGTCCAATGCCTTAACCACTGAGCTACCCCCTGAACCCAAGTTAATCCTTATAACACCAGCGTTACTCATACAGTGAAACAAAGGCCATCAAATGAATTTTAAATTATACTTTGAGGGCACACTAGAGCAATGAACGCAGGATCTTAAACTGAATTATATGTATTTAATAGATGGGCATTTCTTCATTAACAAGCTAACAGTTACTACAGGAGTGAGTCAAAAAGCCACGCATCTTTAAGTGTTGTAATATTACCTATCTTTTAAATTTTCTTTTATACATATTTTAATGAGGTGCACCTTAGCTCCCAAAGTACCGTACTGAAAAAATCGTGTTTGTACAAAGTCCAAACTGCATCACGTCCACTTTCACAAAACAGATATCTGACATTTTCTTTTTACCCTTTCGACAGCTTTTCAAAGTTATATTTTGGTAATTTGCTTCGTACTAGCATCAACAGCATGTTCCCCAGTGGTCTAGCGCTAAGCCTCAGCAACTACAGTTTGAATCCCACTCAGGCCATCAGTTTGCTATTAACTGTTTCTAATGTTGCTTCTGGTGATCATCGATATTTGCAATTAAAAATGTGTGATTTTGCTTGTAAAAAATCTCAGCTCTTAGTGCCCACTCGGTTCATTTTTAATGAGTTTGACATTCCTGGCTTTGACTTATCTGAGCTGTTCATTATTATGACTGGTAAGACGTGTGTTTGCCTCTCAGCTGTGTGCATGAGACAGCGTGACAGGGAGGATCTGCTGGACGCCTGCTAGTTCAAGATGCACTGTGTGAAGTCAATGGACTGTATTATGAGAGAAGATCAGTTATCGGGATAAATGCTAATTACTTTTTTTTAATGAAGCACAGATGCCTCAGGCACAGGAACAATTATTTTATGAAATTCAATTCAATCTGGTCTAATTCTGCTTTGTCAATAAGAGGGTTTAATAAGATTTTATAGAACAATTTGCCAGGACAAAAAAAAAAAAAAGGGGGTGCGTACTATGGTTTCTTTCAATCATTTTTATCCTTGATTACAGCACACAATGTGGTGGCCAGTTCACATGTGAAAATGATTCCTCGTGCTCCCAAAATCACTCTTTAACAATTCGAGTCCTGGAATATCCCTGTTCTGCAAAGGAAGGAAAATCCTGATAACCTGGTCATAACCTGAGCCTCATAATCTGAGCCTAGACCTGACCAACTGAAGCAACCCCAGATCATAACACTGCCTCCAGAGGCTTGTACAGTGGACACTATGCATGGTGGGTGCACTGCTTCATGTGCTTCCCTCTTAAGCCTGATGCCCCATCGCACTGCAGTTGGGTCAGTCTGGACTCATCAGATCACATGATCCATTTTTATGCTCCATAGCAAATCGATGCCTTTTTTCTGTTTAGTCTCACTAACAAATGGTTTTCTTGCCAATCTTGTGAGCTTTCCTCATACTGTGGTGCGCATGACAATGCTTTTACTTCCATTTTTTCAACACTGCTTTGGTTTTTACTGTTGATTTTTTTTTTTACCATTCAACTTCACCAAGTGTTTAAGTGATCTCCGTTCATGATTTTTCCCAAGCACATTTCTGCCACAAAGTTAATGATTTTGAAAACTCCTAGGATTCGATAATGTTCTTAACCCAGTTCCAGTCAAATCTCCTTTTCTTCTTTTCTCTTTGCTTGATTCAGCCCAATGTGACCCTTCTGAAATGGCAACTTTTTTTGGCCAGACAGTCTATGTACAAGGCAGCACAGTGGCATAGTTGTTAGCACTGTCACCTTGCATTTCCAGGGTCCAAGGTTCGATTCCTGCCTTGGGTCTATGTGCAGAGAATTTGCATGTTCTTCCTGTTCTTGGTGAGTTTCCTCCTGGTACTCCGGTTACCTCCCACAGTTCAAAGGCATGCAGATTAGGCTAATTGGCATTCCCAAATCACGCAAAGTGGGTGTTTGAGCGTGTGTGTGTGTGTGTGCATGCACCCTGCAGTGGATTGGCACCCTGTCCAAACAGGCAAAGCATAAAGAGGAGACTTGTTATTAATTCTAATACTGTTCTGTAACATCTACTTACATTAGCATTGAAAACTGCTTAATGCTGACTGAACATACCAATTAGTGCAGTCCTATTTCATTACAGCGCTTCTGGAATAATTTTAATAAGCAAACAGTGTTGCAAGCTAAATGAATTCAGTATATTATGCTAAAGTGTTTTTATAAATGCAGTAGTACACAGCAATATACAAATATAATTAATCTATAGCATCCACAAAAGATTATTTCCTTTAATCTAAAGACATATTACTTTGGACTTCTGTGCCGCAGCACACCAACGGCTGTATGACAAACACACGAATGGTTTGAAATGGAAGAAACCCAGTTCAAACCCAGTGAAGCATTACAAATATAAACACTTGATGGGAAACAAAATTGAAATCATGAATGCAGCTGTCTATCAGCCTTTACAGTAAATGTGTGTTATTTTGCTCCGCATCTTTCTTGTTGTGCCAGCAAACCTCCTCATATAATGCATTGTTCAACACTAATCGTTTCATTGTCGAGCTACTGATAGATATATTTCTGCCCTCCCATCTAATAACACCATCAGCCATCACTGATAATATGCTACAGATTAGAGCTTTCTCTATTTCCTACTTTGCGCCTCCAAAAGGTGTCAAAATCTATTCTATCACCTATACTGAAATAAGCTACTCACACACTTTATATCTGTCTAAATCATCGAATCTATGATTCAATCCATGACTGCAGTGTGGTTTATACCGTTCAACTTCTCTTACTGCAATAAAAATGAGGTGGGGTGTCTTTTTTAATTTAAATATTACCTTTTTTTTTCCTAGAACCACTGTCTCTTTTGCTTTACCACACTTCCTTATTGAACATCAGACTGTACTGTACTGTAGTATTGCATTACCGGAGCAAGCTGCAAAATGAAATGTGACACGTAGGCTTCTGCTTTTCAGATTGCAAAATGTCCAAGTTCTCACTTAGTTATCAAAATATCACTTTGTGGAATTAATACAATCTAAAAAATACTTGGTGCAAGGCATGGGTACTGTATAGCCTGGATGGTGTCCATTATACAAGTGTCCATTATACTGTATAGCCTGGATGGTGTCCATTATAGAGCATTACACAAGTTTGCATTCTCATTCATGGATGGGGCCAAAAAGAGTCACCACTTGGCCTACAGTAGCAAAAAGTGTGAGGAAACCTCATGTGGAGTCATGTGTGCTTAATCTTAATTTAGATGGGTAAATTAGGGGAAAAAAAGTGCAACAGCCATAATACCAATGAGGTTTCTAAAATTACTTACAAATAAGAAATGTATTCATCTCCATATCTGTGAAATCCCCATATCGGCAAGTGCATGCACCTCTCTCTCTCTCTCTCTCTTGCTATATCGTTCACTATACCTATTATCCTGTACAGGGTCGCAAAATTCCTGAAGCCTACCCCTGATGACTCTGGGCATTAGACAGGGTACACCAGCACAGAGTACTCACTTACACACCCAATCGCACTTTGGACAGTCTTTGTACTGTGGGAAGAAAACTGGAAAGCATGTGTTTTTAACCTAAAATCGGGACTCAAACCATTTTTCCAGAGATTCAAGGACACAATTCAAACTTCTACACTAACATGCTACCTTACATGCACCAATATCACCTTCAGATGATCATTAACACAGAGAGAACCATGGTGTAAATAGTTTTTCATTTTTCCATTAGGGAACTGGGCAGTGTTGAAGACAAGAGATGGAGGGATGAAACCATCTCTGTTCCAGTCTGCAGGAGAAACATTCCCAAAGTATAATGACCTGAAACGTACCACCATGCTACTGTACATTGGAGAAGTTAAAAAATAAAGAATGCGAATGTGTTTGGGCAAAGCCCGGACCTCATTCTGAATGTCCAATAGTCTCCATCCAATATACGCAACTTAGATCCAACAGAAGTATCTTAAAGTGTGAGTTAAAAAATTATTCGCAATTTATTCCTATCATCCCTTTCTCCTGTTCAAGGCTACTGTTTTTCCAGTCAATGCTGTGCAGGTTGGAACGTGTTACATCAGTTCACTTGTAGCTGCGATGCAAGCAAATTTGGATGTCCCACTTGTGATTTGCTCAAAAGAATAGCAAGGCAAGGAGATTATGTCGGAAAGACATCTTTGTCTTTTCTAAATGTTAATCAAAATAAATTCTTCAGCCAGTGATGATAATTTTTGACTTACCCTCGTAACTAGGATTGACTGTAGAAAATATTTTTGAATTTATCAATTAGCATACGTATGTTAATCAAACTATATGTATCTCATGTATCAAAAGTATCTTAACCAAAGCAACATGCAAGGAGTTATGCCCTTAGGCCCATAATTAGGGAATAAATTGAGGCATACAGTAGGACTGACAAAAAGAGTAATCTCAACGTAAAAATTGTACAAATTAAAACCAAATTGTCTGTTCAAAGCCACCGAGCTGAGCACAAAGCAAGGAAAAGGTTCAGAAATGGACGAACTTTCTCTTTTTAGGAAGCCTGCACTGTGCCGTGATTACAGCAAATAAATAATTATTTAATCACTTGTCAGAATTGTTATCATAATTACAGGCGAGGTGGGAATAAGGCTGATAGGGCTAATCAGGATTAGTAGAAATAAGTAGGACAGTTACTATACATGTAATAATTAACACATAATATAATCAGAACTAGTGATCACATAATCTGTTTAAAAGCCTAAAATGTCATATTCCTTTTGATTAATGGACGTAGTTATATTGCAGTAATTTATAAAGCATAAAAAGCACACCACAGGCCAATATGAGGGAAATCAGAAGCCTAAAGTCTTTGTACATTGTGGTAAAAGTGTATAAGAGAGATTGGAGCATGAAGTGATCTGACGGAAACGCAGAGAATCTGGTCAAAAAGAGGAACGTACTCTCCTTTTCATAAAGAAAAAGAAAACTTTAAGAAGGAATTGGGTGCTGTCATTCAACTAGGCCAAACCAATAATAACATATCTAATAAATATTTAATGAATATTGATTAAAAAAACAGAAAATTTGTTGGAGTGTCTTTAAAATTTGCCACGACATGACCCATAGAGATGAATACTTGTGCAACCAACAAACATATGCTTTCTTGTTTAATTAGCCTTTGTGTGACAATAAAAAAAATTATTAAATAAATAAAGTGCATTTAATTCCAGGTTGTAACACTACAAAATGTAGACAGAGACGGAATAGGTTAATGCACTGCACTACTAGAAAGAAGCAAAATGTCAACAGGGCAAGGCAATTTCAAAAAAGAAAGGCTTAACAATCTTGATTTTTAATGGGAAGTACTTGATAAATTGGACTATAGTTTTGCTTTGTAAGTTTTAATCATTGAAGTGCTAATGGAATATAACGCATAGGTTTGGTGACTCATTCCTAAACCTCATATTACCCAGGCCTGTAACACCTTTTACCCCACAGACATCACAAAAATTGACATTTTAATATTGTTCTTTTTTCACCGTCAGTCTTTGGAGGTCCTTTCCCTAATGTCAGATTTGATGTCACATCTTCTCCTAATTACACATAATAATAAAAAAAAATCTACTTGTTGTTGTCGTAATTTTTATTATCAGACACACAATTACTGTATTCTTCGAAAGCAGGACCAACACTAATTTAAAAACCTCTTTCATTCACATAACTTTCAAAAAGTACATGATGACACAATTAGGTTATTAGAAATTGGAAGGCTCTTCGAGGTAAAGTGGAAGAGGTAGAACAGGCTGACCTTCATTTCAGTAACCTGGCATGGAAGGTTCATTCAATTATCTTCATTTCAAAGAACCCAGAAAATACTCATTATTAGGCTAGGGATGTTAAAATTATGCCTTTTTTCATTTTCAATATCTGAAACATCAGAGCTTGGTTCAGTCAAGATTTTCTTTTGTTCTCATGTCATTGTCCTATACTCCCACTTACGCCAAAACAGCTGGTCATTGAGGAATGTGTGAAGGACATTAGACACTGGATGCTAATTAACTTCCTTCTGCTTAATCCTGACAAGACAGAAGTACTGGTACTAGGACCACATGCAGCTTTTAGAAGTAGAGTTTTCTATTCACACAGTAACTCTGGATGGCTTTTGTGTTTCATTCTGTGCAGCAGTAAATGATCTTGGTGAGATTATAGATTTCAGTCTTTCATTTCAAGCTCATGTAGATAATATTACTAGGATGGCATTCCTTAATCTCAGATATATTGCGAAAATAAGAAATATTTATTGTCAACACACGATCCAGAAAAATAAGTTCATGCTTTTGTCACCTCTAGGTTGGCATCCAGAGTCCTCACTAGACCCAGACAATATGAGCACGCCACCCTTATCATATCCACACTGCACTGGCTTCCAGTAAAAATTTCCCATTGAGTTTAACCTATATACAGGACCTGAATGAAATGCTATTGTTTTATAAACCGGCACACTTACTTCTAACAAAGAGTGCATGCTGCTTGTCAGTACCCATATTATAAAAACTAAAGCAGGCAGAAATTTTTCTTAGCCTTAAAGTTATGGAATAGCCTTTAAATTAATTTTCAGGACTCAGCCTAAGTTAGTCCTACCGAAGTCCCTGCTTGAACTTGCACTAAACATACATTCACCTTATACATTATACAGTATGACCGTTAAGCTACACATGGTGCTCCTGAGCTGCCAGTGATCCAGACCCCTTCTTTCCTCTGGACCTGTTTGACTCATCTTGGTTTACCACTTCTGGTTGAAGATCTCGTCACATACAGTAGTGGCCCTGTGTGTGTTCTGCTTGGGATGTGTTTGGTGACTGGGGATGGTTTGACTTTACCATGAAGATGCAGAGAGCTGGTCTTTGGTGACTTAGTTTAGAACTTCTACCACCAATCCTAACCATCTTCTACAGAGGGACTATCCAGAGCATCCAGAGCAACTGCATCACTGTCTGGTTTGGGAATTGTGCTATTCTGGGCCGCAAGACCCTACACTGGATAGTGAGGACAGCTGAGAAGATCATTGGAGTCTCTTTTCAATCTATCACAGACACCCCTCACTCTCACTCTTCACCCTCCTGCCATGCGGAAAAAGGTACCGAAGCATTCAGGCACTCACATCCAGACTGTGTAACAGCTTTTTCACCACAAACCATCCTTCTCCTCAATAAAAAGGGACTGGGATGATAAACATACACATACACAATATACAAAGAAAATCCTAATTAGGACATCTCGGACATCAGGACCTACCAATCAGTATTACTTTTCTCTTAAAGCGGTTTACCTGGAGTGCCAATCGTATCATCTCCAACATGTGCTCTATGCAGACTCTCCACCAGTGTCAAGGCTCAGTGTCTAGGCTCCTCATCACAGGGGTTTCCTTGAGGCTTTTCTAATCATTCTGCTACAACATGACAACCTGCCACTTTATTCTTTATGTTAGCTTATTTTAAAAACTCTGATCTTACCGACACCATCTGGCTACTTAAAAAAGAAAAAGAAAAGTGTGTGTCAGAATTGGTGTGTGTGTGTGTGTGTGTGAGTGTGTGTGTGTGTGTGTGTGTGTGTGTGTGTGTGTGTGTGTGTGTGTGTGTGTGTGTGTGTGTGTGTGTGCGCACCTCGTCCACAGATGTCACACAGGTGAGGTCGGGCTCCTGAGTGGATAACAATGTGCCGCTGAACATCACCTGATGCAGCAAAACTAGAAGCATACACACAAACAAAAACACACACACACACGCACAAACATTATTGCCACTGTGTTAAAGTTGAATGCATCATATACACACACAAACACACACACATTACCTTTTTCCACAGAGCTCACAAATATAGGGTTTCTCTCCTGAATGGCGCCGCAGATGAGTCTGCAGGTTTCCCGCCTACACACACACACACACACACATACATATTAAGCATAACTATTGTCCCAGCTTGTGTAATATATAAAATGCAGATGTAAACCTTCATGCACCTGAGAAAACTTCTTTCCACACACATTACACTGGAACGGCTTCTCACCTGCATGTACACACACGCACACACACACACACACACGCACACACACACACACACACACACACACACACACAAATATTAGGTGGCCTCTGTGACTGTTTTATGAAAGGGGCGTGGCCTCCAAATGGCAAGTGTGAGTGTATCAGTGTTTTACCAGTGTGTGAGCGTTTGTGTAGTTCTAGATTACTGGGGTGTTTGAAAGTTTTCCCACACACTTCACAGCAGCACTTGTAACTCCTTTCTGTGACCTTTGACCCTTCAGACCCCTGACTTTGAGAGCACGTCTCCTCCAGCTGCTGTGGTGGGGCGGGGTTAGTTAGCGTCCTGGGGTCGGGCTCCTCCGCTGGCTCCTCAGTGGGCGCGTCTATGCTGACGAGTTCTGGCCTGCGTTCTGTCCCCACCTGTTGGTCTCTTTCCGAACTGCAGCTTTCAATCAAACTCTCGGGCTCCACCCCATCATCTAAGACATGGTAATTAAACTTCTTCAGGTAGACAGCCTTTTTAGGGCACATGGTGCGAGACACAGCGGTGCTTTTTGCTCCACTAACAGGAAGTGCAGGTGTATTAGAACAGGAAGTGGATGATGATAGTGGTGATGATGAAGTAGGCAGCACAGTGGCGTTTGCATAGCACGGTAATGGCTGTGACATCGCAGGACCAGTGGATTGAGACACAGCAGTATTTCCTGCGTCTGGTGGTGTCTGACTGCTCGTCGCAGACGCCACAGAATGCAGCGGTTGGATGTCTGGATTTGTGGGTGGCTTTTGAAGGTTCTGATTGGCAACTTGCATACTGTTCTGCTCCTCAGCCACCTTTTTAAAATACTGTCTGCTGTAAAAGTTCCTCAGCTTACATCCATGAGCTGGAAGACTACTGGCCGCTTCCAGGTTGCCAGCGGGTGGGGCCACTGATACCGGGGTTAACTGTTGAGGTCGTCTGTATTGAATATTGGGATTGGTGATATCACTGGAGACAGTGCTCTGGAAGTCTGGCTCTGTGGGTAAAGGGCTCCCCAGGACACAATCCGGCATTGAAAGGGGCGGAGTCACTGCCTTTAAGTATGAAGTGCACATGTTAATGATGTTAGACACCTGCAAAAAAAAAGAAAACACAGACTGGTACATTTAGATCCAGATGTTCATGCAATTTGGTACACAGCCAACACCAATGACCTGTGGTACCTGTAGGTTCTGTGCAATGTGCAGCAGTGTGTGCGCATTGTCCGGGTTAAGCTCCAGGTGAGAAGTGTACATGTAGTCCAGAATCTGTCCGATGCCCCCTACATCCTGAATAGACAGTTGAAACACGTCGTTTTTTACTGCTGGAGAGTTCTGGAACAAGGATCTGAAAATACACACACATACAGTACACACACTTAACATTATTATGTGTTTCAAATACAAATTGAACACATGGCATTGCTTACGTTTTATTTTAGCAATATTGCTCAAATAAAACATAAGGAGTGCTGTTGTACTTGTTATCAGCACAGATGTGATTCCATGTTGTTCCACATGTGAACAAAATTGTGATTTTCATTTTGTTCCCAAAAACATATTTTGATTTGATTTGTTTCGACAGTTGATATAATTAACAGGAGCAAAATTTGTTTTGTTTTTTCACATGGACGTGGTGGACAGTCCTGTAAATCTCAGAAGTTTCTCTCTATATTTCCACTTATTCCACTTCAGAATATCGGCTCCATTAACTTCAAGATTCCAGGCTTAAATCCCAGACAGCTTTAAATGGAAAGCTGGTGCTCTATGTAAGGTGTTCAATCCCTTGTTCCACACACCAAGTAGTGCCCTTGTTTAAGGGTTACAGCTGGATGCTGATTGGATGCAAATTCCAAATACCAAATTCAAATTAAAATTTTATTTGTTACATACACAGTCATACACAGTACGATATGCAGTGAAATGCTTTAGACAACTGCCTGTGACCTTAAAATAAAAGACCATGAAATAGAAAAATAAATATGAAAAGGAAAACAGAAGGTAAATTTAACTAGAAAAGAATAAAATAAAATAACATAACTGTACAGTACAAAATATGCAATAAAAGAGACATATATGCAAATATAGAAAAATAAGAGACAGCTGCACTGTACAGGACCAAATATACAATATAAGAAACATATATGAAAAATATGGTAAATAAGAAAATAAGAACAGCTGTGCATATATCCTAAAGATATAGAATTTAGGACTATGTTGTGGTAGAAGCTAGTTATTTCTTTAGCTCTCTTTAGGCGTAAATAAACCAACATGGGGGCAATCTGGGCCAATTTAGAAGCAATTATTACGGAGGCAAAGTGTTGTTTAAGATGGCATAGCGTTATCAAACGCGCATTAGTGACAGGTTTTGAATGTGGGTTTTGGCAGGCAGCTGCTCTCTCCCTAGTACTGACGCCTACAGGTCAGGAGTGGCTCAGTTCAGAAGGTCCCAGGTTCAAATCCCACAACCACCAAGTAGTTCCTGTTGGGCCCTTGAGCAAGGCCCTAAACCCTCAACTGCTCTGATGTATTATGACATAAAAAAATGTTAGTCTGCCAAATGCCTAAATGTAAATGCAGACTGTACCAACCTACTTTCACCCATGCTTCGACCAGCGGTTAGTGTAATCAACGATTGTAGAACACCTGGATCGCAATTTATACATATACTGTAGGTAAAATGTCCTATTGCTGTTACCATTTATTATCAGCATATATTATGGCACATTCTCTACATTAATAGATGAGATACAGTCCACATGTGGGTGTGTAATGATGAATATATAAAAGTGAACAGGAGATATTTACAACATTAAAACTTGCATAACTGACTAAACATTCAGTAAAAATCATTTCTCAGTTCACTAACACCTGTACCTTAGATCATTTATACTGTACACACACACCTGAAGTAGGGGCTGAATGCGGCGAGGACGTTCTTGTGTGCTTTGAAACACACACCCTTCACCACCAGCGTGCAGTCACACAGCAGCCCCTGAATCCTCTGTTCCTGCAGCTCCTGGAGCAGATACACACTATGTGTGTACAACCCTTCCATCGTGCACTCATGCAAATACAGCACACATACACAACCTGTAGGAGACACACCATTAATCAAAAGCATTAATTGAATCATGTCACATTTTCGTATAACTTTAACAGTAGGCAGTTTTCGGCTACAGCGAAAACGTGAATCCGCAGGTGGACATTGGTTGGCTATAGTTCCGACGCAGGTATGTCACGGAAGGGGTTCTAACTAGATGTAACAGTAGGCAGCGTCATCATCAACTTCCACGTCATTTTGTGCGCATGTCCCAGGAGTTGTAACAGGTCAGTCCAAGCTCATAGCTACTGAAACCCCCGAACAGACTGAGACGCATATACAGCGATGGCGCATAAGACAGGCAGAAATAAGGGCTGACGAAACATTGGAGCTGCGTAACAGCGAGTTAATTGCAGCAGGCAGTGTCTTCACCAACTCTAACAGCAGGCAGTGTCCTCACCAACTATAACAGCAGGCAGTGTCCTCACCAACTATAACAGCAGACAGTGTCCTCACCAACTCTAACAGCAGGCAGTGTCCTCACCAACTATAACAGCAGGCAGTGTTCTCACCAACTATAACAGCAGACAGTGTCCTCACCAACTATAACAGCAGACAGTGTCCTCACCAACTCTAACAGCAGGCAGTGTCCTCACCAACTATAACAGCAGACAGTGTCCTCACCAACTATAACAGCAGACAGTGTCCTCACCAACTATAACAGCAGACAGTGTCCTCACCAACTATAACAGCAGGCAGTGTCCTCACCAACTATAACAGCAGACAGTGTCCTCACCAACTATAACAGCAGACAGTGTCCTCACCAACTCTAACAGCAGGCAGTGTCCTCACCAACTATAACAGCAGACAGTGTCCTCACCAACTATAACAGCAGACAGTGTCCTCACCAACTATAACAGCAGGCAGTGTCCTCACCAACTATAACAGCAGACAGTGTCCTCACCAACTATAACAGCAGACAGTGTCCTCACCAACTCTAACAGCAGGCAGTGTCCTCACCAACTATAACAGCAGACAGTGTCCTCACCAACTATAACAGCAGGCAGTGTCCTCTCCAACTATAACAGCATTATCTGTATGGCAGCACACGTAATACAATATTATACACTAGAGGTTACTCATAGAGGTTATCCACTGCCTGCTGTTACTTTCGGTGAGAACGCTGCCTTCTGTTACAATCAGTAAGAAACAACTGACGCACTCACAGTATTATATAAACGTTGATGATGATGCTGCCTTCTGTGTACCTGTACGTTGTCTAAGCATTGTTTGTTTTTCCATTCAAAGAATATATATAACAAATGAATTGTTATGATTCTAATAATATTAATAATTATTATAATAATAATGTAATGAATTCCTGTCATGGTCTGGATATTGTATATATGATTTGTGAATATATTGTATATCTATTATTTATTATTATTTCTTTATTTCTCTTTTAAATTGGTATAAAGGTTGAACCCTGGACACTGGACACTGGACACTGGACATGAGTCTGGTACTGAAGTTGGGTGAGGAGGTTTGCGGTGACCAGCCAAGACAAAGTTAGAGTTCAGGATTTAGCAACTGATGCTAATTCTGGGTTCAACGCGTCGACTTAACAGCAGGATAAAAACAAACCGAGCTTGAATTTAATATACAGAACAAACAAACATGTCTGCACTATGAACTAATAAAACCAAAGTTTTTTTTTTAATGAGTTTGTTTCGATTTCTCACCTTTTCTTCGGCTGAACAGTCACTGTTGATTTGAAACGTCACTTCCTGTTACAGTGGGCGACGTTTAGTTTTTTCCTTTAAGTAATTTGTATTCTACTATGATTTCGTATAATAAACTGCTTATACATTTCCTAGCTATTGTAAAAATATAACGTATTATTTTTATAGTTTATACGTTAATCAGTGTTTGATTTAGACTTATCTTGTATCTTTTTTTCTCAGGGAACCATAAGTAGGCTTTTGTTTCTGCACGGTAGGTGTTCTTTGTAAATGTGAACATTATTTAAAATAATCAAACACAATAAAAAAAATACCCGTGTTTTTATGTTCTATAATAAACGTATGACCCTCGTCTTATATAAATGTTATTTTTTATTATTTTATATATTTTTTATTTTGTTTGTTTGTGTGTTTTTACCGCGGAACTGTGAGTAGAGTGATGTTCTTGCACGGAAGGTAAACAGCGATGCATCGCGCAGCCGGCGTGGGTTTGAACCACGAGTAAAAAGTTTTTAAGCGATTATACAATCACGATTGTGCTTTTTGAGTCTGTTTTTCAATTCTTGGTATGCGAGAGAATAAGCACTAGTGCAGGTGGATGTTTTAAAGATTGATTGGCCTGTTTTATTATAATCAATGAGACAGAACTAGTAAATTTGTATGAGTGTGTATAAGAGAGAGAGAGAGAGAGATAGAGATTGCTGATCCACAATGGTGTTTTTCACTTGTAACGCGTGCGGAGAGTCGCTGAAGAAAGCCCAGATCCAAAAACACACCTCTATGTGCAGGGGATGCCAGGTTCTTTCCTGTATTGACTGTGGAAAAGATTTCTGGTAAGAGTCACTCACAGAAATGTTTACTAGCCATGTGATTAGTGCTTTATAAATGCTCAGTCCTGTTCTGATTGCAGGGGAGAAGACTATAAGACCCATGTGAAATGCATCAGTGAAGATCAGAAATACGGAGGGAAGAATTATGAAGCGAAAGCAAATAAAGGAGATGTGAAACAGCAACAGTGGATGCAGGTATGATCAAACTTCAATCCAACAGATCATAGGCTTTTCATATCACCATACTTGCTTAACGATTGACAGTTAATTATATGGCCAGGGTTTGATTTCAACCCAATGCCCAAACAAACCCCAGCCACTGAAATGGGAGGGTTGTGTCAGGAAGGGCATCCGACATAAAACCTGTGCCAAGGTGAATGCGGATCAGATGGTCCGCTGTGGCAACCCCTCGATGGGAGCAGCAAAAAGAATAACACCACTGATTCAAGAGAATAATGAAAAATAATAAATAATGGATACTGACATATTATACAATAAGAAACTGCTGTGTACAGTGAAAATGTATTTGCCTTTTCCTGTTTTTTTTTTCTTTTGCATATTTGTCACACTTCCCAACTCACCCATGGTGGGACATTTTTTCCCAGTCTCTTACTTATTGTTGAATCATGATCACTGACCTTAACTGAGGCTTGCAGTCCTTTGGTTGTGCTCCTGAGTTCTTTTATGAGCTCTTGGATGAGTCGCCATGGTGCCGTTTGAGTAATGTTTGTAGGCTAGGCACTCCTGGCAAGGTCACCGCTGTTCCAAAGCCTTAGAAATGGCTCGGTAACTCTTTCCAGTCAGATATATGTCAGTTACTGTACTTTGTTTCGCACATGTTCTTGAATTTCTTACATTTTTTGAATGAAAATTGCTTTTTCTTTTCGAAGGCCTTTTAGCGTGCTTTATTTTACCAGAAAGGTTCTATTCAAGTGATTTCTTGATTCATCAGGTCTTGCAGTAATCTTTGTTTAATTTTAAAAATAGTTTGATGATCTGAATCATTTAAGTGTAACAAATATGCAAGGGGGCAAATACTTTTTTATGGTACTGTGTACATACAACATATATTCGTATGTGTGTAATATAGTAATATAAATGTCTGTTGTTCGTGTGTGTGTGTGTAGAAAGTCCAAATGACGCTTGATAAGCCAGGTGTAAGTGCGCGGCTGCGCTCGGTGCTGCAGCAGGTTGTCGCCTATGACAATGTCCCACGCAAGAAAGCCAAGTTTCAGGTAACAATAATAATCTCACACCATATATATAGTCGGGTTAATGCGTAAAACTATACACATTATTCTGTGAACCCCTTTGTGCAGAACTGGATAAAGAACAGTCTGAAGATTTATGACTCCAGTCTGCAGGAGCAAGTTTGGGAGATCTTCTCCTCTTCTGACATTCCAGTGAGTATCACACGATCATTCCACACACAACACAAACCTACACACGAAAGAGCTGCTGACTGCATCTGTCCTGCGTGTGTCTAGCAGGCTGACAAAGCCGAACAACCCAAGAATGTATCACATACGCCTCCAGCACCGGCTGTGCAAGAAGAACAAGCAAAGCCTGAGGAGAAGAAAAAGAACAAGAGAGAAAGAAAGGAAGAGCGACAGAAGAAGGGTAAAACGAGGCGAATGGAAGACGAGCAAAAAGGACAGAACGGTGTAGAGGAGCCACAGAAAAACAAAAAGAGAAAACGCGGACAAAACACGGACGAGTGTGGTGAGGACGGAGAGGGTGTGGAGGAAAAGACAACAGAGAAAATGAAGAAAAGAAAAAAAAAGCCGGAGTGTGAAGGTAAGCAAATTTTTTTAATGTTGATTTACTCATTTATTACAATAAAAAAAAACTCCCTGGCCCTGTGTGAAAAAGTAATTGCCCCCTAGCTAAATCATGAATCAACTGTGATTTTTGGAAAGTTAAGTTAAATTTCACTTGCCACACGCAGGCCAGTTTACTGCCAGACTTGTTGAATCAAATAGAACCTGTCAAAAAGTAACACGATCTAAAGAAAAGATCGTGAACGGATGAGAAACAAAGTAATTCACATGTATCAGTCCTGAAAGTGTTACCAAGCCAAGGTCACCCATGTCATTTTATTTTCAATACTGCTCTTTTAAAGTGACGTGTTTGTTGTCACCATTTTTCCCCCTTCAGAGAGCACAAGCGTAGAGGAAGAAGAGAATGGACAGGAAGAGCAAGAGGAGTCCACTCCTAAAGGTAGACAACTTGGCTGTTTCAAATGTCTTTTCATTCCATACACTGTAGTATCAATCACGTTATATAGTAGGGACAGGAATCACCGGAGAAACCACCGCCCGATACTGATATTGATCTCAATTTAATATAAAATTTTCACCAATTTTGTCGCAATTTTGAAGTTGAATGATTAATTAAATGTAGCACCTTCTATATAACATTCGCTTTCTCAATTAAAACCAGGCGCATGAATTAATTTAAGGGTTTAACTTTTAACTTTAAATGAAATTAAGCAGAATAGCTATATTTTTAGTGTGCATCCCGTATCATTGTCATCCACCATAATTTTTATTTTTGTATATATATTTTCTATTTTTTTGTTCCTAATATAGTCGTTTCTAAATCATTCATAACCAGATTGTTGATTTTCCCCCATCTCTCCTAGATAGATATATTGATTTTAGTGTATTTCAAGTGTGACTTTAAATGTCCGACTCAGGGGTCATATGTTCTGTGGACACATTAATCTGAATACCTTAAAGATGTGTGTACAGTACATTAAAGTCCATGTGGTTTTACTCCTGTTGGTTCCTGACTTTTCGGGCACCTGTTTGAACCCCTGAGACTGACAGTGTAGGAAACAGCTATGTGTGCTGCATGATATACTTGTGCAACAAACAGATGTAGTGCTTTCCATCGAGTGTGTTACGCCTCCCTGTGATGCGGCATTAACAGGTCAAAAAGATGCGCTTAGTCCTGTTTGATGTGTCTGTCGTAAGATAAGGGAGCCGAACTACAGGGTGGGAATGGGTCTGGATTAAATCAGGGAGTACTGGATTGTATTACAGGTTGGTCCAAAAGTTTGGATCCACAGGTATTTTTCCTTGTATGATGATACACATAGGGGTGTTCAAGTTAAAACTGGGACTTTTGACTGTGCAGAATAACAGAATACGGTTATTAACGTAAAAACTCCCTTTGTTTTTCTATATAATCCGCTGCTACTCTAATGCACTTATCCCAGCATCTCACTAGTGCTTGGATACCGTTAAGGAAGAACTTTTTCTCAGAAATGCTGGCCTCCCAAGAACATGTTAATGGCTCTCAGTTTGAAAATTAGCTTGAACTGATCATTTTAAATGCATTATGGATTCATATGAATATGGATCCCCCTTATTAATTTTTTTTGTCCGATACGGCATATTGTAATATGATTAAACTGTAGGGGGCGATGTTGTTGCTTTTTGTTGCTCATGATGGCACATCAAGTAATTTGTTTGTATGTTAGGGACGTTTAACTGGAAGGGAACAATAAAGGCAGTTCTCAGAGACGCTCCAGATGAAGGCATCGCGCTCAAGAAGCTCCGCAAAAAGGTGACGCACGAGATATCCTAAACACACACACACACACCTACATCCACCTGTACATCCTGTGTTTTATTGAAGATCAATATTAAATTTATATGATTGGTCTATGAGAGGTTTTTTTTAACAGTTTAAGGACAAAAGAATGAAACTGGTCCAATTTGAATCATTTTTCATTGTTTGTGTTCTGGTTCCGCGTTGCAGGTTTTCTCGGCGTATTACTCCTTCAGCGGAGAAGACAATTATAAATCCGAGGAGGAGCTGCATTCTCTATTCAACAAGAAGCTAAAAAATCCCAAGTTCAAGATACTGAAAGAAAAAGTCAGACTTGTTAAATAATAACCTTCCTTTTGGTTTGTGCATTAAGCCAGATGTGGAGAAGACGAAGAATCTCATCTGTCATACGTCCTGTTCTGTTTCATTTGTCTCCGTGGTTCTTAAAATAAATGTTCTTTATGAAACAGTATGGCTGGAATGATTCTTACACATCCATATACTTTTTTTTTTCCTTAACAAGCAAATAAATTATCGAATGTTGCCTTTAAATACCTCAATGTGTTATCTGATACTTCACTATAGTCCTACATCACTACATTTTTCTGACCATGTATTTGTAAAGCTGTAATGTGACCTAGCATCAGGCAGAATCTAAACTTCTATCGAATCTAAACCTTGAGAAAAAGACTTGGTATCATAATCTATCTGCTGTTAAGTAGGCAGTTAATCTGCTAATCATTAAGCTAATCTGCATGTCTTTCGACTGTGGAAGGAAACCAGGGTACCCAACGGAAACTCACAAGCACAGGGAGAACATGCAAACTCCATGCACACAGACCCTAAGGTGGGAATCGAACCCGGATCCTGGAGGTGCAAGGCGCGAGTGTGCTACCCTGTTCACTATAAGGGTCCTTCATTGTCATTGTACAGGTTAGGTGAAAATTAACCAGGCAATATTTCATGGCTATAAAACTTGTGTCACTAGAGTCATGATGAAAGCCGTCTCTAAATAGACGATAGTAAAAAGGATTTCATATTTTCCGCATCAATAATACAGGCATCATGCGCGAGAGGCCACACATGCAATGTAAACCAAGATGGCTCTGCGCGTGACTGTTCAGGACCGAGCAAAGATCACAGTACTCTATGCAGTGTGGAATTCCATTGTTCTTGTGCAGAGCTGGTGGCGTACAGTGAAAGGAAGGAATGCAACTCTACGTCAGAAGATCAAAAAATTGTCATGCAAAGCTGATAACCACAGGCTTAGTGAACGATGCCAGAAGAGATGACTGGTGCCTGCGTTAAAATTAAAAAATTGCTTTAATTTTCCTATGTAATAAAGTGTTGGGTGTAACGCGTTACAAAGTCCTTGGATTACTTTTTTGATGTACGGAATAATCTAACGCGTTCGGTTCGCCATTTAAGTACTCAGTTCTTTAGTTATATTTTCAAAAATGTAATCTGTTATTCAGACAATGTATGGAATCTATGAGCCAAACAGCAGTCATTCCCAATCCGTTAGTGTGTTTGTGTGTGTGAAAGTCGCCCTACAAGCCCCGCCCCCGATAATCCGCCCCCCTCTGTTATACCCCTATCTCACCTATGCAGTTTGACATATGCACGGACCGACGCACGGGAGGATGGAAACGTAATCACAGCGCCAAAACCCGCCGTGAATCAGGATGAACCATACTTGCGGCTACCGCGCGAAACCGCGTAGGTGAAATAGGGGTATTAGTAGTTAACAGATTATGGGCCAAACTTCGCTGAGTGATGATGGTAGAATAATTATAAAGGTCTTGACTAAAACAACATGCATGAGGAATCACAAAGGAGTTTTCATTTTCTGCAATGGAAAAGTACTCGAACTAGTTACTTTTTTTCAAAAAGTAACGCTGTAATGTAGCCTAACTGATTACTTTTAAAAACAGTAATTTTGTAATGTAATTAGTTACTTTAAAAAGTAACGTCCACCAACACTGATAATAAAGTACATGTAAAATTTGTTTCAATTCATTTGTATTAGAGGTATTGACTTTATTAGCAATTTTTAATACCTGGTTACTTTTCACCCACCCTGTATCTGATCTGTGATCCTGGTTGTAATGAACATTCATAGTATAATGTTGGTTTATTGTTGGTTGGTTATTGTTGGTTACCTGAAGGTGCAAGGCGTCAGTCGTAACCATCTATAAACTTGGTTCGATTCCCGCCTTGAGTCTGTGCGCATGGACTTGGCGTGTTCTCTCCGTGCTTGGTGGGTTTCCTCTAGGTACTCTGGTTTTCTCTCACAGTCCAAAGACATGCAGATTAGTCTAAGTGCTGTTCCCAAATTAGTGTGTAGTGTTTGTATATGCCCTGCGATGCATTGGCACCCCATCCAGGGTTAAGGCATCGCCCCTCATACCCTAAGTCTTTTGGGATAGGCCCCAGGCCCCCATGCCCCTGTATACAGAATAAAATGGTATAGAAGGTAAGTGAGTATAGCATAGCTTCGTTGTTAGCTTATTGTTAGCTTATGTAGAATGCTAGTTTGTTGTTAGCCTCTTTATATGAATGCTAATTTCTTTCTTTACTTTCTTGTTTGTAAGCTAGCTTGTTTAAAAGTGTGAGTTAAAAATACTCTGCTAATGTACATGGCATGCCCAACCCACAGCGGCTAATGAAAAGTAGTCTGATTTACATGGAAGTTGGTACACCCGATCCAATGAGTGTGCAATTTCCCAGAGATGGCTGCTTGGTCAGCTGCTGGAACGTTCATCATGACCTTATCGGTTAACATTCACGACTCAAGTTTACCAGTGTTTTGTTTGTTTCTTTTTAGCAAAGTTTTTCCACTCGGTGGTCACACCCATGTCATAATGTTTAAGACGTCCAGTGTTTTTTTGTTGTTGTTGGTGGTGGAGTTTTTTTTAACCTTTTGTGACACCAAAAAAAAAATGCCTTTGGTGTGTTGTGTGACGTTCGCAAGCGAGCAAGCCATTGTGCCGGCCCTGGGGAAGCAAAGTAAAAGCAATATTCAACCGAACCTGACACCGTGCTCCCCCTCCTCTGTCCCTGGAGAAAGAAAGAGCCAGGCGGGCAACGTCTGCTTCAACAATACCGCGCCTGTGAGAGAACTTTAGCACAGACAGGTCATTTTACTCCCCCACACGTTGATCCGCTGAGTTTTTAAGCTCGTTTTCAACTAAGTATGCAAAAAGAGGAGAGAGAGAGGAAAAGAGAGAGGAATTATAAGAAATATTTTACAGTTTACTATTAATGTTTCATTTCTTCCTAACATTATCTTGTTCCCTGGACACACACATACACACACACACACACTCTCTCTCCCTCTTTTGTCTGTCTGTCTCAGGGGACAATGAGTTCCTCTCTGATCTTGGCAAGCTGGACTCTCAGACAGTAATACCTCTTGTGTTCAGGTGAGCCGCAGAAATCCACCACTCACCTGGCTCCTGGTCCAACACCTGACCTTCTGAACCTGCGCAGGTGTGTCTGCTCCTCTAACAGCTGTGTGTTGGCTTGACAGGTGCACTGGCAGCCTCCCATCGGCCTCCTCAGGCAAACTGAGATAGGAAGTGTTTCATTTCTGCTGCCTGGCTGCTTGTTCTGTTACTACTGTACTTTCTTAACCTGGTCTTAGATCTCATGACCCTGGAGCAGATTGTAAGAACAGCTGAGAAGATCCTCAAGGTTGCTAAACCTCCACTGACGGCCTCTACCATAAATACAAGGGGGATTCAGGACAAAACGGAACTTTTGATTGTGCAGAGAAGCAGAACAAGGTTCTGAGAGTAACCATGTTCTGTCTTTTTGCGCAAACAAAAGTCCCTCTTTGATCTGAACATACCTTGTAGCAGCTGCATTGTGGATGACCTCTCCCACCCCTCCCATTGACTCTTTTCTCTCATGATATCTGGCACAGGCTAATTGGCACTGCCACCTGCTAATTCAGTTTTTTGTTTGTTTTGCTACACACTGTAAACATTTAAGTTTGAAATCAAAAGATGAATTTGTGATGATAGATCAGAATTTCAGCATTTATTTTTATTTTATTTATATAGCGCTTTTAACAATTGTCATTGTCGCAAAGCAGCTTTACACAATCAAAAGAATTATTTAAATTTGTATGGAATGTGAATGCGTATAAATCAAAAAGGTCAAATTGTCCCTGGTGGGCAAGCCGAGGACGACAGTGGCAAAGTAAACCTCCCTGAGATGGTAATAGGAAGAAACCTTGAGAGGAACCGGCCTCAACAGGGAATCCATCCTCATTTGGGTGAAACAGAGAGCAGGAATTGATCTGCATCATACTGAGTGTAAGTTGGCAGCCAGTTCAGCATAACAGTTGATGTTGGTGTTGATGTTCACTTTTTTCATATACATTTATAGTTTGATTCCATTCTTATTTAATTGTTTGTTTGTTTTCTCTCTTTTTTTTTTTTGCATGCAGAACTAAAAAACTTCCAACTCCATATTATTATTATTATTATTATTATTATGTTTTTCATTTTTCTTCTTTTTTTTTTAGATGCCTGGCATCTAGCCTTTCTCATACATGTAAAGCTGGCTTGGAGTTAGGGAGGGGAGGGGTGGGGTGGTTGCTATAGGGTTTGTAAGGGGGTCATAAAATCTACAGTATATTGAAACATTACATGTTTACCCTGTTATATCCCTGTTTAAAATCAATAAAAATATTGTTGAAAATAACAGGTGATGTTAATATGGAGTCCAGGTAGTTATTAGAGACTCAGGTAGACTTTAGGAAATTCCAGTCCTGAACTATCGAGCAACTGCAGCCACGTCAAGTCCTCAGAGAAACAGCTGTCAACACCAGTCGAGGTCAGAACTGTCTTCTAGGTAGAGTGAAACCGTCCCCACACACCAGACGCATCCCAAAGAGACACTATATATATATATATATATATATATATAGACTATAAAATGCTCTTCCAGAGGATGCCACAGACTGTTGATGGTTTTATCTGGTATTTAAACTTATCTTTTAATCAGAGCTTTAAGATTTGAAAATTTGCTTCAAATATAAAGTGAATTATAAATTACATTTATTTTTATATATTTATTTATTTATTTTTATTTTATTTTTTACTGTTACTCGACAGGCGATCGACTCTTAACTACATTTCCCATGATTATCCGTCGCTCTAATTTTACGTCACATTTCGCCGGACGACAACAAATAACGCCGAACAGTATAAACCATGGAAGGCGGACTACCCGAAACTGAGTTAGCTAAACTTCGAAACAGGTTTAAAAGAGATGCAGAGCTTCTTTTACATCCAGTTTCGGACGAAGAAGAAAAGAGTAAGTGAATATATGCAGTTTATCGTGAAAAATATTTTAAATTTGCTTGTACATGACCAGGAAGATGTCTCGAGCTCTTTTATAACTGAAGCCACTGTTTAAATATAAGGTTTCTCTGTTTTCTTCTTTTTTTTTTTTTTTTTTTTTTAACTAAAGAGTCATTATTAAGGCAATTTTATTAGTAGTCTTGACTCAGGATTACTCATTTTTATTTGCAGTGGATCATAATGACCAACTAAGTGAATAATGATCAGTCATAAACACATAAATTCTACATAAGTAACACAAGCAAAGCCTGATGATGGCTATCTAATCTATACAGACCATTTAAATACGATACTAAATTTATGAAATTGATCAGGAATCATATATGCACTCCTTGGAATAAAATCCTCTTCTTGCCCCGACTGGAACTTCACCCTGAAGGCAAAAGTGCTTCAAATCAGAATTCATTTTCACTCAGATGTGACTCAAGTCAAGTCACGTAGGCTTTTATTGTCATTCCAACCATATACAGTTCAGTACACAGTGAAACGAAACAACGTCCCTCAAGGACCAAGGTGCTACATACATGCAACAACATAAACACAAAACAAAACTCTTCCATTCTGATTTATTCTGATCTCCTAACACATAGTGATAACGGACAGGAGGGACTGCAGATCAATTCCTCCTGTCGGTTATCATCTAAATGAGAATGGGTTTCCTGTTGAGTCTGGTTCCACTCAAGGTTTCTTCCTTTTATCATCTCAGAGTTTTCCTTGTCGCTGTTACCCTCAGCTTGCTCATCAGGGACAAACTGATCATTTTGATTTATACAAATTTTCTCACACATTTCATGTTCATTTCTTCAAGTTTTATTTTTGATTTTGTAAAGCTGCTTTGCGACAATGACCATTGTTAAAAGTGCTATACGAATAAAATTTAATTAAAATTAAATCGAATGTTGCTGTGCAAAAATGTTAGAAGATGCTTATTGCAACAGCTTTGTGCGTTAAAAGAAATGAATGTGCTCGGCCATATGCGATTCGGTGAAAGCAATTTTTACAAGCAAGGATACAAAGCTATGAAGTCCACCCGGTTTGCACTTTAGGGTCTGTTTTGGAGTTTGATCTGTTCATAATATTGTCAGAAATATACAGTACTGTAAAAAAGCCTTGAGCTGTCCTTCATTTTTCATATTTTCCTTCCAAAGAGCCAGACTTTCTTGTAATTTTAATATAGTCTTGAGGAATAATTCTCCAGGCAATTTTTTTGCCCCTTTTTCAGTCTAATCCCTGTACCTGAGCAATTTCAGTAGAATTTTTTTTTTGTTTGTTTAGCCACACAGTGACCTATGAATCATTCAAGTATAAAAAAAAAATCTAACTAACTAACCAGTGAGAAACAGGTGCAGATGATGACAGATAATTAAGCTGGTGATTATATTCCTGTAGTATACTCCTATACAGATGAGAGGGGAAATGAGTTTGCTTTTGAGGTTAAATGATATTTTTATACATTATTCTTTGCAGCCACAGTAAAACATATGTTCACATTTCTTAGATTTAATTTACATAATTTAATATAAAGACATGAGGGTTGGGTCAAGATTGCATAGTTCAGCAAGCACCTTAACACTCTGAACACCCTGAAGTTGGTGGATGGAATTCATAATAAACCTAGAAAGCTTTAACCCAGGATAGAGGTTTAATTAAGATCAAAATGTTTAAGTTCAGTGCATGACATGTTTAGATAAGATGCTGTGGTGTGACTAATTTTCCTTACCTGTCATACAGGTAAAGAGAAAGCCGTCTCTGAACCACTCCCACGCTTTAATCGACACTCCATCTTCTGGATTCTGGCTTCCATCGGTTTGACCTACTACGTAGATTTTTTTCAAGTCATCCTGGAAAATGAAAATATTAAAAGGTAAATATGTTGCACCAAAGGTAACGTGTGTAAGGAAAATACCCATCAATATTAGTGTGATGTCATACCCTGGTATAAAGTTCAGGGTCAATAAACGCAAATCCTAAACTTATTTTTCTTCTATAAAGATTTGGCCAGACTAAGCATTATTTTTATGTGAAAGCAATGAAAAATAGATTTTTTTATTTATTTAGGCACAACGTCCTTTTATCGAGTACATTACAACAACTTTATGTAGTCACTCTCTTACCAAATGTTTTGTTCATCTGTTCCTTAAAATTGATGAAACAAGAAACTGCAACACCCTCAGTCAAAATAAGATACAATGTCATGATGCAATTCAATACACAAGGGTTGTTGTTTTTTTTTCCATTATGATGGGTGGAGTGGGACAATAACAAATAAATAAATACAACTAGAATTAATTTAGTTTAATTTGTTGCATTTGGGAATTTAGCAATTAAATATTTTAAAGTAATGTCTAAATTTTAGTAAAAACAAAATAGATAACTTAAACAGTAATATGATTGCATATATAGATTCAGTCCCCAGTCTGTAAGACAGATTTTTTGCGAATTTCATCTTTCTTGCTGTTGAGTAATCACACACCCCCTTCTTCTTGTCTAAAAACCTCAGTTAATTATTATTAAACAGTTATCGTCAGGTAACTAATAACTACTTTCCTTAGTTCAGAAGTCAGCTGATATCACTAGCAACCGCTAGTTTGGTAAGCATAGGCAGCTGTGAATTCCACTTTTAGACTTAAATTACTCTGATTAAGCTTGCTAGTTACTCAACTAGCTTGCAAAGAGCTACTGTTGTGACATCCTGTTACATTTGCAAGCTACAGCACCAGCAGATGACGTGGTAGTTTAATTCCTCTTTTGTCCACCAAAAATGCAAAAACATTTTTGCTTTGCCTTGAACGGAACCTGAAGCGGAAATCATCGGGCATCAAATAATGGATATATAGCACTTTGCTCCATATAATCACCTTCCAATAACATTGTTGTTTTATTACTACCTAATTATATAATGTTGTATTATTGTTATTATTAATATTATTTTTTATTTCAAACACTAGTTATGAGAGATTTTGACCTGAACCTGGAGTTATATGGCTGACTGACAGAATTAATTATTTCATGGTGTATGTCAGACCAGCATATTCGATTCAGTTGTGAAAAATTTATAATTTTTACGTTGATAATAGAGATGAACCAGTCAATTGGCCAAGTGACCAGAATTGGCTGGTTTTCTGTTTGAATAGTCGTGACCAGTGATCAGCTGATTAGCCTTAGATATAAACAGTTCTATACCGAGCACAGAAACTTTCATTTGGCACAACAGAAACGCATTTTTTATGCCTTTGTTATTAAAAAATGGCAGTTGTTAAAAGCTTCTGATTAGACTTTTTCTCCAAACTCTGTGAAAAAATTTGTCTTAAAAGCCACTCATTACACACGCTTACACATGTTGGCACTGTAGCATTATCCTGACTATAAACCATATACTTTGTATACTTTTGACCTGCCCAAGTTTTAATGCCATAAGAACACAATTTCAGACTTCATTTTATTACTCATGTTAAATTCATTTGTGAAGCTATTGAACAAAGCTAAGTTTTATGTCATGACTCAACGTTTTTTAAAGGTTCAAGGTTCTTAGAATTGCAGTATAAATTGAATTAGCACTTAGGTATCGTGATAATGTTGTACTGGTGCCCCCTGGTGATTTCCATCTCTACTTTAAATGAATGTTAGACCCTTTTATCTCTTTATTTTGTCATGCAATTACAATGAAACAGGCCAGACCTGGCCATCAAACAGCATTTCAATCAGTTTTTCATGGTTGGTGCTATATGTTTTGTTAAGTTTCTTGAATACAAACTGGATTTATTAAATGATACATTTCTGTAGCATTAAGATTTTGTCATTACACATGGTCTCTTTTCAGGGACAGTCTCTGTCTCATCTGCTCAGGTTCAAGTGGAAAATTTCATAATCTTTATGGTTTCACTTACAGTCTGAACTATGGAATATTTATGTAATACACACTTGCAACGATGTGGAAAAATCTTCTAATGAGGCCAATTTTATTGTTTTGGTCTTTTCAGAAACCCAACACCGCAAATTACCCAGATGAAACCATTCCCACAGTGATGCATGGTGGTGGGAGCATCAGGGTATCAGGTTTATCAGCAGCATTTTGGAAACTGGCCAGATGTTCACTTTTCCAAAAGAATACTGAACTTTATTATAGTTCCTAAGGAAAATGTTTAGGAGGGCATACATTGAGAAACAGGGGCAGATGATGACAGATGATCAGGCCGGTGATTAGTATACTAGTGATGCCAAATGCTGAGCAGTTGGAACACAAGAGAGGGGGAAATATGGTTGCTGCTAAGGTTGTTGCATAAATAAGTAATTTTTAAATAAGTTATTTTTGTACTTTGTAGTCTGCCGCAATAAAGCATTTGCTTTAATTTTTTCTAAATTCAGTCTATAGCACCAGTTAAAAGTTTGGATACAAGTTTGGATTTACTTTTTACATTTTAGGACAATACTGTATGTTTTAAAACTATGAAATAACACATATGGCTTTAAATTATTAATTAACAACTACAGTCAGATGCTACTTTAAGACACGAAGGTGCACCAAGCACCATCATGAAACTGGCCCCTTATGACGACATCTCAAAGCACGACCAAAATTTACCTCTGCTGCAGAGGAGAAGCTCATTTAGAGTTACCAGCCTCAGAAATCACCAGTTTACAACCTGCACCCCAGATTAGTGCCATTATGAAGACTGTACAGAGCATAAGTCGCAGACACATCTTAATATCAGCTGTTCAAATGCCTTCAGCATTGATTCACTTGTTTTACAGTGTAGAAAGAAATAAAAATCAGGAAAGACCATGCAGTTAGAAGGTTTGTCCAAACTTTTCACTGGTAATGTACTGTATATCATTTAATTTATTTTAATATGAGGACAAGTACTCCATATCTTCTCCAATGAAATATTCAAAGTAAATAGTTTCTAATTGCAATAGCAAAATAAATAAATAAATAAGTATTATTTAAAAATAATAATAATGATTTTTTTATTCACTTACAAGTTTAGATACTGTAAGAATGCACATGTTGACCTTCTATTGAAATGTCTTCGTCTGCTTATACCTCTGTTTATTATTTTACTTAAGCCCATGATCAGCTGTTTTTTCAGGATTTTGCATAAAAGTGTAAACCCATTCCACAATTCCATGTAATATTAGACTTACTGGTATAGCAGATGCTTTTAAGGTGCCATTATTTTTGTTTGCATGCAAATACATTGTTGATTCCAAAAGATTCTTCTCATCTGCACTTTCATTACTTAAGGGGTAAATATTTTAAATTAAATTAAACACCTTGAAATTAAAAAGTCCCAAGGTAAAGAAAAAGCTTTATTTTTATTTTTTTTCCTTTCTCATTTCGTTTTAGTATACACTCTGTTCTCACAAGTGACACACAGTGACTCACACAGTGGACATTGTGGTCAAGACGCATGCTTAAAACTAGAGACTGAGCTTCAGACCTGAATAAAGACTTTTTTGTAAAGTGGAAAGAACCACACAAACGTGTGTGTGTGTGTGAGGGCACGTTTTCATATCTTAGTGTGGATCGAATGACAGATTTGTCCTCAAGGGGATCTTTGAACTATTATTATCAAAACTGTTATTACCAAAACAATACCTATTCTCACTACTAGTACATTGACTAATGTTTATAACTTAACCTGGATTTTTAACAGGTCATGGCCGTCATGGGTCATTTCTAAAGGCCCATTCAGACAAAAGAACAGAATGTGGTGTGTAGTTTCATGTCACGTGTGGGTCAAATCTCATTCTAGTCTATTTTAAAAATTTATTATTTTATCTCAGGTTATGATTTTTATTTTATTTTATATTTTGGAACTTCATAGAAATCTCAAATCATACATACAAAGAATACAAAGAATTAGTTGCAATAGGTGTTTTTTTTTTTTTGCTTTGACAACATTTTACGGCAACATAGAAAAAACAAATGAGCGCACACGGACAAAAAAACGTCTACAGTGTCAACTTAATCTCTCGCCTACTATAACCAATTAGTGTTAGGTGGCAAAGGGAAGAAACAGCCCTTTATACACTCATTCAATCAATGGACAGAAGCACGATGAAAACAAAGGGATAAAGTGTGTTTTATGTGTTGTGTGTGTTGCAGTTGGTGGTTTAACGTGGGCCTGGTGCTGCTGACAGTTTGTCTGAGCCTCGCCACGTTCTGCATCGTGTATCTAGAGTGGTTCAAAGGAATTCAGCATTACGATCAGGAATACCCCGCGATTCCACCAATCACCACCGCCGCGTTTATTGCTGCCTCCTTCAGGTCAGTATGTACAACTACACTTCATGCATCCATGCACAAATCTGCCATAACATTAAAAGTATTAACATTAGGATCCGTCTAGGATTTAGGCAGGTCCTCATGTCACCCCACTGTAGTGACATGGCTTTGCAGGGCCTCGGGGGTGTTGCTGTGGTGTCTGTCAGGGTGGGGCTTCTGTCCCCATGATCCTGTCCTCAGTTTACCCATAAATACAATGTTGATGTTACAGCTGATCAGTGTATAATAGCACTCTCCAAAGTGCTTTATACTTCTGATACCACTTTTTTTCATTAATTAAAACGTTACACTATTTTATCAGTTATATTAGTATATTGTTATGTTTGTGTCCTCTCACATCTCACAGCCAGTATTGTGTTGGTGATAGTGCTGTCCTCCGAGTGTGTGGCGCCACTTCCAAAAGGTGTGTAAGTAAGCAGTTCAAAACCAGTCAGTGACGTCACATGGTTTGGAGGAAACACGTGATAGTCTGCGTCCCTCCCGACTGATTGGTAGTGGTAGTAGCTTAACGTTAAAGTGCCCTAGTGACTGGGAGGAATTGGATACGACTAAATTGGGGAGAAAATGTGAGAAAAAAGGCCATCGCTTTGTACAAGACATGATATTTCAACGATCAGTAACCCAAGTTACATAGCATCTAAAGCTGCTAAAGGAAAAAAAAACAACAACAAATGTTTGTGCTTTTGAATTTAGTCTAAGCGGAAATTGCAATGCCCAAAAATCGACTTCCCATAATTCACAGCTATAGATTTCTTAGAGAATTGTCCTGATATTTCCCTGTTAGAATGCTGACCTGACAAAGCAGAGACAGGAGATCTCTTAAGGGGAAAAAAGGCTCTATTGTCTCATTGTTTTTCATTGCTTTAATTCTGGCAGGTACAAATTACTGATGCTGAAGAGTCCTGCAAAATATGCTAAATGAGGAATATTAGGACGAGTGTCCTGTCCTACTACTTGGAAACCCAATCAACACCATCTGACCAACCAGAATGGAAAATTCAAGAGCATGTATGGAAAGATACATGGGTGTAACATAAAATACATTGGGCTGATATCTAACCCTTTTTATGTTTTTGTGTGTTAACAGTTTTAACATTGCATTATGGCCAGTGTGGTCCTTCTTCACTCCTGTGATTCTCTTCACTCAGTTTATGGGGGTGGTGATGGTAATCTCAATCCTGGGATAAAGGCAAGGACACCTGCGCTCCAGACATTTATGTATAGTGTGTGTATATCTTGTGAAATAGCAATGTTCTTGCAGAACATTTGTCTTGTGTGTGCATATCAGATACTATTGCCATTGTGCTGTATGAACTTAGCAGGCTTTTTTATTTTTCAGGCAGGCTGAGACACAGATCCCTCTGCAGTGATGGATTCTCTTTTATACTCCTGTTTGTTTTTTTGTTATGAGAATAAAAACTACTTTTATTTTTCTGTATACACTATTCCCCTGCCACACTAAAATCTCAGCATTTCATTAGTGCTTGCATACCATAAAGGTAGAAAGTTTTCTTGGTATGCTGGAGTTATGATCAGTCTCAAACACTGGCCTCCCAGGAACTCCTTTAATGTCCCACACATGTGGAAATGGCTTGGTACAATACCACGACTGTAAAGGAGATGTGGCAGTAACTTCCAACTTTAATGTAAATGGTGTTTTTGAATGCTAGAACATTATTTTGCATTTATTTCATAAATTGCATATTAAGTTCATTTCATAAAATGCATGTAGATGCAATTGCAGCTCTTGGTGCTCTACAACAGTTTTGGTGTTTGATCACCTTGGATGTGTAATGGAAGAAATTTCTAAGAAATGGGTGGGTTTACCCAGAATAAAAAGTACAATGCTGATTATTCCTGCTATGTCACAAAAAAACATGCAAAATTAAAAATAAACCTCTTTACTGTTTAAAATTAGTAGTTAATAATTGTGTGATATTTTCCCCTATATGCTGAAGCCATTTCACTGGCATGGTTTGGCTCCACTTAACCTCTTAGGTGAAAGACTGATCACTTTTATCCGACAGTGCGAGTGATCTTTACGAGCACTGTCTCACCAATTACAGGCTTGCATCATATATTGGATTGATTACTGTGAAAATGATGTAGGTTATATGCCATGGCTTTTTTCAAGTCACCAGATCTCACCCCAGTTGAACAGTTAATGGATAGATTGGACTGCTGTGATACAACTGCGTTTATAACCACCATCATCAAAACAACTATGAAGGATTTTTTGTTTTGTTTTTGAAAGAATAGTAATCATTGAGGGCAGCGCGGTGGCTTAGTAGTTAGTACTGTCGCCTATCACCTTCAGGGTCTGGGTTCGATTCCCGCCTGAAATTTGAATGTTCTCCCTGTGCTCGGTGGGTTTCCTCCGGGTACTCCGGTTTCCTACCACAGTTATTCTGCTAATTGCCAATCCCCAAATTGCCTGGAGTGTGTCAGTGAGTGTGTTAGTGTGTGTATGTGTGCATTGCAAAGGATTGTTTATTATTTGTTTCCTCGGATTGTCCCTTCTTCTCCTTTCTTTTGGGAAAATAATTTGTGTATGTCTGCTGAAAATGGGTTATAACCCTAAACTATCATTCTATAGAGTGAGTGTTTAGCTGCAAGGCAGCATAATGATTACCACTGTGGCCTCGTACTAGTGTTCATTTTGACAGCTATTTTAAATTTTAGTCCTAGTCTTAGTTCCGAGATAAATGTCCCCGTTAGTTTTTAGTATATTTCGTCACTCTTATCCTATTTTTGTTTAGTCAAGTTTTAGTCGACTAAAAATCTGAGCATTTTATTTAAAGGAAGTTTTAAGTGTTTTAGTCTCAATTCTTAATTAACATTTAATACTTTTTATTTATTAATTAGTTGTTCACAAAATAATTATCTTAACATAAAAACATTATCAACTAATTTTCATCTGATGTCTTCAGCCAATGATGTTTATTTTTAATCATCACAACAACAACTGCATGTCCAATACTCTTAAACCTTTTTTGTAATATGAATTTACACACTTGGACTGTTGTAGGGAGAGCTTCTATTAGTCACAATCATTTGCTAACCTATTAGCTTAATAGGTTTGTCAGTGGTTTAGCTATAAAAAATAAAATACATCACGTATAACAAAACATAATTAGAACAAAGAGGTTGTAAAACTACCTTAAGACTTTTATGGTATGCCTTGATGCATCTCTTCAGGTTTGTCGTATTTTTCCCAGCAATTTTGTGCCCACACTGTTTCCCCTTCGATATTACTGCACATCGGGTTATTTCTCTGGTTCAATATAAAGAAAATGGGCCTAAATATCGTATACTGCTATGATGTGCACACAAACTACTCCTGATATGCCGCGTGCCGTGACCCGGGAAATACTGCAGCTCATGTCATAATGAATAAACACGGTATTGAAGCGGATTGTGACAAAGATTTTAATGTTTTATTAGTTTTTATCTTTTTAAACCACATTTTACTCTGACAAAGGTCGTCATTCAAATATTTTTCGTCCTTATTTGTGTTGAAGAAATTTTATACTGCCTCGTACCCATTAGTTCCTGGCTCAGGTCTGTGTGTAAAGTTTGCATGTTCTCAGTACCCATCATTATGCCCTGAGAACCCTGTGATTGACTTCAGGCCCCCTGCAAGCTTGTACAGGATAAACTGTATGGAGAATGTGTGTGTGTGTGGGTGTGTTCTTTCCCGATTAACTTGTTCCACGAGAACATACCTGAACAAGTTGTAAAAGTTGCACGACCCTGACTTTGCATATAGAAGGCCAACCACCAAAAGTTAGTGATCAAGTAAGTTTTTACTGCATCATTGAGTGAAGCAACCAAGAGGCCAAGGATATCTCTGAAGGAGCTGCAGCGATCCAAATGTCAGATGGAAAAAGCTTGGCTTTAGAGAAAGTGGCATACTGTAGAAAGTCTCATTTGTGGCATGCCCAAAGTCATGTTAGAAGGTTCACTTGAGTAGTTCAAAGCAATTAACAGCCTAATCAAAGCCCAGAGCTCAATCTAGGTCTTCATAGAATTGGAGCAAAAAAAATCTTCACTAATGGTCTAAATCTAATCTGGCAGAGCACAGCCAGGTAAGAAGAACGGGCAAGCAAGGTGTAAAAGGTATCCCAGAAGACTTGAGGCTATATTAGCAGCCAAGAGTGTTTCTAGTAAGTATTGATCCATTTCTGGGTTGTAAGACTACAATTTGGAAAAATTCAAGGTGCATGAACATGGCTGATCCCAGGTTTTCAATGTAGTCTAGACTTTGGAACTTGGAAATGCAAATCATCCACAAAACACTGCTCTCAGAAGTAGGGTTACCTTAACCATTAATAGTCTGCAATTAATTGCCATGGAGTGAATAACAGTACTGAACTACTTCTTATGATGCCTAACCATTCTGCTCTACAGAAAGCTTTTATTCTCCTCTATATTCTCAGGTTTGTGCATTTATCTTCATCAATTTAGACCACTGGGTTTTCAGTACGGTTCAAATCCATTTCTGCACTGATTAAAATGTATGCTTGGTTTATTTTGTTTAAAGCTTTATCTCTGAACAAGTTAAAACCTCCTGGCAGAGGCAACACGATTTTAAAGGCAACAGTGGAGTTCCTGCTAAAATAAGATATTTCAAGCATGAACATTTGCTTTTGTTTAATGGTGTCATTGATTTTGGTACATATTTTACTATACATGCCAGGATACATGTGAAGTTACCCTATGAAACATAGTCTTTGTTCCAGTGTCACTGTTTTGGCATGTAGCCCTAGAAGCCCTGAAGAGTTGAGCACAGGTCTCAGAAACTAGAAACCAGCACTACCACCTGGATCAGCCACATGGTACCCTCAAATTGACACAGCTTGGCTTTATGCCCACATATGTCCTTCCAGCCTCGTGTGAATCCTACACAGTGCCTGAGGCAACATTGGCTAAAATAAAGCTAAAGCAAGGCATCTAGCTTTCTTTCTTCTCCTGGACCTCAACAAATACAGCCTTATTTGCTTCCCATCCTCCAGAGTAAAATCCCAAGCATATTGCATTGTATATTTGCATTTTATTGCCATTATTTATGTTGGTAGCATAAACTCATGATATTTTTTAGACCAGACGGCACATGCAAAAACGTATCGATGCACGCATCTGTGTTGTTTCACATAAAAGTCATCAGTAATTATGAATGTGAACTGTCATGATGTGCAAATACAGTCTGACCAAAAAATCTGAATTGAGGAATGTGGTTTGTGATGTGAACGTCTGTTCAATTCACTGTGTACTCAGTCCCATCTATGATCGGTTAGATGCTTTACTTCATGTGAAATGTGAGCCAATCACTGCCTGTACCTCTGCCAAAGCTCCGGTGGATGAAAATCTGAAGTTGGGTTATTCTTAAAGAAGTTAATGATCAGGAATGGGAGTAAAATTTACCGCCTGGAAACTCAGCTAATGTTACACCCACATGGGGCAAAGAATATGCAATAAGAATATATTTGTTCCAACAAGCAAGAAACTAACGGATCGAGTGTTTACATGGCTAATATTTACCTAAAGAATGGATTATCAAAGGTTTATACCCCCTCTCTCATTCCCATTGAAGATTTATTCCAGTTGGGCCAGATCGGGCCAAACTGTTTTGAGGTGTTTTCATTATGTATTATCATTATTAGGCTATTAGTGCCATTTTCAAGTGCTTTTCTCTTCCTAGAAGTTAATTTCCTCTTGGTCAGAGGCTTATTTGAAAGAATAGAGCCCATGGTTCAGAAAAAAAATAACTGAACAACCCTTCCTGCTCATAGATGGATAGTGGTTTCTAAGTGTTGTCAGGTGTTATTCATGCTTTACAGCAGCACATTTCCACTGCTCCAGAGCACATATTCTTATTGATTTTTGCCTTTCAAGAACAATCATCACTTTTTCTAAGTCCTACCCTTTAGCTTCTCTCTCTAGTAACACACATTTTTGCAAGGTGCATTATATGAAAAAGAACATGCATCAAGGTTTTTGCCTGTTCTGCCATTATTCCAAGTAAGAGTTGAACTTCCTTTAGATGTCCCCAGAACTGAGTCATTGGTTGTCTTCAAATGATAACTTAAGATCTATGTCTTCATGGAGTACTTACATTGTCACAACATTTATTTCCATCCAAAGCTGCATTCATTTTTCTCTTCTTGTACTGCTTGGGAGAGATGAACCACTGTGTAAAGTCTTCTCTAGCACATTCCAGTGGGGTTAGGGTCTGTGGTGGCCAATCCACGTGTAAAATAAAAAAAAAATCAATTTGGGAAAAAACAGGCTTATATGGAAGGCACTAGGCATAATGGGTGCATCATTTCATCTGTCTCTCTCTATCCACCACTTAGGAACAGGGTAAATCTGCACTCATTAGTCCACATTATCTTTTTCCAATCTTTCACAATCCATTCTTTATGCTCACTAACAGATTAGCTGATTAGCATCATTGTTAAGTGCTACACAGTTATTTAGTCTCAGTCCCTTGAGCTTTTTTCACATTGTATGTGTGAAAATGCGCTTACTTTCACTTTTAAATATTGCTATAAGTTATACTGTTGTTTTTGTATTAGATGTTTTGTTTGTTTGTTTGTTTTTACAATTTGATTTTACCAAGTGTTTAAATGATCTTCCATCATGCTCATTCAGGATGTTTTTCCAGGTTTTAATTATGCATTATTTAGTTATAAACTCAATTTTAGTAGTTTCAACAATCTCCTTAGTGTTTTTTTTTTTACTTGATGCAGGACAATTATATGAGCCTTTTGAAACAGAGTACCATCTTTGCCATAACTTTGTATTTTTATTTGTTTTTTATGTTATGTTACTAACCCTAACAACAAACTAATAGCATCAAGATATATTTAAAGCAAAATATTTTAAAGCATTTCTGTAACATGATTTGAATAAGGCCATTTGCCATGTCTCTTCATGGGTATCCCACAAGGCTTAGTGCTGGGGCATCCTCTGTTCGCCCTCTATACTTCCTAGTTCACTACTCAGTAAAGTCGCATCCCTGTTGAAGATCTGGCAGCAATTTCGGTACATCACAGCACCATGGATAGTGCCATACCACAGGATCGTAAACTTCTCATTGCTTTTCCTGAGGCAGCAAGCAAGTACAAAGGATCTGTTCATGTTACCAGCCTGCAGTGATTTAAATTTCATTTTTACCATAATCTGCATCACAAAAATCTGTCTGAAAGAACAAATATGATGATGTACATAGCACTAATAAGCCATAACATTAATACCACTGACAGGAGAAGTGAATAACATTGATTATCTCATTACATTGGCACCTGTGAGGGGTCTGATATATTAGGCAGCAAGGGAAATGATAGTTCTTGTTGATGTTGATGTGTTGGAAGCAGAAAAAAATGGGCAAGCGTAAGGATCTAAGTGACCATGACATAGAGAAACTCAAATGGCTAGACCACTGGATCAAAGAATCTCAAAAAAAAAAAAAAAAACTTATGACCGGATTTGTAGAATGTTCCTGCTATGCATTGGTTAATAACTAACAGAGGTGTTCCAAGAAAGGACAGGGTTATGGTCTTACGAGGGTTAACTGAGGAGCAAAGGCTAGCCGTCTGATGGGACTCCATAGAAGAGCTACTTTAGGACAAATTGCAAAAATAATTAATACTGGCATTAATTGAAAGGTGGCAAAATACTCAGAGCATCTTAAAAACAAGGTGGCCTGGTCTAATGACTCACACTTTCTTTTACTGTACATTAGTACTCTCCAATTTTCTGCTAGGAAAAAATTGGGTCCTGGCATTCATGTGGATGTTATTTTGGCACCTGGGTTAGGTGTATCGTTGTATATGTATTGTTGCAGACCAAGTACATGCCTTCATGGTAACAGTATTCCCTAATGGCTGTGGCCTCTTTTAGCAGGATAATGCTCCCTCCAGACTGCAAAAAAATGTTTAGGAATAGTTTGAGGAATACGACAAAGAATGTCTTCTGGCCTCCAAATTCCCTAGACCTTAATCTGAAAATGTCACTTTTTTTTGTACATGCACGTTCCTGTGGAATGAACCTGAATGCCTAAAAGCAACAAAGAAAATTATTTGGTATTATATGTGCTCTAAAGAATTTCCTGCTAACATCTCAGTGTCGGATACTACCTCTGCACACACACTCAGGGGGTCTGGTATGGCGTTATATTCCTGCCTCAATGGGTCGGAGATGTTTTGGCAGGACAGATGGTTTTAAAGTTATGATGAGTGTATACTATATGTATATGTATATGACAGCAAATAGTCACTGTATCAGGCATGCTTTGATTGGTGAGATTGAGGTGCAGGTATTTTGTCAGGTGTGTGTGTGTGCGCGCGCGCGCGCGCATATTAATGCCTGCATCCCGGCAGCGTTTTTTGCGTTTATGGAGGATTTATGTCGGATTTGCGCGCTTACCTTTGATTTATGCTTTGTGTGTGTGTATGTGCGCGCGTGACTCTCAAGGATCGGTCCTGTCATTGTTGTCATAATGGTGACTTTTGTTCAAGTGTTCGCCGGGATCCGTTTCACGTTAATGATCGCAGGCCCTGTAATGTCGCGCGCAGTTAAATTCCATTTTCTTTGGAATCCATTGAAGCTAAACTAACAGCCCACTACCCTTCTGGTGTTTTATGTTTCTGGCTTTTTATGTTATGTTCCTTTTTTTCTCCCTCCTTTTTGATTATATCTTTGTTTGTTTAATAAAATAAAGCGCACTGGAATGTGGAGAGGAAAGGAAAAAAAAAAAGATATTTTTTTTCCAATTTTTGGAAAGTTACCCGAGCCATGTCGGCGTTGCGTGTCACACAAAGGCGATTCCATAAAGAGCCATTGTCGGACTGACCATTGACCAGTGAAACGCGAAACCCCGCTTCCTCCTTTCTTTCCCATCAGACCCAATGAAGAAAGAAAAGCTAAATAAGCCTCAGTTCATTTCCACTCGACCCACACGGAGCTGCGCGGAGGTGAAGAGTGCAAGAGAGCAGTGCCAGAGCGAGCCTATATTCTTACTTTTTTTTTTTTTTTTTACAAGAGAACACTGTCTCTCCCCAAACCAGGTGAAAATACGCGCATTTTACGCACGGCCGGTAGTCTTCTAAAGTCTGTCGGTGAATGATCGGTTTTCTCTGGCACGCACTCCATCCTCTGCGTAACGCGCCGCGCTTTAAATCGGATTTCAGCGCATTTTAAGCAGCTTGTCCCTTCTCAACTTGAAGCCAAATAAGGATGGAGTGATGGAGGGATGGTGTTGGATGAATATCTGGCATCACCGCTGACTCCGAGCCGCTGAAGAGGACTGAAACTCGACCTCCAGCTCCTAATCTGCAGATTTACAGCGGGATATATAGCTAGATCACAGCGAACACGAAGCGGATGCTGGAAACGCGCACTCACGAACACCTGGCCAGACGTCTCACCTCGTTTCAGTCGGTACTGTTGGATTGCGGAGCACCATGGTGGAGCACAGCGGGCCCGATATCAAATTCGTGAACAAGCACTGTCCCAGTTCGTCGTCGTCTTCGTCTTCAACATCCTCCTCATCATCTTCCTCATCATCTTCGTCTTCCTCGGCGCGCGAGATGAAGATTTTGGCCACGCTGCGCGGCAGCCTGAGTCGGAAGTACCCGCAGAAGAACGGCGAGGTGCTGAGCGCGCAGTACGGCATCAACCTGCTGCTGGTCGGGCTCGCGCTCATGCTCGCGTTCGCGTACCAAGGACCGACGGTGACCGAGGAGACGGTGCTGGCCTTCCTCTCCACGCTCATGCTCATGCAGCTGCTGTGGATGATCTGCTACGTGGCGCGCCTGGAGCGCAAGCGCAGTGCGCCGCCGGAGAGAGACGCGGACGCGGCCACCAGCTGGATCCGAGGTACCCAGATGTAAAGAAAACAAAAGCCAAAGATAGATAGATAGATAAACATATAGAAATAAAGTCTGTCTAGAGTCAAATCCATCATCCCGTGCAATGAACCCTCAAAAATCAACATCAAACTGGACCTCTCCTCGCCTCCCATCTCTCTCCTTGTTTCTGTTTTAATTATTATTATTGCTGAGACTAAAGAAAATTACCCCTGATAACACCACAGAGGAAACCTGTAATTTTGTACCTTTATTTCTGAGAGTTTACAATTTCTGCTTGATTTTTTTTTTTTTTTTTTTTACTATTGCAAAACTTTCCCTTTTGTAAAATAGGATTATGATCATCCATCAGTGTGAATAAACCCACATGAATCTAAAGCATGACATTTTTGTATAAAACGTTTAAATAAACCATGTGTACTATACTTGACTCCCAGATTGGTATACTTGATGCCAGAGCACACAGCAATTTAGAACAGGTGCTTCAGTTTATGGGATGGTTTGCCTGGCAGTAGAAATAGTGACAATGCGAAGGATTTGTGGGTAATTTGCCGAGCCAGTGTTTGAGGGAATGGTCCGTGCAAATCAATACAAAGTACTTCTGGCTTATCATCTTTTTTCTTTAAAGTAGCATTTTTATTCTAATATATGGAAGTGGTCTCTTCCAAGATGACCCTGCCAAATCTACAGGGCACGAAGACTTGAAAAAGGAAAATTATAGCAATAAAATTTGACACAGTTATAGACTTGGGACATTAATAAATGATTCATCCTTTTATGCATTCCTTTATTCATTTATTAATCTTCAAAGCCACTCATTGCGTGAAGGATTGGGGGGGGGGGTCGGGGCAAAATGCCAGGGACACCCTGTACTGTATGAGGTGCCAATTCATCTCAGGGCACAGGCACACACAAAATCACACAATAGATAATTCAGCACTTAAATGTTAATTCAGCATCACATAATTATATAAATATGTGTAGGTTCATGTTCATACATAAATTTTCAATTGTTTTTTTTTATACAGGTGGTCTAACTCTGCTCGCTCTGCTCACACTCATCACTGATGCTTTCCGTGTCGGGAATTTTGTGGGTTATCAGGATTGTGTGTCTTCCATGCTTGGTGTCTACCCAGTCGTACATGCACTTCACACAGTGTCACAGGTGGGTTTTTGTGTGTGTGTGTGTGTGTGTGTGTGTGGTAAAAGGACATGTAGCAGTTCTTATATTTTTCAGTTTGCATTATTTTTCTCCAAAGCAAATTCTGTAGGTTATATATGGGGGGATTATTTATTGGCACACACAAATGTGAGTCTAAATACAATATTGCAAACATCTCCATCATAGAACTCTTATAAACGAATTATTCAAATAAATTCAATCAATAATGGTCCCCCTGAACATATGCATTTATTTCTGTAAGTTATATGTAAGTTATGTAAATTGATGTAACAGTAGTTTTTTTTTTTTTATCTCTGCCTGCATTTAGCCTAAAAGCTCTCTCCAGGATCACATGTCTAAAGTTTGAACTGAAATATGGAGACGTAATTGACTCGGTGCTCAGCGCTGTAATTGATCTCTGAATCAGAGGGTCTTATATCGCTAGGGGTCTGCGGGGAATAAATGCGTGCTTTGTGCTTAAATAAAAGGCTCTCTGTCACTGCTGATCCTGTTAATCTTCATTACGACTCATTCTGCTAAAGCTGATTCCGGCAAAGCTCTGTTTGAGCGAATCGAACAAGGTCAAAGTTTTGATTTGATTAGATTTAATTCGATTTGAACTATGCAAGTTATCTAAGTTAGTGTAGTTTAAAGGAAAAAAAAAATGAAAGAGCTGGTTTCAATGCCACCTCACTGCACTAGAGCTCCTGAGTTGAGTTTGTGTGGGGTCCGCCAGGTTCTCCGGTTTCCTCCTTTCTCTCAAAAACCACAAAAATTGCATTTTGAGTGTGTTAGCAATAGTGTAATTTAATGCTGTTTTCCATATTTTGCGTCACTATTCAGATTTAAACCTAAAGTGGGAAAAAATATGACTGCTTAGTTTATTCTCCTACTACATGAATTAGTTGGAGTAGCTCAGTGGTTAAGGCATTGGACTACAGCTCAGAAGGTCCTAGGTTCAAGCCCCAAGTTGCTGCGGTTGGGCCCATGAGTAACGCCCTTAACTCTTAATTGTTCACATGTACACTACCGTTCAAAAGTTTTAGAACACTTCCTAACTCCATGATGGTTCCTGATTTTTATTGCTTTCTACATTGTAAAGGAATGCTGAAGGCGTCCAAAAAATGCATTAATCTCCTTTGAACAGTTAACCGTGAGATGTGTCTGCTACTTCTGCTCTGTAAAGACTTCATAACGCCTCTAATCTGAGGTGCTGTTAATTGGTCATTTTTCAGGCTGATAACTCTAAATGAACTTCTGGTCTGCGGCAGAGGTAGGTTTTGGTCTCGCCCTCCTGGGATGGTCTTCATGGGAGCCAGTTTCATTAGGGTGCTTGACGGATTTTGCAAATGCACTTGACAATACTGTTCTTGCAAGAACTATTACAGAAGGGCTGACCTCTGTGTCTTAAAATAACAACTAACTGTTGTTTTTCTTGTTGTTACGTAATTACCTAATCCCATATGTGATATTTTATAGTTTTGAAATCCCCAGTATTGTTGTAGAATGTAGAAAATAAATCACTGAACAAAAAAAAGAAAGAAACAAGTTTTCTAAAAGTTTTGAACGGTAGTGTATAATGAGATGAAAATGTAAGTCGCTCTGAATGAGGGCTTCTGCCAAATGCCATAAATGTATAACTTTTGTTTGTACCTTCTTGTGGCAAGTTCTAAGAACTTTACTATTTTTTTTCCCAAAATATAAACAAGATATGAAAATTAAAGTTCACGTTAACGAACATGAGCTTCATATCTGAGCGATCATCTGCGTAAGGAAAAATCTTTTTGCTGTTGTGTCCCATGGGCTCTCACGATGTCTAGTCTCCCATGTATTAGTAGCTGTTCAGAGCACATGATCTGTTTATTTCAAACAATGTATCCATATTTGGTTACATCAATGCAGTGGTGTGTGATTGTGTGTTTGCCCGAGGTATTCAGTCCTAGCCTGGCATCTGATTCAGGAAGTACATCCATCTCATAATCATTCATCCTGTGCAGGTCAGAACCCCCCTAGGTACTACTGTAGGTACTACTGGTTAAGTAGGTAAAAGAAAAAATACTTTTTTGCCTTTTTTAATTGTTTTTGCCTCTAAGTACCCACCTGCCTGCAAAGCACTTATCTGTACACGCACCAATTACACAGACATTACACGGTATTTAAGATATAAATACGCATTGAATTATCATTTAATGATATTCTCCAAGCACTATTGGTGCTAGGACAAATCCCATGTATCCTGATGTTAGCATTTTAGCGAGCTGCCCACTAAACCTTTTTAAAGCTTATTACAAGTTTTATAAACACACAAAGTTCATACTGATTTAAGAACACAGTCAAGAGTTTAGTTTTTCTATATAATGAGTTTTTCAGCTGATGTTTGGTAATGATGTTAGCTAACACTCAGCTGAAAAGGTTAAGATAAGCCCATACTTTTTTGCTTCTCTGACTGTAACATGTTTAAATATCTTTCTTAAATATTGTTTCTAGTTATTTTTTATATGTAGGATATTGTTGAGTGTTGGGGGGGGGGGGGGGTGCAAATTTCAGGGTGATACGGTCATCTAGTTCTTAATCAGCTAAAAAGGAGAATTTTGTGAAAACCATCGGTTGGATTTTTTTGAAAAGTATAAGTGTCATTGGGGAGCTGTGTATGACCTGCATTAATCGATAATGTTTTTGTGCTTCCAAAAATACAATAATTGTAATAGATGTGCCCTAATAATACACTGATCAGCCATAACATTAACACTACCACAGTTATAATAAATAACACTGAATATAATTACAATCGAGTATTCTTATTGGATGCGAGACTTTCATCGAGTAGCATAACGATAACAGCACTGCAATGGAAAACTATAAGTATCACATTCCCATCCCAAGGGTTCTAGTAATTATTAATTACACTAACTGTCAGTAGCCAGTATTTGTAAAGAGTGGAGAGCAAAACCCACTGCATGGCAAAATTGGTTCAAAATTTGTCACAGGAGTATTTTCAGCAGGAAAATACATCTAATAGCATTATAATTTTAAACAACATTTTGACTCCTTAATAATCACTTCTATGTCATTCTGAATTGCATCTAAACCGTCTGGGTTCGGCTACAAAGTTAATTAGCTTCTAATGTAAGGCTTAAATCCCTCTCCAATCCTTTGTATGGAACAAGGGATTGTATCCATGCACAACATTTCCATTGACAACAGTAAACAGCACTCCCTCTTGTATGATATTACTTAATTATATACCTGTAAATTAGTGACAGGATCATGGGCACCCAAATCTCCTATGCCTGTAGGGACCAAAGGCGGAGCATGTCAGGTCCAATTCCACAAAAAAAAAGCCAATGTAGCTCCATGGTTCTTCATCTGGCCTTTAAATTCCCCAGATCCCAGTCCGATCAAGCACCCATGGGATGCGCTGGAGAAACAAGTCTGATCAGAGGAAGTCCCACCGTGCAAACCACGGCACTCAAAGAACCTTCCCCTACCATCCCAGTGCAAGACACTACAGCCCCAGAGTCCTGTGAAGTCATGCCCCGCACAAAAGGAAACAAAACAATATTGGCTTTAATGTTGTATGTTTTAATGTCCTGGCTGATGGGTGTATGTTTGCTGAATGTTGAAAATTAGCTGCAAATGATGCGAATTTGCGTGTGTGTGTGTGTGTGTGTGTGTGTGTGTGATGTGGATGATCTAATGATTGTGATCTTTCTCCATCGTATTTTGCAGGTACATTTTCTCTGGTTTCACGTTAAAGATGTCATCAAGCACTCAGAAACATTTGAGAGGTAAATGTGTATGCATGCATGTATTTCCACAGTATGCCTAATGCAATTAATTGGCTAGTGCAATGGTCATGAGTTCGAATTTCTGCATTGGACCAGTCAACCCCCAACTGCCCTCAACTGCTGTCCGAAATCACCGATTGGATACAAACATCAACATCCGAATGAGTAAATGTAAATGTGTGTTAGGTTTGGCGTGATTCATGCTGTATTCACTAACCTGCTGATTTGGACTAATGGAGTGATGACCGAAGCCGAACATGCTCTCAGTGACCACCAGAGGCGATTGTCAGCAGTCGGATATTTCAACTTCACTGTCTGGGGTAAATAGAACAAACTCACACATATGCAAGCACACACACCAAGGATATGATCCCATTTCACCCCATCATATCCTGCTGTTAAAGTCGATTGTACAAGACATGTCTACTTTAATTTTTCTTCTCTCGTAGAGGGTGAAGTGCCTAACTGTAACTGTACGACCAGTGCGTGTTCGATGTTCAGCAGCAGTCTGTACTATCTCTGTCCTTTCAACATTGAGTACCACATCTTTGTCTCTGTGATGCTTTTCGTCATGTGGAAAAATGTTGGTCGCACTATCAACAAACACACCAATCATAAGCCTGAGAAAATTTTACCTTTTAAAAACTCGGGAACCAGACCTTTCCTGCTGCTTGGCCTGGCCCTTGGGCTCTTGGCACTTGCCAGTGCCATCACAGTGCTCATCATCTACATCCTCCGTGTGGAGGAATCACTGAAAGCACGCCATGAAGCCATCTCCATGTTCTACTGGTTTGGAATCTCCATTTTGGCATGCATGAGTGTCGCCGCTGCTGTCGGCTTGGTCATATACCGCCTCGAGGATTGCCCCATGGACACGGCGCCAAATCCAGCCAGGACACTCGATTCGAAGCTGCTGCTCGGCTCTTCCATCGGCTCCTGGCTTGTCTGCTGGTGTAGCGTCATCGCAGTGAGTGGGGCCAAAAAGTCCCCAATCTACCGATGGGCCAATTTAGGATATGCCATACTCTTAGTTTTGGAGAAGTGCGTGCAAAATCTTTTCGTTGTCGAGTCCCTTTACAGGAGACGTCGTGAACCTGAAGAGCAGCCTGCCCTTAGTGCCAACCATAACTCCATCTTAAGCCCGAGCCAAGGAAATGAAAAAATCTTTGCTGTTTATGATGGCATCATTAATCATGCTTATGAGCCACCAGATAAGCAGTGTGAGAATGAAAAGCAAACTTACATTAGGACCAACGGGAATGTGCCGCACTCTGTTGGACACAGAATCCCAGAGTCGCCAAACAGAAAAAGGCAGATCCTAAAAAACATCGCCATCTTCCTGTTTATGTGCAACATTTCGGTAAGTCTCTTTATTTATAGCTGTGGTAAAATTCTCATTGCTATCTCATTCAGTTTATGTAATTGTTTGGCTTTTTTTTTTTTGCTGTGTTTTTGTGTGTGTGCATGTATGTGTGTCATATGTAGCTCTGGATCCTACCTGCATTTGGATGCCGGCCACAGTTTGATAACGGTTTGGAGGAAGCCTCATTTGGATTCCCCATCTGGAGCACGGTGCTGAATTTTGCCCTTCCCATGAGCCTCTTCTACCGTATGCACTCGGTTGCCGTTCTCTTCGAAATTTTTAGAAAAATATAAATACCACTTTGGTACCTGTGTGGTCTGTCTCTTTTGCACACAGTAATGATGATTCCTTATATTAAGTTCTCGGAACCAGCGTTACCTTTTTTTTTTTCACTTCCATTTTGATTGCACAGAAGAAAGATCAGTTGGAGCACATTTCTAGACCAAAAGCTTTTTTTTTTCTCCTTTGTGATTAGACAAAAGCAAGCGATCTTAGCCTTTTCTTCACTTGGGGCTTTATAAAACTTTCTATTTTTACCACCAAAAAATAGTTGACTATTAGTTTTATTTTTTGTGTGTTTTAAGCAACAGTTGATTCGCTGCTTTATTAGTGAACTCAAATGCTGATTAAAATTGAAATCGGAAAGAACAATTAAACCGCACTTAATTTTACAACCAAAATACATACAAAAAATACATGGATTAACTTTAGAAATAAACAGATCAGTGCAATAAATGTGCCAAATAATAAATCATATATTTTTCCAATCATAAACAACTTTTCTCCAAATTCCAAGACTTCAACATAGAACACACAACTACACCAGTCAGCCATAACATCAAGGAGACCGCCATAATATTGAGGAGGTTAAAAACTAAATTAAAACAGTAATGCGCTGTGTGTTCTGAACCAGCATTAATCTCTTCCTCAATTTGAGCTACAGTAGCTCTTCTATTTGATTGGAATACACAGGCCAGCCTTTGCTCTGCATGTGCATCAGTGAGTCTTGGCTGACCCTGACCCTGTCACCAGTTCACTGATTATCCTTCGGTAAACCATTTTTGGTAAGTCCTGAAGTCCACTGCAGACCGGGAACATCCCACAAGATCTGCAGTTTTGGAGTTGCTATGTCCTAGTCATCTAGCCATCGAAATATGGCCTTTGTCACAGTACTGTAGCTGCAGTGACAATATCTCATTACAGTGCCACATCTAACAGGCAGCAAATGAACCTTTTTATTTCCTGAAAAAAATGCGTTGAAAGCAGAAACAATGGGCAAGCATAAGGATTCAAGTGACTTTGACAAGGGCCAGCAACCCAGTGCCTTAACCATCTGAACCACCACTGCCCTCATTTATTTCTAGCATCATATTACTAGAAATACTGGATTTTTCATTAGATAATATTGTGAGTGTGTACAAACAAAAATATCAGCAGAATCCTAAAGGACTGGTCAGAATACCTTTTAAAAACAGTCCTGCACACTTCTCTGTTTCAAAAACAAAGTAATAAAGACAATAAAAAGACGTTCAGCATAGTCTTGTACAATGAGCACATGTATCAGTCAACTAGTCCAGTATGCATCTCCAGCTATCCACTGTGTTTGGATGAGAAGCACAGATCTTATCTTCTGTCTCACATTATTGGATGAAATTCTAATGACTTAATATTCTGAACTTAACTAGACGGAAGGCGCAATCGTTGGCTTTCTCAGCACTGTCACTTGATTTCTCTTTACTGTGTTTCAACAGAGTTTTTAACTTTCCCTTGTAAATGGACAAAAAGGACTGCTATTACTGTAGATTTCTTTTCATCATGAGTTTGCTTTCTCCCTATAGTCGTCATATTGAAATGAGATTTTTAATATTATTATTATTATTATTATTTGTCCCCACTTGCATTATGATTAGTCAGAAAGCCATTTGTTCTATCTTTTGACCATTGTGATCGAAAAAACAGTGAAACCTTGACCTTTTTTTTTTGGACAAAAGACAAGCCTTTGGCCTTCTTCCTAATGTAAAAAGATGAAAAACAAACTTTTTTCAAGTTGATTTCCACTACTTCGATTGACGGAAAGACGACCTATTTGCTATTATTCCACTATGTTTAGATATAAATGACCGTCATGTGGTTTGCCTTCTCAGTTTGAATAGACAGACAGTGATATGAATTCTGGATTTCTCATTTGGATGAGATGGCTACAGGAACAGTCACACGCTTCATAAGCTGATATTTCACAGCACATTCAGAGACTCTGGACACACACTCCTCAAACACTTCTCCACTGTACAGGTGCTCTTATTTTCACTCAGAACGTGTTTGTTGGTGCTAACTCTAACATGCAATACATCTGCTTCAGGTTAGCAACAACCAGAGAAGGACAGCAGATATGACTGTGAGCAAAAAAAAAAGAAAATATCTAAAATAATTCATTCATTAATGAGTGCCACAGCGATCATGTCTTGAAGAGGATTTGATGTCCTAAATGATGATGTATCAGGTCAAATGATAATAAACGGGAATGAATTAGACTATATGGACAAAAGTATTTTTTTTGCAAACCTGTTAATTATTGAATTCAGGTGTTTGAATCAGGCCCCTTATCCCCAGTGAAGGGCAAGCTAAATGCTTGGACAATGCAATACCAACTTATCAACTTTGAGGCAACAGTTTGGGGAAGATCTTTTTCTATCCCAACATGACTGTGCCCCAGTGCACAAAGCAAGGACTATAAAGACATGAGTTTGGGGTGGAAGAACTTGACTGGCCGTTACAGAGCCCTGACCACAACCCCATTGAGCATCTCTGGGATGAATTGAAACGGAGACTGCAAGCCAGACCTTCTCGTCCAACATCAGTGCCTGACCTTATAAATGCTCTACAGAATGAACAGGCATAAATTCTCACAGAAAGACTCCAAAATCTTGTGGACAGCCTTCCAAGAGTGGAACCTGTTATGGCTGCAAAAGGGTGACCGAATCCATATTGAAGTATATGTATTTGGATACAATGTCATTGTAGGTTTGGCTAAATACTTTTGTCCATATAGTGTATGTATATTGAGATTGATTAACCCCTTTAACTCCCTTATATTGATATTAAAGCATATTATTCATTAAATTTTGTTGACCAGAGGTCCTACCACGGTCATACGAATGGGAATAAATGGTCATCATTGGCCTTCATGGTCCCTAGTTGGACTAAAGAGGTTCCTAAATGGATGGATGGATGGATGGATTAAATATAATTCATGACTGTAGAAAAACTATAAGAAATTAAGCAAAGTTAGTCTTTCAGGGAGTATAATGGGTTAAATTCTCTCAAATTTCTGGTGCTGTTGTTATTTTTTTTTGGGGGGGGGGGTGTTGGGAGCTTTTGGAAATCAAAAACTTGAATCACTAGAATGATTGTTCTCACTGCTTATAACTGAAAGAAAAAGCAAAGTGATGATGCCAGCTGAATGATATAATTGCTGTGTTCATTAACAGATCACATCTCTCTCTCTCTCTCTCTCTCTCTCTCTGTTTCTCTGGTGGTCTGTAATAACTGCACTCCAAGTTGATTTTTTTTGTCCTGAGACAGGAATTCATATATAATGTGAAAAACAGAGACTTTCTATTTCAAAGCCCAGGTAATGTCTCTCTATAATCGACAAAACTAACACTGTTGTTACTTCTTTGTGAAGTTCAGTGTGATGGATCATGTTCTCTTGTGTGTCTTGGTGCCAGTGATGCTGAAGACTTGAATTTCTCTGAGAGATCACAGCCATGCACACAGCACAATATTGTATTTTGTTTGTTGAACGCATGAAGCTTGAAGGTGTTATTTGATTTCTATGAGTGGTTCTGCAAACTTGCCAGAGCATTTTTCAGTAGCACCGATAGCTAAAAAAGGTTTATTATCATTTAGAATTTGTTTTACAATTAGCAAAAGTTACATAGTGCTTAAGATAGGGTTTTAAATATCATATTTATATATTCTGATTTTATTAGACAAGATTTAGTTTGGTTTCTAATGTAAATTTGGGATAAGATTTGATTTGGAACAAAATTCAGTTTAGGAGCATAACTCATTCATGACTCGCGCAGTGAATTATTATGGAAAAGTTTAACTCTTCATAAGTTTCTGAGTAATTACTATACTGAGCAATAATAAATAAAATGCAATTATAATGCCTTTGTTTGAGTTTCTTTCTTACCGTTGTGGTTCTTCTTATTCTCTACAGAATCCCAGAATTATTTTAAATAAATCATCTATTCAATTAAATTTTATTAGCATAGCGCTTTAACGATGGTAATTTCTGCAAAGCAGCTTTACAGCCATACAATTAAAAGAAAATTCTGATTTAAATATGATTATTTAAGTGGCTGAAGAGTGGTATAGTGGTTAGCACTGTGATCTTGTACCTTTAGGGTGGAGAGTTCGATTTCTGGATTTGGGTTTGTGTGCATGGAGTTTGCATATTCTTTGCTTGGTAGGTTTTCTCCGGATGCCCTGGTTTCCTCAGACCATCCATAGACATTCGGATTAGGCTTACCAGTACCCTTTTCTTGAGGTCAAAGATTGAAATGATCTGGGCTCTCCCAGTGTGCTCCACCAAGTCATCCCCCTGGAAAGAAGGTGTCTGAACTCTGATATCTGACTAAGTCTCTGGCCTCTGTTAGAGATTTTCATAATGCTGTCATATAGTATCTTAATGACATCTTACTCAGCCTGGAAGCCTGGCAGTATCTCTCACAGGTGCTCTTTAAAAAGAGAATCAGGTAAGTCAGGCAAAAACCTAATCAGTAATGGCCAATCAGCTAAAAAGCACCAGCACACCAAAGCAGTCTAACTCTCAATGGGATGGTCAAAATGACAGGACTCCCTAACTCCCTCATTTAGGGCTGTAACCGGTGTCCTGTACCATCTAATTTTCTAGTTATGGTAGGGGTTTGGGACTTTGGACAGTGCAGCTATAGCTAGCAAGGGTTTGTTGAAACGGAGTCAGGGGTTTGTTCAGGGCTCTCCTCTCTTCACCACCGCCCAGTCCTTAGTGCCAGGGTGAGGTGTCGTGATAGAGGCAATGAAGCAAGTCCCTCCACTCTCATCTGCAAAATTGCCAAGCTGGCCACACCACACACAAGTCATTTTCTTGGATATTCCAGGAGATCACATGCTAACTGCATTTAATTCTGCATGAGCACTTTTTCAGCTCTTGGTTTCCACCACTTCTTGGTGGTACACAGTAAGGTAAGTATCTGGTAGTCATTGTGTTCTTATAGGTGCATTTGTAAAATTCTGCCTTGGGTGGGGATGTAATTTACAGAATCTACTCCCTCGGTTTGACAAAGTTAGAGGGGAAAGGGAAGGTGGTCAGAAGGGGCATGATGCATTGTCTTTAGACGCAGAGGATAATGAGGGATGTGTCCAATTAGATTGTGGTTGTGGTCACTGTTGCAAGGGTGCAACTGCAAATGAAGACTGTTCTGTGTACAGCGGGAGTGAAGAGTTGCAGTCAGCTCTTGCAGAAGAGCGTAACTTTGTTGCTGTTTGCAAGATAATGAACAAATTGGTCAGCGTCAAACATTAGCAACAGAGATTCACACCTTCTTGTGATTGTTTTGCTCCCTTTTCAATCTCCTTTAAGTGGCAGAAAAGCTGTGGTGATTATCTTTTACGAGTCATGCTTTATTCCCCCACCCTGCCTCATGCCCATGTGATCCCTGGTGGTCCACAACAGAAGCTCTGAAATGGCACTGGTAATTCAGCACCACAGCGGTAGTAGTGCAAAAATGTGAGGAGTTGCCATTTTTGAGTGCGGCGGAAAAACGGGGAGCAGAGATCGGAGTCAGTTCACATAAGTTTTAAAAAAAGATTAGAACATTTTCTTCTAATTAAACATCAACAGATAAGGACACTTTATTCATCTCATAATAGGGCAATACTAATGTCTCTTATTACAGGTCTCAAAATGGGATTTGGCACCAAGTTGAGGGATCTTGTGCTGGATATTTTTTCTTTATTGTAAACCGCTAATGCAGTATATTTATGCTGTAAACTTTACATGACACTCACCAGTGCTTTTCACATATTATCTATTATAGCCGGTGTGCAATATTTTCAGTAGTATTCACAACTAATGATAGATTACAGTAGATTAAATTTTCTCGCAAAACCAGCCTTCCTTTGGTTAACCTGAGGAATATAGTTAGCTTCAAAAACAAAAGTGTACAAAAAGTGGGCCAAACATGAACAGTAAGCAATTTGTATCTCTTCTTTCTGATGTGAAAAGTGGGCCAGGCAATACAGCAGTTGTCATGAGTGAACTAAATGCATTCAGTGGATTTTTGGAGAAGTTTTAAAGTTCGTCTTTCCTCGGTTTGATCAACAGGGACAATCTGATGATTTTCATTGATACAGTACATACTGTATTACACTTTTTTTTTTCCTCTCACAATTTTCTTTTTAATTCTGTAAAGCTGTGACCAAAATTTAATCAAACCATAACTAAGCTTACAGGCAGCAGTGCAAAAGGACGCAGCAGCCCCTCTCTCTCTCCGACATCAGCATTCAATCGTGCATTTCTGAGTGCTTTTTGTTTGGGTCCATGTTAATGCTTATGTTTATATTAGTGATGCTTAGTTACAAAAGGGTGCTATCGTGAGTTTATTCATATCAAGTGCCGACCCTTCTACCTACCAAGGGAATTTATAGTGATTTTATTCGTTGCTGTTTACATTCCCCCCAAGTTATAACAACAGTGACCAAATTGATGCACTTAGTGAACTTTACCAGGCTGTCAGTGAGCAACAGACAGCACATTAGGATGGATTTCTCATCACTGCTGGGGACTTCATCACACAGATCTAAAGTCTTTTCTACCAAAACTTCATCAGCACATAGACTTTCCCAAAAAGAGCAATAATACATTGGGAGCAATAATACATAAGGGAGCACAGCCTTTACAAAGCATCCCCCTTGCCCCACCTTGGACTCTCTGACCACATTACCATCATGCTCATGCTGCGTATGGACCGAAGTCTACCCTAAAGACTGCTTCAATGCAACCACACAGACATAGTGGAACATACTGAGGCTGTTATCATTTACATCTCAAAGTGCACCGATGTCTGCACACAAAAAAAACATCACTATTCAGGTTAACCAGAAACCATGGCTGACAGGAGAAGGGCACAAGCTTCTGAGAATATGGGACACATCCTTTAGAGCCGGTGACACAGCAGGCCTAGCAACACCAAAAGCCAACTAGTCCTTTGCTAACGCTTGTACTGTATCTCTGCTTAACAGCCACATTGAGGCTTTGGCCAAATTGAGACCCAAAACAACACAAAGGCACAGAAGATCCTACCTTTACCACACAAGCAATCACCGCAAGGCAGCCTGACCAGAAAACATACCTGGTAAGGTTCTAAAGGACTGTTTTGGAGAACTTAAGGATGTACTAACTTTCATCTTTAAGTTCTCACAGATGATGTGAGACAACGGGTCTTTACAGCCCGATGTCAGGCAAAGGGTTCACCGACACCAAACATAGGGGGGGAAAATCAAAAAATGATGGCATAACTCTCAGGGATGTTAAGTGAAAAGTGATGATTTATTTACAATGCTCGATTTATTTAAAATAACCAAAGCTATGTACAAAATAACAAATAAACACTGTACAAAAACCAAACAAACAGATAAATAAATGTACACGCAAATTTTTGTTAAAGAATTGCTCACAACAGTTGCACGTTGCTTTTATAGTTCAAGCGCTGCTCCCTCAGAACGAACCAAGTTGAAAAAATAAAAAGGGCAAGTACAAAATTGTAACCATATACATTTTTACAATCACACAACATACATATAACAAGACATCCACTCCACGCTCCTTTGTTTAGACACCATACAGTTAAAACCCCCCTAAAAATGGCCTAGCCACGCCCATGGAGTGGACTGCAGCTGGAGTCAGTGCTTCAAGAGCCACCACGCACAGACATATCAAAGACATGTGCTATAACTGTTGCATTTCTTGTGTCAGGGGCATCATACTTGGCCTAAGGACAAAAAGGACTGGACTGTTGCTCAGTGCAACCCACTAAACCCAAAGTAACCTTTGCCAATATTCTGGTCCACTCCACTCCCCTCAGAGGTCTTGTGGAGACACAGTGCAAGAGACCAGAGCTGCCAAGGTGGCTATGACATCATAGTGTTAACATCTAAACATCCAGGGCTTTTTAAAGGTCTTGGCATAAAATATCCCTACTCAGAAATTATGGCATAATGGTATTGGTATGTGCCCTTTAAATGTGTTTGCCCATTGTGCCTACTATCTTTCTGGTATGCCCAGGGTACAATGGCACAAGGTGCTTGAGTCCACTCATCATTGCTGGCAACTACGTGTTGTAATGTTACGGCCTACCATTACAACACAAACCACTTTTAGATAAAGTTCAACAAAGTGATCTGAAAGTCTGAGAACAATCAGCTGGAACTGGAGCTATCAGAATCAACGGTGTATCAATATTTGTTACATATTTATTACCTCTCAACCGTACAATTACCAACACAATACTAATCAGTAAGGATTTTATTACAGATACATTATGTCTCACATAATGTAAAAGTATATAAAATGTTTTGTCAGCAAGAGATTTTAAAAGATTTATAGTGCTTTTATTAAATTGCTGTCCAATGAAATTCTTTGTATAATATGTTAGTCTCCCTCCTGAATAAACTGCATGCACCTAATTGGATCAAGCATGGCCCGTGTGTAGTTGTAGTTGTGTATGGTCGTGTATGCTTGTGCATCTGTCTATTAAGTCTGCTCTTGAGGAGCCACTGCTCCCTTCTTGAACTTGAATTTCCTCCTCTTTCTCTGACTGTCTGTCCTATCTGATGCATCTGAAGTATGTGGCGTGTGATGTGTAGCGTCTCTAGTAAGTCCCACGTGTGCATGTTCTGGATTTCCTCCTGGTCTAGAGCAGATAGTAAACAGTCTTTCTTCCATCATTTCACCACCTGCCGCATCTTCTGCTTCACCAGCATGGCTTGTGCACTCCGCCTCCTCTGGCATGGTCTCTCCTGCCACAGGAGAAGCTTCTTCTTCCTTTTGTATTGGAGGTTCAGGTGCAGTGATTGCCCGAGTGCTCGCTGGGAGCAAGTTCTGTCCTGATTCATCTGCCTGAGATTTGCAAAAGAGCTTTTCTACAAGTTTCTGCTTCTTCTTTAGCATTCTGTGGGACGTAAGGCATAATGGGAGTCTGGGACGTTTAAGGCATACAATTATGTTAACATGCAGGTGAATATTTCTCACCTGTCAGAGTGTGTGTGGGACTGAAATGATGTGCGTTTGCTGATTATGTCTTTCCTCAGTCTGTCCACCAGATGGCACCAGGGTCCTAAAATCCTTCTATACAAATACGCAATACAAAAACACTATGAGTGTGAGGGAGCAGGAATGTGTGTGTGTGTGTGTGTGTGTGTGTGTGTGTGTGTGTTTTACCCTTCTTTAGGTGCAAGTGTGTGTATGAGTGATTGGAGTTCTGCTTCAGGCTGTGTAGGCAGCAGGAGGCAAAGGAGCTGCCGGAGAACCGGTTCTGAAACTCCGCTGTATTTGACGAGCAAGGCAACAAGGAGGAGATCCTACAAACACACACACACACAAGTAAGTTTAACCATCACTCCAGAACAGAAGTCCTCTACACACACACACACACACATCTCAGTTTAACGAATACTGTGGAATGTATATCCTAAATCCACAAACACACACACAGCATTACCTGGTCAAAATGTGTGTAAAGCCTCTTGAGCTCCTGCTGGTCCCTCAGATCCTCCATCACCTGCTGCCTCCTGAGATCCATCCTCAACCTAGAAACACACACACACACACATTCTTGGGGCCTTCTTTTTCCACACACACACACACACCCTAACTCCTTATGTTCACTCCTCTCACGTGTGGCGTTACCTCTCAGTGAGGATGTGTGTGAGCTGCTGTCTCTTGTAAAGCGCCTCCTGCAGGCACTCACTGATCGTGCAGTCTGTGTTTACTCTGAACATTTCTTCCTCAGCGCGAGTCAAGAGTTTACTGTGAGCGAGCCCGTCCATGGACTGCTCCCACTCAGACTCCTCCTTCTGCAACAGGAGCTCGGCCTCCTCTAACGCCTGAACAGAGAGGAAATGCTAAGGATTAAGACGGTGTGTGTAAAGGTTAAATCTGTTTTCGGGATTCCGATTTCCTTACACTTACCGAGCTGTGACTGTGTATGGCGTGTGAGAGCTCATCCCACGCAGGTGTGTGTGAGACCGTCTGCATCAGCAGCGTCTGTAGCGTCAACAGAGCGGAGTGTGTTTCTAGGACTCGGCGCTTCCTCTCCGCTTTGTCCCACTGCACAGCCACGACTTGCATCGTCACCCTCTCCTCGTCCTCGCACACACACATCTCATCCTTGCACTTACAAACCTGTGAGAAAGAGGAAACTAATTTTTTATCGAACAACACCCACACACACACACAATAAAAAAAAAAAAACACGGTATGAAATCTCACCCGCGTGAAGATCGGGTCACCATCAGAGGCATCTAGAGTGTGTTTTGTGCTCTGATTGGCCAGAGGGCGGGCCAGGCAGCGATCCAGATGACACACACTCTTCACATACTCCAACTGCATACGAAGCAGATCACTCTCCGACAGAGCGCACTGACTCTCCCACATACTCCTGATAGACAGATGAAGATACATACATACACACACACACACACACACACACACATAATCCCTGCATTCGAACTAAAAAACATTTGCGCGGATCGCATATTTTATCATTTGCATAAAGTTTAAGGACGTCCCTCTCACACACACACACACACACACACACACACGTGTACACACCTACAGTACGTCTGCATTCTCTCCCTCCTTTCCCTCTGCTGCTGCAGCTCCTGCTCTCTGATTTGCTGAACTCTGCTGCGTGTCAGTCGCAGCGTTTTAGCCGCCTCCCTCTTCCGGCCGCCAAGCTCCGCCTCCGTGTCGGCCAGGCATCCGCCTACCACTGACCCCGCCTTCAACTGGAGGAGGAGCCAGCGTGGGACTCCGGCCTCCTGCAGCGACTCACTGGTCTCGCACTCCACCTGCTTCAGGTCAGCTACAGCATCCCGCAGCACACACACTAGCACCTACACACACACACACACACACACACACACACACAAAATGGCAGTAAAAGCGTACTTGTATATATGTGTAAAAACATGAGAGCGCATCGGTGAGTGTCATCGGTATGTGTGTGTGTGTGTGTGTGTGTGTGTGTGTGTACCCGTCGTATGTGTGCTGCTGCCTCCTGGTCCAGGTGTGTAATAAGTTCAGAGAGGTGTGTGTTGTGAGCACAGAGGAGCGTCTGCCAACGCATTAGGTAATCCTCCAGTGAGCCATCACACATAAAAGGTCCACACACCAAATCCTGCTGCTCATGCTTCTGCTCACACAGCTATACACACACACACACACACACACACACACACAGTATAAGATTAAACTAATGGTAAGGCCTTGGTCTATAATGCTAATGAATATCAGGGGTAACGTTTACCGTTTCAGTGATGCGTGCTCGTCTCGTTTTGATGATGTCATGATGAGCCGAATTACGTTCTCGGACCAGCGTTTCCTCAAAACCTTTTTGGACACACTGGAGCGCTGATTGAGCACGCTCCAGCTGGTGGACGCAGTGTTGATCAGAGAGGACACCCTCCCTACACACACCCAGAATTGCGATCACCTTTAAATTATTTATGCATTATTACTTACTGATATGCCCATGTCTATACATAACCCCAACCCAAACCTCAGCTATTCCTATCTTTGTTGGGAAATTAATCCCTATTTACCTGGTTGCTTCTGCCAGGAGGTTACAGCTGTAAACTTACACATAAATCACATTTATTTTGAACATAAACAATGTTCAAAATATAATCTATGTTGACTTTCTGATAAGTAGGGTGCCAATTATTTCGCACCTGATTGCTCGTGTTCCACCAGTGAGCCTATTCAGTTTAAATAAAGGACAGACACAAAGAGAGGAAAAGAGAAAGACATACATACAGAGAGAAAATGTGAAACAGAGACAAGGAGAAAGTGTGAGATAAAGACAGACAGAGAGAAATAAAAAAAGTGATAGAGAGAAAGTGAAGCGACAGAGTGGGACAGAGAGGGACAAAGACACAGAAAGAGACAGAAAAAGAGACAAAGAGAAAAACAGGAAAAAGGGACATAGAAGGAGGGAGACAGGGAAAGAAAGTCAGTGGAGATGTCAGACGGCCAGAGGAAGTGGGACAGAGAGAGAGACGGATAGTGTCTTCTTCTCAATGAGAGCGACAGAAAGACAGAGACAGACTGAGAGACAGAGTGTCAGACAGGGACAGTGAGTGAGAGTACTGTAGACCTGCGGATGCGGGTGAACCAGCTGTCGATGTGTCGAGAGAAAACCCTGAACATGTCACACATGGACCGCTGGAGATCTTGCAGACCCTGTAACAGAAAGCGCCGCTGCGCCTGCTGCTCACTCAGCGCTGCTCTCTGATTGGCCACGAACAGATCCAGCACTGACTCCAGCTGATCCTGTGGGCGGAGCATCTCAAATCACTCTCTTCTGTAGAAGTTAAGCAGTAATGGAACCTCGGTTTACGAACACCCCACAATACGGACAAAAAGTCTCATGACTGAAATTTGTCTAAAATTTGTCCCTGTTTACAAACTCCACCTCGGGACACGACCCTGAATCCAAAAGCATGAGTGGGTCGGCCAGCATAAGTTTATAATACAGTCTGTAATCGCGATCGTTGTTGGAGGAGCTATCGTCTGAGGAAGAGATGGAGGAGTGTACTAGTTAAATAAAAGTTAAATATAGTTCATATTGATTGGGAATGGATTAATTCTATATAAATGTATCCCCATGGGAAAATCTAAATCGGTCTATGATGAAATCGGGTCATGAACAGAATTTAGGAACGAATTACGTTCATTAACCGACTTTCAACTGTGCTTATAAAAATACTTCATAATACACAGTAATACTTTTAATACACAGTACATGTGAGATTCTTCTAAATGCATTGCTAGTTTAGATTCCAGTGTTTCATAAATGTATGTTCTATAGATATGATCAACCCATCACACTTTCCTACCCACGCTTACCATGTGTGTGCAAACCAATAATACATCATGTTCTGCTGCACCCCACCCATAAATCCATGGTCATACTCAATGCAACTTGTGGATTTATGTGTAGTAATGAAAGTGTTTTTGCACATTTTATTTTATCTGATTTTATGTATATTTGTTGCACTTAAATTCAGACTCAGACTAATTTTTTTTTATATATATATTGCAAGATAACCTAAGTGAATCCAAAATGATGTATTTATTTATTAAGGGAAAAAGCTGTCCAAACCTGCCTGGCACTATGTGAAAAAGTAATAGCTTAAGCATGCATGAACTGTGAATAATTAAATTTTTTGGAAAGCTGAATTCAACTTGCCACACCTTACTGCCAGACCTGTTGAATTAAGAAATTACTTAATTAGAAGCTGTCGAACAAAATGAAGCTTAAAGAGGTCAAAAATCAGCACATCCTGCTGCAATCTAAAGAAATTCATGAACAGATGAGAAAGAAGGTGATTGACATGTAGTCTGGAAAGGTTTATGAAGCTATTATAACGCTTTGGAACTCCAGCGAACCATGATGAGAGCCAATATTCACAAATAAACAGAACTTGAAACAGTGGTGAACCAAAATTACTCCAAAAGCACAACGACTCGTCCAGGGGCTCAAAAAAAACCTCAGAACGACATCTAAAGAACTGAAGCATTTTGCTTTAGTTATGATCAGTGTTCATGATTGAATAATAAGAAAGAGACTGGGTAAAAATGGCACCCATGGGAGAGTTCCAAGGCGAAAGCCACTGCTGACCAAAAAAAACATAAAGGCTCGTTATACATTTGCCAAAAAACATGTTGATCATCTCAAAGACTTTCGGGCAAATATTCTGTGGACTGATTAAACTAAAGTTGAACTATTTAAAAGGTGTGTGTCCTGTCACATCTGGAGGAAAATTAACACAGAATTAAAAAAAAAAAGAACAGTTAAACATGGTGGTGGTAGTGTGATGGTCTGGGGCTGCTTTATAGCTTTCGGACCTGGGACGACTTGCCATAATTGATCGAATCATGAATTCTGCGCTCTACCAGAAAATCCTGAAGGAGAATCCGGCCATCAGTTTTGGACAGCTTTTTTTGGCCTTTATAAAAACGAATCTGCATTTAAAAACTGAATTTTGTATTTACTCTGGTTATCTTTGTGTAAAATTAAAACTGCAAAAAATTAAAGATTTGCAAATACATTTTTACAGCACTGTAAGTACTGTAGGATTGAGAAAGTAGCTATATGTTTACTTAAATACATTTAACTAACCATACATTTCTGTGACAGGTGGGTTAAGATAAAATGATAGAACACCGGGTATCACTACTACGTAACTGTAGACCTTCTGGCGTACCTGACAGCCGTAGTACGTTCGCAGCAGCTGATTGGTCATGTGCGTTCCTCCAGTCATGGCGGCCTCCTCAATATCCTCACTGATGATATCATGGAGCTCTTCTCTCCTGCATAACGCCTCTAAACGCCGCTGCTCCACATCCTACACGTATTCATATACCCATGATGTGACCAAACATGCTTCAAACTCATTAAATTCGGTCCCACAAATCCTTATCCATAATGTTTGTCTGTCTCACCTGTCGCTCTGTGTGCGCTTCAATGTTAGACTGCATGCTGAGTTGTGACTTCTGATCCTCCTGCATCTCGGTCAAATGACTGAGCAGGTCCACCATGCTTACTTCATTATTGGATCCGCGTACCCTGGCTGTTAGTACCCTGAACACACCTTTCAGCATCTGTACACGCACACACTCCAGCATCAGGGCGTCCCGCAACATAGAGGATTTCTCTAAACTGAGAAAGAGACACACGTTAAACAAGTATAAAGTTAAAAACTGAGAAAAAGGATAACGACTGTATTGCAGCTTTAATAATGGTTGTTGTTTCTGCTGTATGCTACCCCCTAGTGGACAGAAATGGTATTCTTTCTTATGTACAAAAGGTACGCAGCTGCTTTTGAGTTTATAGAAATAACGCGCTAAGGGTCAGGGGTCAAGGGTCAGGACTCATTCTTACTTGTCCAGAGCAAGTGGCATGTCTTTTGGATCCTCCAGTGCCATGATGTCAATAATCCTATCCTCAAACGTAGCATCCTCATTGGCTGCGTCACTGGCGTTACACACAGGCTCCTCTAGCTCCTCCTCTACAATAAAGCTTCGCCTCTTCTAAAAAAAAATCCAAATCAGCACCATATATCTGTATGCTTAAATTACACAAATAACATCACCATTATTAAAAAAAAAAATTGTGTGTCACCTTATGCTGAGGTGTGTACAGACAGTTCTTGTAGACACAGCCGACGGTGAGCAGCGTCAAAGACAAGAGCAGAGTGCAGCTCAGAAAAGCCAAACAGAAGCCTGCAAAGTGTAAGGCATGATTTACACACACCTGTGGGAAACACAAACACACAATCAATGAGAAATAACTGCAATCACTCTCATTTAGAAGCCATGTTAAACAGTGGAACTGTATGTGTGGGGGATTTTACCTTTTCAGTAGTATTTATCCTCAGAGTGAAATTTGCCACCACAGGCCCGAAAACATTCATATTCTGTATAAAGAAAAAGAAAATCGCTCACTTAAATACAGCCAGTAAGTCAGTGAGAGAGAGAGAGATAGAAGGAGAGAGGGAGACTGTGAGTCAGTCAGCAAAGTGAGTCAGATTAGATTAGAGTCAGATTAGAGTCAGTCAGCAAATTAGTGCAACACTGGGTGATTAACGAAAGAAAGAAAGAAAGAAAGAAAGAAAGAAAGAAAGAAAGAAAGAACGAACATGGGTAAGGCAGTAAGTTAGTGGAACAATAAATCAGTCATTTGTGTGCAGAGGTGCGACCAGTAGCCAAATAATGTGCTCAAATAAGAGTAGCTGTACTTCAACGTAATATTTCTCAAGTGGAAGTAAAATTAGGGGTATAACAGCAGGAATAACAAGGGGAACAAGGTTATCGGGGGCGCCTTTCACACACACACAATAACGAATTGGGAATGACTGCTGTCTGGCTCATGGATTTCATAAATTGTCTGAATAACGGATTACATTTTTGAAAATATATCTAAATAACTAAGTCCTTAAATGGCGACCCTAACGCGTTAGATTACTCGCTACATCAAAAAAGTAATCCAAGTACTCTAATGCGTTAATCTGTAATGCGTTACACCCAACACTGGAAGTCAGTAAGCAAATGAAAAGATCAGTGAGTCAGTGAATCAGTTACTGTTAGTCAGTTAGTGATTCTTAAACAGTCTATACATAAACTGTCAACAGGTTTGACATGGACAAGATTTCAACAGGGATCCGTTTGTGTGTGTGTGTGTGTGTGTGTGTGTGTGTGTCTGTGCCTGAGATGTGCTGGAGAAAGTAAGGAATGCTGGTAGAAGCAGGTGTTCATCTGTGCTTCTTTTCACGCTCGCTGTGTACGACACCGCATAACTGGAGCCAGCTAAACACACACACACACACACATATAAACAAAAAGAACAACATCAATTATAAAAATGTGTGGGCAGTGTGTTCATGCTGATGGTTTGGAGTATGTGTGTGTGTGTGTGTGTGTGTGTGTGTGTATACCAGGCAGGGTTGCTGTGTTGAAGATTTGGTATTGTCTGTCCTGCACAGTTCCATTGGTCTGCAAGCTGATGATGTCAGAGATGGTGTCACGTATATACAGTTGTGATAGTTCTGTTCCACCCTCTAGGTTTTGAACCACCAGAGAGACTCTAACCTGGGGAAACTCACTTCCTGTCACTACCTGAAACGCGCAAATAAAAAGAGAGAGAATATCAGGCAAGAGACGAGATGAAGAGACAGAGGACTATGAGAGAGAGAAAGAATATTACCTGAGCACATTTCTCAAACTGGACAGGAAACTTTGATGACTCTGTTGAACGAGACCCCATCTGCAACAGGACGTAGATACAAATCATACAGAGATACACTTCACTCTGACCCGCTGACCAGAAACAGACGTCAAGCAGACAGGTCTCACCAGAGGCAGTGTGTGTCGTGCCCCTCTCTGGTGGTTTTGCCGAAACACCGTCTCTCTCAGCTGGTCAATTAGAGAGTGCAGGCTATGTCTCCAGAGGCCCTCAGGGGCCGCTGAACGAAGAGCAGCCTCCTCATTACTCCAACTTAAGATGGAAGTACTCCCTGTGGTTAAAGATAAACAGAATTCCTCTCTCTCTTTCATGCATAAAATCTCGAAAATATGAATAATAATATAAAATAAAATAAAAATCTAAATATTAAAAAACAAATATTGAAACCACCACTACTAGAGTCAATGCAGCTGATGTATTAATCATTTATTAAAGTTATGTGCACATGTTTTTATGGTTCCAACTATACTAAAGCTTTCTGCTGGTAATTATGTCGATTTGAAGAGTGCTGTAAATAATTAAACGGTAAAAGAACACACCTTCATAGCAGGCTCCTGGCTAGGGAAAGGATAAGCAGTAAAGAAAATTAATAAATGTTGCAGTTGTATAGTGTATTTTACCTGCATTAAGTTCCAAACGCTTATGCTGATTCCTCCGAACAAATCCAACGAATCTCTGCATAAAAGAGAAAGACACAAGAGTGAACACATGCAATTAAACTGTATGTATACAGTGCTTCTGGGGAAAAAAATCCACCCTGGATATAAGGGATAAAGGAAAAAAGTTAACTTGTTCATTTTCGTTTTAGTTGTGCCAAAATATACAGTAGTGAAACTTGTGCATCACAAGCATGTGCGTTTGTCAAATCGACTCTTTTTGCAAGCGTTTGCTGCAACCGCTGTTCTGGGATACATTCAAGAATCTGCATGAGCAATATGAACACTGTCTACAGCACAACACTTACATCCCGTGGTAAATCAACATGCTAATAGTGTTTATGTTTCTTTCAGAAGAAATACACTTACAAATAACAACAAGGTAGTATCCTTGCTCTTTTCATTTCAATACTTTATATTTTGGCACATACTGTATAATGCATGGCCATGAGATACTATGATGTAGCCACAAGTAAATAACATCCCTAGTAAGTAGTGACCACAACATAGTATCTCGTTCCCACACTTTACTAAGTCGTGGGCACAGAATATTTTCTCTCCAATGTCTCCAGAGTACAAAGTCATTGTTTGTTTAAGTACAGTTGGAGCTTTTAATATCTAGATTAACTTGGACTTGAGAATGGGTTTTAGTAAGTACTACAGTCATGAAAAATTGCGATGAAAATTAACACCTTCACTAATAAAATGAGTGTTTATCATGTAAACACCACAACACTGTCACATCAGATGAACACGCATGTATACAGTATGTTACCATCCCGAAGCGCATGCGCTACCTGACTCACGGTGTTGAACGTGCCATTACCCTCCTTCACGCGCGCACTGCGGCGGCGGTGAGCGGCTCGCGCTGAACACAGTAGGACGGACGCGCAGCACAAAAAGAAGCTCGCGCGACACCAAAGCATTTAACACCCAGGACAAAACAAAAATGTATACATAAATCACGCAAAATTCTCTCTTTTTTCGCTACATTGACATTTTAAATATAAGTGGTAGTAATAATAAAAAGCGTGTGTTGGTTAAAATAAATAAACGTAAGAATTCAGCAGAGTTGAACCGCATTTCCGCTTTTCCTGTAACATGTTTAGTTTTTGGAAAGCAAAAAAGAAGAGGTGGAGTCTGCTACTTTTAGCTTTCCTAAAACTCCAAACTTTAGGAATTCTGACTCCGCCTCTCTGAATCCTATTGGCTAATCTGCGAGAAGGAACAATCCTATTGGACGAAAGTGGATTCTGTTTGCTGGAAGAAAAGAGGAGTCATCCCGAATCCGTGTGCGCGCGATGATGTTGGTTTACTGATCACACACACACACACAGTAAGTATGCTGCGAAAGTGTAACACATGTTTACGTGTTGTAGGTAAAATATCTATATGCACTTTTATATGCATTTTTATGAAAAAGTGTTGTATTCCAGAGCAAACTTTATGCGCATGTGCAGAGCGCCATTTTAAACATCAAAGCGAACACACTGTTGCCGTGACCCGTTACGAAGTTACCATAGCAACGAAAGCTCGGCGAGTCGAATATGAGAAAAGTCATCTTTGTTTTACAATTTTTTTTATGTGTTAAAGGAAAATTCCAGCGTAAAGTACATTAACTGTGTTCATACTGTAATATATGCTGTGGGTTTAATAAGTGCAGTGCTAATATTTTGGTTTGTGGTGTTAAAGGATTTAGGAAAGTTTAAGGTTGTGTTGTCACAGAAGGGCATTGCTGTAATTGGTCATTGGGAGCAATACTGATCACAGAGAAGTCTGTATGTAGTGGTGGTGTGTGATGTTGGTTACAGATTGTTGTTGTGTGTGTTGAATACAGTCTAGCTTTAACTAGTGCTTCGTAATTTTCTTCCATACTGTAAACCACATTGGTCAGTGATTGGTCATTGGGAGCATCGAGGATCACTAATTTGTCTTTTTATCAACAATACACACTTTAATGGTCCTTTAAAAAGGGACGGCTTTTGCTTCGATTACAGCCGTGGCATTGTTTTGATAAACTAATGCGATGTCACATCATTTTTTGATTTGTATTTGACCAGAGTTGCATCGACTTCTTTTTAACATTGTATTAATGATGGAAAATTTGGACTTTAATGGAAAATTAAATGGAAAAATTTCCATTAATGGAAAAACCTGGTCATTATATTAAGGTCGTCAGATGCCCTCATTTTCAGCTCATAACATTGCTAAAGCACTTCATCTGATTCTCTGCTTATACTGACATCACCCTGGAACAGGGCAAATCTGGGTTCATCATCATTTCTTTCCCTTAAGGCTACACAGCTGTTTATTCCCAATCCTGTAAGTTTTCTTCGCATTGGGCGTGTGTAAATGCTCTTACTTTCACAATTAAACATAACCGTGAGTTCTACTGTTGTTTTATTTTTTACATGATTCGAGGTCATTAATGATTAAGTGATCTTCCATCAGGCTCATTTAGGATGTCTTTCTGACCACATTTCTTCCTCGAAGGTCATGTTGTACCACTATTCTTTTAGGTTTTAATAATTTTAGTAGTTTCAGCAATCTCTGTAGTTGTTTTCATTTCTTGATGTAGGCCAATAATTTGACCCTTCTAAAACATAGTAACATCTTTGCCACAACCACAGAATATGACTTCTGCCATGGTTGTTTAGGAAATGAGTTGCAAAAGTTGGCAACATTGGTTACAATGGCATTTAAACAGAAGAAAAATGTGTAATCTGTCTCAAACATAAGCGAGTTATGTAAGGTTAGGTTTGAGGCAGAAAGACTGGAAATCCCACATCGCCTTGCTATAGATCAGGGGTATTTAACTAACATTTTGTGAAAGTTTAATTTATTAAATTTCCATCCCTATAATTGTCTCAAATATGAGTTCAAATGTGTCTTAAAATTCAGAAGTATGGTTTGATTGAAGCACTACCATTTACCATCTCTGCTATAGATCATTGACCTCATTATTTATTTCATTTCAGTAAATCAAAATCAACACTGCCTTTATTGTTTAATTGCATCATCTGACTTTTGTCCTGTTTTACAGAAAATGTATGTTGGAGTAAAATGTGTTTGTGTGTGTAGGATGGAGTGCTCGGGCGATGTGCTGCTTCGCCAAGCAGAGTGTGTGTCTCTGCACTCGGGAGTGTTGTTGGGAAGTGTGTGTTTAGGACTGCTACTGGGAATGATAGCCGCCGTACTTGTACACACACTGCTTTTCAAACCCTACTGTCTGTCTGCAAAGGTCTCTCACATTTACATCATTTCTGTGCTGGGAATAATTCATGGGGAAAGTGTATGATGAAGGCGTTGACAGATGTTAGTTCTGCAATCCTGTTCTGTGTGTAGAAGCAAAATGTTGACGTTAACTTGCTTATAAAATAAAGTTTACATTTATGATTTTATGAAACTAATTTATCAAATCAAATAAAAATATTGAATACTTTTCCTATAAGAAAGTTCCAATACTGTAGAAGAAACTACAGTATTACCACATTGGAATTCTCCCACGTTAGAAATGCATTTTAATAAAATAGTGTGTTTAAATTTTCCTGTGAATTAAAGTTTGCATCCTGTGTAGTCTAAAGGTGATCCGTGGAGCCTTATTGATGTGGACGAGAGAGACGATGAAACAGAGCAGGATGTCATGGTGGAAAGGAACACAGAGGCTGCAGAAACAGTTTGTACACACACACACACCTACACACACAAGCTTCTGTACAAATAGAACATTGTAACATTTAAATATTTCCTTTATCATTTCTCTCTCTGCTGGTCTTTCAGGTGAGCTGCACAGACAGCCCTGTGATCAATGACGTCAGTGCGTTTGCGCTGAAGGCGCGCGTGGTCTATCCTATTAATCAGAGATACAGAGTAAGATCAGACAATTGTTTTTTTATTTATCATCTAATCCTCTTATTTTCTCTTTAAGTACACTGAATGGATTACAAAGTTTAAATTACATAGAATATTATCTTGTTAAATTGATACGATTATAGATTTGTCCAGAAGCTGTTGTTCAGCTTGTTAGCAATATTATATATATACATTTTATAAAAATGAGCTAAGGACAGGATTTCTCCTGTGTTAATTATATAATGTACATGATTGCCTGGACAAGATTTTGTGAAAAAGTGGCATCCCCAGGCTTCCATACATATTTTCATTAAACAATAGTTGATCCAGTGATCAAAATGCAAGAAGCATTCAAAACAAACCAGGACTTGTGATAAAATTTCTTGTGAGTGAAATGTCAATCAAAAAGATTGACATGTACAGACTTAAATCGTATGGCTCGTAAAGCTAATCTACATGTCTTATATGCATTATCTGATTGTTAGCCTTTAGCAGATGGAGCCTCGGATCCCTCACCCCATGACTCCGCCTCCTCGTCTTCTGATTGGCCCGGCGAGAGTGGAGACGAGGACGAGAGCGTTTCATCTAGTCCCAGCCACAAAAGACATACGGACCTTACGTTCAGGAGAGCCCAACACTATGTACACACACTGTCCTACCCTGAGTGAGTACACAACACGGCTGGACAATGTAACTATATACGGTCAATATTGTGATCAATCAATAATCATTTTCAATTTTCAATACCTTTTCATTGTCTTATTAGAAATCAGCAACAACTTTGTAGTTTTTATACATTTTCAACATAGAGTATTTTTATATAATATACACCACTGCTATAACCCTGAACATTTCTTTACAAAATGATATCATGATATACTGTATGATGTATCATGAGATTTTTTTTTTCCAACCCTTATATACATAGTAAAAAAAGAGTACTACTGTGGGTGTTCAAGTCAACCTGGGGCTTTTGCTTGTGCAGAATAACAGAACGTAGTTATAAGAGTAAAATCTCATTTTATTTCTCTTTATAATCACTTGCTACACTAATGTACTTATCCCATCGTTTCAGTAGTACTTGTATACCATCAAGATAAAAATATTTCTCAGTATGCCTGAACCATGTTTGGGGTGCCTGCTTCACTATGACTCTGGCCCCCCAGGAACTCCTTTAATGGGCCAAATGGCTTGGAGTGAGGTCAGGACCATACAGGAGTTCCACTCGCTGGAGGTCCATGGGAGCGACTGCACTGGGCTCTGAGCCACCTTGGCTGGGGGTTCATCATTCAAGGACGTACAACCTTCTTCAAAACATTTGCATAATTCAAAAGTTTTTCATGTCACATCACCATACCGTGCTTAAAGTCTTCTGTAAACGTCAGTTGGTTGTACACCTTCATTTAAGAAACAACAAGTCCCAGTTTGACTCGAACACCACTGGTTGTATGGATGGAGCTGTTTCTGAAGGTGTGCGTGCATGTGTGTGTGTGTGTGTGTGTGTGTGTGTGTATTAGAGATGAGAGGAGACTCAGTCTGCTGTGTGTGACGCTGCAAAACCTCCAGCACCATATGGCTCAGTTACAGAAGCAACAGTGGGGAGTAGGTTTTGTGTATCTCTTACACTCACATACACACACACTCACTATAAGCTAATCCATTATTTTTATTTATTTATTTTATTTCAGATTTTCCTGCAGATTGTACAAGCTCTGTTTAGTACAGACAGTAGATTCATACAGCAGCAGGAGAAGGTGCGTATGTGTTGTGTGTAAGACTGATGGACACCTAGGACACTGAGAACATCCTCATCATTTTCTAGTTGGTGACCTTGTATACACCTTGTATTGCCGTACCTGTGTACACTTGTGTATTTACACTCACTGGTACAGTCGATGACAAAAAACTGTCTGCATTTCAGAAGTTGGGCTCGTCCCCTTACTTCCATTAAAAGGAACTCTTAATGCTTTAGCATACTCGGACATTTTGGACAATTTCATGCTCCCAACTTTGTGGGAACAGTTTGGGGACGGTTCCAACATAACCGCGCACCAGTGTTACATGTTGGTGTAAAACCTGTTCCAACATAGCCGCGCACCAGTGCACAAAGCAAGGTCCATAAAGACATGGACGAGCGAGTTTGGTGAGGAAGAACTTGACTGGCCTGCACAAAGTCCTGACCTCAAGCTGATAAAACACCTTTGGGATGGATTAGAGCGGGGAGACTGAGACCTTCTCGTCCAACGTCAGTGTCTGACCTCACAAATGTGCTTAGGGAGGAATGATCAAAAACTACCATAAATACACTACTAAACCTTGTGGAAAGCCTTCCCAGAAGAGTTGAAGCTGTTATAGCTGCAAAGGGGATGGGCCGACATCATATTAACCCCTTTTTAAACCCTTAAACCCTTGAATTAAGAATTGGATGTTACTCGATGTTACTTGAGTTCATACTGTATGCATGTGAAGGCAATATACAGTATATATACAGTATATCTGTGGGGTCGTTCTGCTTCTAACAATGTTGCCCACAGTGGGCATTGATGGTACTGCAGATGGGCCAAATGTGTTCATATAATTCTTAACAGTTCTCCATACACATCTGAGACCTTACTAATATTTGTGTTGTTGCTGTTGTTTAAGCATGTACAAGAACAAGAGAATGACTTGTTAACTCACGGTCACTCTGGGCAGGAATTAGAGAAGCTAAAAAGGGAATCATCTTCTGGATCGCTGAGATCCAAGATGGGGTCGGAGCCCATCTGTTCCATGGAAGAAGTAGAAACAGCAGGAAGACAGACACTGGAATGCGCACTACATACGGTAACTGGACAGACATTCATACACTTGTGTCGACACAAAGTGAGAGCTTAAGCTTACAGATAACAGAGTGTTATGTTCTGGGTGTGTGTATGCGACCGTGCAGGCTCTGAGCTTTGCTCAACAGTTAGAGCGACTTTGTCAACATCCTGAGTGCTGCGAGCCGAATGATGCCCCACGGGAGGTGACACTCATCAAGTGCCTGCTGCTGGTGGAAAAGCAGATGAAAGAAATTCCTTATCACATTATTCAGGTTTGAAAATCTCTCTCTCTCTCACACACACACACACACACACACACACACACACACAAAGAACACCGTTAGAAGTATAGACAGCCTGATGTTTTAAATAGTGATGTTAGTTAAAGCAACCAAGAGACTGATATGCACATATTTCAGTTAGACTGTACAAATTAAAGCACATAAAAGACAGAGTGTACGAATTAAGAGGCAGACATTCTGAAGAGACAAAGAAAAAAAGGTAGACTTGCCCTTTGACCATCGCTCTCTCTCTTTTTCTTCCCTCCAGACTCTGTGGGACAGGCAGCAGTGGTGGGAGGAGTTATCTGGTTGGCTAAGAATTAGGACTGCTTTAATGAGACAGGAGGCGGAGCTTATAATACAGCTCACCAGCCAATCAGTGGAGGAGCTGACGGCTGACGGACAGCTGGACTTTGATAACATGGAGAAGTTGATCAGTGAGCTGCAGAGTGTGATGAGTGATGAGCTACAGCGCTGCACTGAACGTATGCTTACACACACACACACACACACACACACAGCATTCAACACACTTGTAGTCAAACAGTTATAACACGTCGAGTTTGTGTGCATATGTGTAGAGCTTACAGAGCACACCCTGCAGCTGGCCAGCGATCACTGTGGGAAGACAGACATCAGGATAAGGAAGATGATAAAGGCTCAGAACAGAGAGAGTCACATGATCCAGTCACATGATCATCAAGATGCTCAGCAGGTTGCCAGGGTAACGGCATATCCCATGCATAGTTTGTTTGTTTATCTGTAAATTGACATGCCCAGCTCCTCCTACTTACTATTTAGTTAAAAAAGTACAAGAACCTTTTTTTGCTTTCGGAGACGAAATTGGAAATGGAAAGCCCCTCCCACTGATGATGTCATTGTCTGTCTCTCAGCTGATGGCAGAGCTGACGTCGAAACACTGGACGCAGAGACAAGAGTATGAGCTACAGCAAGACAGAAAAGTGTCCGATGCTGTGTGTGAAGTGTGGAAGGTGAGTGAGAGTACATCTGATGTCATCCTCCAGGCTTTAAAACGTCTAAAGCAAATTTAAAGTGTATGTGCGTTTGTGTTTCAGAAAGTCTTTTGTCAATTTTCGGAAAGCGTCAGGAGGTTGTGGCGTGAGTGTGTTGTCAGCATGCTTACTACAAGCTCCGCCCTTTCTGAGGAGCACTGCTGTAATCTAGTGAACAACATGGAAGTTACCTGGACCAATCAGATGCAACAAAAGCAAAGCCACGCCCAGCAGCAGCTGCAGATGCTCAGAGAGCATCTTGAGCAAAGCAATCAGGTTTGTTTAAGAGTGTGGGGGAGGTGAGGTAGAGGTGGGTATAGTATGGGTATACTAAACTTGAGTAAAAGTAAAGTTTCTTTAGGGCACATGGTGCTCAAGTATAAGTAAAAGTACAGACATACTCACCTTTAAATTTACTTTAGTACCAAAAGAAGATTGGTATTAGTCTATAGTAGCCTTTTTCTTAGTAAAAAACAGAAAGACTTTCTCTTTTTCTCGGTGGCAAAATTCCTGTTGAAATACTGCACAGCAATGTGGTTAGGTAACATAACGCCACGCAGAAATGTAGTTAAGTAAAAGTACAGATATTTGCTGTACCAATGAGCAGAGTAAAAGTAAAAAGTATCCTTTAATAAAACTACTCAAGTGCTTACGTACATGTACTCAGTTACGTTATATCGCAACATTCATTCATATTTATCTTTCTCTTTGCAGATTTGGGCTGAACAGGAAGCATTAGCTACCGCTGCACTTCATCACCTAGGCAACCAGAACATGAAGGTTACCGTAGCAGTGATTACCAGGCAGAAAGACTTAAGGGACAGGTGAGAGTGTTCATGTTCCTTATAACACCACCCCGACATGTATCTATGCTTTTATTTATCTGACCTTTAACTCCACCCTTCATTTATTTGGCCCACCTCTTTTTCTTTATCATCACTTCTTTTACAGTCTGTCCTTAAACATCGACTAGTTTGTCCATGTTGTGTCCATTTCACCTGTGGCACAACAAGATAGCACATCAAAAAATACTCTAAAGCTGCTGTTTGTTTCTTTCAGTGTTGCAGTGATTGAAGGAAAACAGCGCCTCCTGCTGTCAGACATCCAGCACCATTTGGCAGCTCAACACTTCTATAACGCAACCCTGAGAGAGATGACGACTACACAGTGCTCACACATAGACACACAGGTAAATAACTGGGATACACACATAACACTTCCATACACCCCTAATACACCTAAATGAATAAACCTCTGTGTTTGGTTAGAGCCTTCACCAGGAGCTCCTCTCAGACCTCGAAACAGCCTTGGAACGCCTACGAGGCCACGCCCAGTTTTTAATCAGCCACGCCCTCGCCCGCAGCGTTCGACAGGGATTGGTCGAATCAGTGCGGTCGGACAAAACAGCAGTTGATGATGGACAAAAGGTGAGCCAATAATAAGAGAAATTACAGCATCTTTATAATAATATTTTCAAATTCAAATTTTATTTGTCACATACACAGTCATACACAGTACGATATGCAGTGAAATGCTTGGACAACTGCTCGGGACCTAAGAATAAAAGAATATGAGTAGGAAATAAATATGAAAATTAATATAAAGGGTAAGTTTAACTAGGGAAGAATAAAATAAAAATATACAAATAAAAGTTACAAATAAAATAACTACACAAAAATACACAATATAGAAAATATATGAAAAAAAACAATAAGAGCAGCCGAATAAATGGTAATAAAATAATTTTTATAATATTATTAATAATAATAATAATGAATATAAATTTGTATACAGTACATTCTTAACTGTATCTGTATTTTTTCTTCACAGGACCAGCTGATGAGGATACTGTTGGACAGTGGGTGTGTATCGCGTGACTCTCTTTTCACTCTTGTAATGAACTACTGCTCTCACCTGCACACGGTCGTCACGGCAACGCAGCTCTTCCCACCTCAAGAGCACTTACGTACGCATTGTTAATCTTCATTATACACAATCTCTGTACCTATCGCTATTGTGTATGAGAACGTTTTATATGTATATATATATATATTTGTTTGTGTGTGTGCGTGTGTGTGTGTGTGCACAGAGTTGAGAGAAAGATGGCAAAAGACAGCAGAGTATGTAAGATGTCTACAGCGGGAGCTCAGCCACTGGGCTAGGAAACCACACTCAACTGAGTTTTACAGGAGGTACAACTACACACACACACACACACACACACATACCAAAGGTTTCGATTTTAAAGAGGGATTTGGGGTGTAAGTGAACTGCCTCTGTAAATCCCATCTACTTCACACAGTCTATTTTCACTAAATATAATTGTTTCGGTTGTTTTTAGTTGGCTGTGATAGAAAAGTTAGAAAGGGAAAGTCAATGTGTGTTTGTGTGTGTTTGTGTGTGTGTGTGTGTGTGTGTGTGTAGAGTTGCACAGCAGAAGGAACATTTTCTTTCTCACTGCGAGGAGGAGTGTGTGTGTGACAGGGTGGACCTGCAGCATCAAACCCAAACAATTAGTCATGAGCTTCAGGTGAGATATCACACATACAGTACACACACACACACACACACACACACACACACACACACACACACACACACACACACACACTGCAAATGAAAAAATTATGTTGTATGTTTAGAAAGAAGAAGAGAGTTTCCTGTCTCGACTGGCAGCTCTAACAAGAGTTCCTGTGACAAACGCACAATCAAACAGACATACAGGTCAGAAACACACACATACAAAATCACATCTTATACACACACAGCAATCTCTGACAATCATTTTTGCTACATCAGTCTTATTTTTGCATTTTTCTCTCACTTTCCCTCAGGAGACTGATACGTAACGCCCCAAGGAGAGACGCTGTAGTCTTTACCATGTTTCATCTTTTTAAATAAATTTTTTTTAACACCTTTATGTCTCTTATGTCTCTTTCACACAAATGCATGCAAAATTATGTGTATGTTCAAAAGACATTTAAGTCTGTGAAGATTCTCAGTCATCCAGGTGAGAAAGGTGAGTCATGTCAGCCAGTGTCTGCATTTCTAACAATCAGAGGTGACGATGTCCTATTTTTTTTTTTCTCCTTTAAACATGACCTAAAATCTTTATTAGATCAGGAGAATACGCGAAGGCGGCACGGTGGCGTAGTGGTTAGCACTGTCACCCTGCACCTCCATGGTCCGGGTTCGATTCCAGTTTCTGTGTGCATGGAGTTTGCATGTTCTCCCTGTGCTTGGTGGGTTTCCTCCGGGTTCTCCGGTTTCCTCCCACAGTGCAAAGACATGTAAGTTAGTATAATTGGTGTTCTTAAATTGCCTGTAGTGTGTGTATGTATGTGTGTGTGCCCTGCGATTGATTGGTGTCCTGTCCAGGGTGTATCCTGCCTCGTGCCCTAAGTCTCCTGGGATAGGTCCAGGTCCTCGCGACCAGAGGTGTCAAGTAACGAAGTACAAATACTTTTTGGGTATCTATACTTTACTGGAGTAATTATTTTTCAGCCGACTTTTTACTTCTACTCCTTACATTTTCACGCAATTATCTGTACTTTCTACTCCTTACATTTTAAAAATAGCCTCGTTACTCCTATTTTATGTCAGCTTGTTATTCAAAAAACAAACATCCAGATGAAGTGAATTTGATTGTGGTTGGATGAGAAGTATAATATAAACATACCATTCCGACACCCTATTGATTGGTACGCGATCCATCGCACCTGCACATGACGTCACATCACACACTCCAGCAATTATGTTTGAATAAAATAGCATTTTTTTAAGGTTGTGAAAAGTAGACGAAGATGTCCGTGATAGAGACTCAAGGTTCGAGGTAAGTGTCACAACCAAGCACCAGCGAGGAAGGTAATATCACCAGGAAGGTAACAGGAATGATATATAATTTTATTTTTTGATTAATCACTTGGATTAATCATTCATTCTGACAGCACTAATGTTTATTGTAGACAACCATACAAGGGTAATTGTTACTAAGCCTGCCCTGGGTACACTAATGTTCTTGTATGTTGCCCTCACAGATTCCTGCAGCTAAGCTTGGATGTACATTTAAAGTTTGACTTTTTGCACCATCTGCAACTAGTTATCATATCTTCTCCTCCATAAAACATGTTAATGCTCAGTAGTACACATATAAGGATATTTAATGTATTTGCATTGTACTAAAATGCATTCTTTTTCAATTGCCATATACAGTATCCCAAATCACTATGGGCGTTAAAAAAATACAACAAAAAAAACTTTTTTTATGAGGTGTTAGTGCAGTATATAGGCCTGTGGCACAGCCTAAGCTTTTATCCTTAATGCTTTTTTCCCCCTTATGTTACTTTTACTTTTATACTTTAAGTAGTTTTAAAACCAGTACTTTTACACTTTTACTTGAGTAAAAAGCTTGAGTTGATACTTCAACTTCTAAAGAAGTCTTTTTAAACCCTAGGATCTATACTTTCACCCAAGTAATGAATGTGAATACTTTAGACACCACTGCTCGCGACACTGAATACAGGATTAAGCGGTAATGACGGTGAGTGAGTGAGCGAGACTACATGAGGAAATCAGCACCCCTAGTGGTCATTATAAACAATGCAGGGAGCTGATAACCTTTTTTTCCTTCCAGTCCTTCCAGAATCATGCTGTTTTATTCTGTCTTCATTAAAATGTAAATAATAATTTACATGTAAAAAGCTCAATCGAATATTTAATTAGAATTGCATTTCCCTCATTTGCATATAATAATTCCTCAGTAAATAATTAGATTTCTTAGGTACATTTGCAATATTTTGTGCCTAGAAATACATAACAGCTGTCACAAGAATTCTTTCATTTGTTGACTGTAACAAACATATTTGTTTGCTAATAAATGCATTTTATATTAGACAGGGTGTTTTAATCTATATAAATAAAAGTTTTTGTCTGTACATTGCTCAGAACTCACTCTTTCAGTGATACCTTTACGAAACCTCAGAAAATTGTCTGTCTATCCATTTAGATTTTGTCACAGCATCATGCAAAACTGGCTGGACAGTATATAATGAAACTTTGACAGTACAGTACTTATGTATTTGCCTGAGGTTAAACCTGGGCCATTCATTAAATTAAGAATGTTAAGTAGAAGTAATGTTGTGAGCAGTTATAGGCCAGGTTAGAAACCGCAAGTTTTGAAAGCGTAGTGCACACGGATCAAACAGTGGGGAGTGTCTTAAATCAACTACTATCAAAGTACAGTACTGCAAAAGTTTTTAAGAAATAAGAAATGTTATAAACAGTTTTGTGGCGGATTTAATAATCTACTTTAAAACAAGATACTAATAAGCGACTTGCTTGATGTAAACAAAACATCTTGCACCAATAGATATTAATCAGAAAAGCCAAGCTGAATATTCTCACTGAGATTAGATAATATTTTTACAGTTAAAATAAAAGCGCTGAAAAGGTATAAGTTTAATTTTACATGCTGGAATCGTTTTATAACAAAACCTCATTTTTATCTGATCTACTTTTTCGATTTTTCAACTGTAATTCCCTCAGGGAGTGTATTTGGCTGTCGACTAGGTATAACTTAGCGTAAATAAGGCGTAAGATACTTAACCTTACAAAATTTAATTTCTTTGTGTTATATTATATATAATATAAATATAGAGAGAGAGTAGTGTTATATTATTGTTAGGAAGAGAGTTCTGTAGTACAGAAAGACAGACATGTATGTGGGCTTCAACCTGAAATAATAATATCACTGATTAAATTATAGCTAATCAGGCTAATAAGGTTAATTTTAACCTTGTAACTATTGCTTAAAACGATTTTCCCGTCATGATAGTTGTGTTTATGTTACGTATTAGCCGCGTTCAATAAAATGCGTGCATCACCAGAAACTGAAAACTACCCCGCCATCTTGCGGCGAAAATGTGAAACTGAAAGTCAAGTCCCGCGCATGCGCATTGTCACGCTCCGCCGTACATCCGCCCGTTAAGTATTGCGCATGTGTGGTTTCAACCCAGCAAAGATGGCGGCGAGTAATGGTGGAGGAATGGAAGTGGACGCGGCCGGTGAGTGTTTCTGTCCCAAAGTTGTGTTCACATGAGCATTTTATAACATTAATGCCGCACAGTTTGTGTTGCTCCATTTCTGTAATCATGTGTGTGAGTAAGAAACGCAGCGAGGTGGTAAATTCAGAGCTGTCTGTACAATAAAATAGCTGACTGAAGAGCCTTAGCCTCTGGAGAAAACCTGTGCTTAGTGATTATTGGCTAGCGCACACTTCGGGTTGTTTCTGATTGGATGTCTGTCGTTGTTGTCCCGCCTTTGAGTAAGAAATCGAGTAGTGATTGGTCCGTAGCATGCAAGCTAAATTTTGTTTTTGACAACACCTTAAGGCGATATGATATCTTCATATTAACAGGAATACAACATTTAAAGGCATTACGATTTCCTCAGACGTTGTTCTGTTTAGGTATTCTTTGGGCTTAATGGTGTATTTGGAACGCAGAATTTTCTAGAGATAGAAATATCTAGAAATTATATTTAGAAATTTCTAGGTATAATGTCTCTGTCTGCATATATGAGAATAAAGGCTGTATGTGTTTATAAACTGGACATGGTTCTTATCGACAGTCTACTTCCTGTGAGTGCAGAAGCTTTAAAGTCATATTCTTTAACAATATACATTCAGCTTATTACCTTCACGTGCCACTAATTAAGTCTGTGGCATCAGATAGTATTATTTGTATCTTCATACATGTCAGCTACTTTTCCTTTATTACATCATGTAGTTATACAATGATTAATATCAGGTGGGTCAACTTGGCCCTTCTTACCTTGGCTACATTTTCAATATCTCACCAGTCGCGGCATAAAATAGGTTTGAAATAATTGGCAGCCAATAAAAATTATTTTCCTTGAAGTTGATTAGTTGAAGGACTGGGTCAGAGCGACTTCAGAACTGCAAGTCTTGTGAGATGTTTGTGGTCAGGACATACCAAAAAGAGCTCTTCTGTTCTCTCCCCCCCCTTTTCTTTCCCTCTCTCTGTCGAGATACACTTGTCGCACATTTCCTAAAGTCTCCAATAACTACCTGGACTCCATATTAACATCAATTAACATCAAATGTTATGCTGAACTGCCTGCCACCTAACACACAGTATGAATGCAGATCAAATTCTGCTTTCTGTTTCACCCAAGCAAGGATGGATTCCCTGTTAAGTCTGGTTCCTCTCAAGGTTTCTTCCTATTGCCATCTCAGGGAGTTTTACTTTGCCACTTTCGCCCTCGGCTTGCTCATTAGGGACTACGTGACCATTTTGATTCATTCACATTCCATACAACCCTAAATTCTTTTGATTGTGTAAAGCTGCTTTGCGACAATTACAATTGCTAAAAAGGCTATACAAATAAAATTGAATTGAATTAAATCCAAGGAAGAAAAACGTGTGAACTGGCAACAGAGCCATAAGTGGCCAAGACTGGCCTGTGTAGTCTGATCTAATAGAAGCGGTAGTGTAGATCAACTTGATGAAAAGGTTAATCCTGGTTGTGATATAGAGGTGTCAGAACACACAGTGCAACACTGTTATGTTGGTCATTATGTCACTATCCATATAATCTTATGAGCTGTGTGTTTGTGTGTGCGCGCATGCAGCGAGCCCCAGCGTGATGGCGTCTGGTGTCACTGGCAGTGTGTCTGTGGCACTTCATCCGCTCGTGATCCTGAACATCTCAGACCACTGGATCAGGCTACGGTCACAAGAGGGACGTGTAATACAAGGTGAGAGAGAAAGATGTGAATTTTGAGAGCTGTTGTAATGTGTTGAAAGTTGTGTATTGTGTGTGTACTAATCGCGTGTATCGCTATGTTTCAGTTATTGGTGCTTTGATTGGGAAGCAGGAGGGCCGCAACATCGAGGTGATGAACTCGTTCGAGCTGCTGTTCCACACAGTGGAGGACAGAATTCACATCGACAAAGAGTATTATTACACAAAGGAGGAGCAGTGTAAGTACATTTATCCTCAGTAAATCCTGCATCTCAGGAACAGGACACAAGGGGGCGGAATACACTCTAAATTAGTAAACTAGGATTATTACAGTTCAAGTCAAACCTGGGCTTCTGATGAGTTTTTAACTTTTATTACTGTTCTGTTATTCTGCCCCAGTTCAATTTGAACACTACAACTTGCACCATTTCACTGGAATTTCCCAGTTTCTAATCTGAACCTGGACACCTAGTGAGGTGAACCATTAGTAAGGTCTTCTTATTGTGTGTGTGTATTAGTCAAGCAAGTATTCAAGGACATGGAGTTTCTTGGCTGGTACACGACTGGTGGCCTTCCAGATCAATCAGATATCCACATTCATAAGCAGGTGGGTGGAACTAAAGAGTGTGATTTTATAAATATATAAATCATTATAATGGCCTCAGTGTTTCAGTGAAAAATTGTGGGTGTGTATTGCAGGTGTGTGAGATCATCGAAAGTCCGCTGTTCCTGAAGCTCAACCCAATGACTAAACACACAGACGTAAGACATACTTATAGGCACACACACACACTAAAAATAATGTTATAATATACACTACCGATACACAGATGCTCTCTCTGCTCATTTCTCTAGTTGCCCGTGAGCGTGTATGAGTCCGTGATCGACATTATTAATGGAGAGGTGAGGAGGAGGATGATGATTGAGGATCTTGATTGTGGATGATGATTGTGGTGACTCTAATTGTGCTATGTTGTTGCTAGGCGACTATGTTGTTTGCAGAGCTACCGTATACTTTGGCGACAGAGGAGGCCGAGCGAATCGGAGTAGATCACGTGGCACGCATGACGTCGACGGGAACAGGAGAGAATTCCACAGGTTATTTTTAGGAGTGCAATAATATTGGGTGTTGTATTGTAGTTTGAGTTCAACACATTGCTCTTGATGTTTGTCTGTCGAATCATTCTCTCTCTCTCTCTCTCTCTCTCACACACAGTTGCAGAACACCTCATAGCTCAGCACAGTGCTATTAAGATGCTGCACAGTCGAGTCAAACTCATCCTGGAGTATGTGAAAGCAGTGGAGGCTGGTGAGACCTGAACACGTGACATGCTACTATATCACACCTTTACTGCATTTCTCACACTAAGCTTGTGTTGTTTGGGTGTGTAGGTGAAGTTCCATTTAACCACGAGATCCTGCGTGAAGCAAACGCCCTGTGTCACCGGCTACCTGTACTCAGCACGCTCAAGTTCAAGACCGACTTCTACGACGTGAGTCTCACACACTATTGACACTAGTGTGTATATGAGTATGTATAAATATGGGGGGGATGGTGTTCTTATTCACTGTTCATTCTGACCATCAAAATGTACTCAGTAGTGTTTGTTAGGAGGAAAACTAGTGATTTGACATTATAGCAAAATAATCTACAACAAAACAGTATAGTAGTGCAGAAATGACCCAATTGTTTACAATATATTCTGTGTGTGTGTGTGTGTTTGTGCATATGTGCGGGCAGCAATGTAACGACGTGGGCTTGATGGCGTATCTTGGCACTATTACCAAAACCTGCAACAGCATGAACCAGTTCATCAACAAGTTCAACGTTCTCTACGACAGACAGGGGATCGGCCGACGCATGAGGGGGCTTTTCTTCTAACTCTTACACACACACACACACACACACACACACACACACACACACACACACACACACACACACACACACGCTGGTTTCATATAGGGTAACGTGTAAAGTTATTTCTGTTCTGTTATATAATAATAATAATATCTCCACCAACTCCTTCGACTCACACACTCTGATGTGTTCTACTCTGTAGTGTGTGTTATGTTAATAAACGTTCTGATTTTTTTGAGAAGGATTGTGTATGTTGTCATGATATACCTGGATTTAAAAGTTTTATGCTGACCCATAATGCACTTTTCTCAGCGCTTCACTAGTGCTTGGAGACCATCAAGGTAGAAAGTTTTCTCAGTATGTCTGAGCCATACTCGGACTGTCTGCTTTATGTTTAAAACGCTGGCCTCCCAGGAACTCCTTTAATGGCCCAAACCTGGAAATCTCTTGGAGTCAGGCAATAACTCCCTGTCAAATTCCTTTAATGTGCTAGTGGTGTTGGTAAATGATTGTGTCTTCAGTTCCTACAGATGCGTGTCTTCTGCAAGTTGGTAACAAGTTGTCCATCAATTGTCAAGGATCAGATGTTTCACTTTCTAAATGATTATGGGAATGACTGAAGGGGGCTTAGCCATTTTGGCTGGTCATATGGCCTTGAATGTTTTCACCATTCAAATATTTTATTGCAGCTAAGAGACTCATTACTGCACTTGCTTGAAGTTTTCATTCTTGACACATTTCATCACAAGTCCAGTGTGTGTGTGTGTGTGTGTGAATTCTCCATGTTCTGACGTTTTAAAATATCTTTGCTGATACTGGTGTCAATATGTTGACCTTAATGTTCCACTACTAATCGGAATGACAGCCCAGTGAAAATAAAAATTTATCATGTAAACACCTCGTTTGGAGCAATCTGACCCAATCCACCTCGGTCAGAATGTTTTTTGTTTTTTTTTAAATCAGATTGAGGTGAGTGGTGAAACCTTTCAGTTCAATAGATAAATATTAGCCATGTTAGCCCTTGGTCCATATGGATATCTATCTACCAATCATAGATGAAACTGAATTCTTGTAATCATGGGTGGGTTTCATTGAAAAAAAAAAAAAGAAACACAACTCAAACAACTGTGCCTATATTAGTGATACTTAATAATATGCTTTGGTACACTCGGAACAAGCGGTACGTTATCACTTTTATTGATGTTAAAAGTTGCACTTTGTCTTCAGTAATTGAGAAAAAAGTTCTGTTGGGTTGAAGGCAGGTCCCTGACTTTGTCCATGAGGAATATCCTATTTCTTTGCTTCAAGTAGTTTTTACTGTATGTTTTGGATCATTATCCATCTGCTATCAGTTGTACAGCATTGGGAGTCTGAGCACAAAGTATGGAGTAGCTCTATACATATCAGAATTTATTCTGCTACTTTTATTAGCAGTCATCAATAAACACCAGTGACGTCGTCCTGTTGGTAACCATACACACTTAATGCCTCCACTATGTGTGACAGATGATGTGGTATGCTTTGGATCATAAGCTACTCCTTTCCTTCTCCATACTTTTCTCTTCCCATCATTCTGATACAAGTTCATTTTGGTTTCATCTTCTCTGGTGTAGTCTAATCTGGCCTTTTTGTTCTTGAATGCTTTGCACCTTGTTAAATGTCTGTATTTATTTCATAAAGCCATCTTGTGACTGTAAACTTTGACAAAGGGTTGTTCACCAGGGACAGGATTCATTATTAAGTTACTTGTTGCTGAGCTTGCCAGTTAATGACTTCTCTTTAAGCTCCAAACTGTTGTATTAGCCACTTCCAATGTTTTTTATTTTATTTTGTATTTTCCAGCCTAGTGATGGCCTCTATTACCTGCATATATCACATGTTGAGAGTTGACCGTTACCAAATGCAGCGAATAACACCCTGAACCAGCTCCAGACCTTTTATCTGCTTGATTGGTCAAGGAACAGGTCACACCTAGCCATGCAACAGCTTATCAGCCATTTGTCCTATTATTTAATGCCGTCTTGTTGTAGAGTTCATAAGTTGTATTATTATTTAATGTTATTTATCTGAACATGTGCAAATAGATGGTTGTGAAGAAAAATGTATGTGTTCAAAATGTTTCGTTTTATTGTACAACATTTATCATGTTTGTTTATTTAATATCAGTTTGACCCAAATGCGAGAGTAATAGTGCTTTAAAAATCTATTACTTTGAGTGTACAACTGTGTAGGGAGATACAAAATTGTTTAAATTTTTGGTGCTATGAGGGGAACCTGGTTTTCTCAAGACCCCTGACACTGTTGTTGTTTGACTACCACAGCAGGTATGGTGCTCATTAGTGTGTGTACGAGAGCAAGAGATACGTGGCAGTGCTTTCTACGTTTATCCCCTAAGTGTCCTGCAGTGTGTGTGTGTAAGGGAATGCGGGATCAGTGGAAAAGGCTATAGTTAACAGAAAGCAGCTGCTTTTGAGCACTAATAAACACACACTGCAGGGCACTGCCTTTATTAGCCCAGCCTTTACATACACACATTAATGAGCAAGGCAACCTGCAGTGATATACAGTACACACACCGCAGGATGTTGCCACGTTTCACATACACACATGTACAATTGCTAAAAAAGTATACAAAACACAAAACGTATTATAATTAGGTTTAATTTTATATGGATGTGAAATGTATTAAAAAAAAAAACATTCAGTCAGAATTAGTGGAAAAAAGTAAACAGTTGGAAACTTGTTGTTGTTGTGTTTGTTTTGTGAAGGTCTAAAGCCAGGGTTATACGTGACACCGCTACGTGGCAGCTACTCGAGATGGAGAATTAACTGGTTTGTCCACTAGGGGGCTGGATGTGCACAGGATACGCACAACATCCTTCTCGCGTACGTATAGTTAAAGCGAGTACACCCCCGTCATAACTAGCTCCTGATTTCTTGTTTATTTATTTGATGTTGGGGGAAGGGTAGGAAAAGCGAGCGGGGTTGTACAGCTCTGCATTGTAGTCATATGGATACGGAGAACCGTAGTACGGATAGGCGGGCTTCTTAGCAATAGGAGCAGGTGGTGCTGGTGTCTCCTCCTCCTCTTCCTCTTCCTCCTCTTCATCCTCTTCAGGCTCAGGCTCTGGTGGAGGAGGTAGAGTTTTACCCTTCATGGGGCGAGGAGGGTTGTCAATAAGACAATCGGGATCCCAGTAAGGGTCACAATCAAACTCCATTTTTTTACGGACTAAAGGTGAGGGAGGAGGAGCAGGGGCGGGGCCTTTGACTGAGGCAGGTGGGGGAGGTGGTGGGCCTTGTAGCTTACAGTTGGGATGGTATCGGGGGTCACAGAGCACAGGAACTGCCCCTGTAGGCAGGTAGACAATGTGAGGCTTACACAGAGGATCTCTGGCATTACACAGGTGAATAACATCAGCCTGGGAGGGGACCAAGGCGGAGGGGCCTTTTACAAGTGCAGGAGGTGGGGCAGGGGTTTGTTTAGGGGCAGGAGGAGGAGCAGGGCCTTTCACAGAAGCAGGAGGACGGGGTAGTTTGCAGTTTTTGTCTTTAGACGGGTCGCATCTAAGCAGCCCTGGGATGCCAAGCTTATTCTGGAAGGTGGCCGCATCAGGACCGTATGTCTGCTCCAGTTGTCTCATCTGTTGATACAGCGTTCTGATCCGGTCAATCTCATACAGCTGTGCAGCAGAATAGAGAAATATAGGAAACACACAAAGAACATGATTATGACTTTCATTTCATACCTCAACTAAGTAATCTATCATCTAGATAATGTTTAGCTGATTTAGTGGTGGTGGTGTGGTGGCTTAGTGCTTAACACTGTTGCTTTGTCCGGGTTCGATTCCCACCTCAGGTCTGTCACCTACTTGGAGAGTTTCCTCCCACAATTCGAAGACATACAAATTAGCCTTATTGGTGTTCCCAAATTGCCTGTAGTGTGTGTGTATATGATTGTTGACCAGAGGTCCTACCAAGGTCGTAAAAATGCGAATAAATACAATGGTCACCATTGGCATCCACGGTCCCTGGTTGGATTACAGAGGTTTCTAAATGGATGGATGGATGGATTTTGTGGTTTTAATGTTACATCTAATTTTTCAAGATTCCTTTTACAAATGTTTTTTTAAAAATAAGTAAAACTAGCTAGCTATTTAGCTAGTAGGAATTGGAATCACCAGGGCCCACCCGCTAGACTGTTATCACGATACCCATGTTTGTTAGTTTGTATTAGGGTTTATTGCTATATCAGCTTCCCAGACTATTTTACATTAGATACATATTAAACATTAAACTGATTAATTCTAACCAATATAATATTATGTTATAATGTAAGGAAATTAATATAATATCACATTATAGCATGGCCTTAGCCAGAAGAACAAGACTTTACATAAGGTTCTTTAGGTGTACTTTTGATAAGAATTGTAAACGTTTTTCTGGTTTTGTTTTGCAGAATATGTTTTTTAAATCTTGTTCTGGTAAAAATTTTCTTATGGTATTAAAACTTGGGCAGACAAAAAAAGCAGTCAAAAGTATATGCTTTATGGTTAGAGTAGTGCTACAGTGCTGACATTTTGGAGCTTCTTTATCCTTTAATAAATACGCATGGGTTAAATTTGTATGGCCTATACGGCACCTTGTATATACGACTTGGTCGTGTCTTGATCCAAAGGGGTGAAAGCATCTTTTTCCCACCACTGAGTTTATTTCGAATAATTTGTTGTTAAATGATACCTATGTGCCGATTAGATTTATATTGCAAATCACTAAATATTATGATTTTAAATACATCCCAATGACATTTTTAATGACAAAAAATCTAATTCTAAAGAAAATTTAGCAAATAATTTTTTTATTATTACATTGCTATTTAGCTTCTTCATTTGAACCTCTTTGCATCAGGCTAGCCAGCTGTGTTATACTGTACAGTAATATGCCATTCTTACCTAGCTATACAGTATGTTTGTGCTATTTTAACTTATTTTTTCTATTAAATAGCCTTAAGCTAGGCTGTTTTAATAATAATAATAATTAATTAAAGTATTTTAATTAGTTGGTTTAACAGTTAAGGATCAGTTGTTTGTGTGGATTCACTTCATGAGCTAATAGATTTTTTGGCTGATGTTCTCACTGCAGCGGCCTGTTACTGTGTGCTAGAAATGGGATTTAGTATGTTTGGAGGTCATGTAGGATTTTTTTGTAGTTTTGTGCAGGTCAGGTGTGTTCAGTGCTTACCCCCTCAGTGTGGCCAATGCTACTGTAGTAGCGATAATAGGACTGGAAGTCAGGATACTGTCGGTACCAGCGTGGGTCCGCGTTCCGCCGAGAGCGTGAAAGAAAACCATTAGCTTGAGTCGCATCTATACTGACTGTATCCGATTCTGAAAGAAGGAGGGAAGAGAAAGAGTTGAATGTCAATTTAGTAAGTGAAGAAGGTAGAAAAAGTACTATAGCGTAATTTTTTCTAAGAAAAATGTTTACCTTCTGGCTTAATGCCATTGAGCAGCGACTTCCCTTCAGACCATTCTGCACAACAGATCAATTAGATTATATCAATTACTGTACATCTCAATAATACACATCAGGTTACAGTAACACACAAACCACGTCATAGAGTAAGCCAATTATAAGATTGCATATATAGAATGTATAGACATATAGAGCAGATGTGAAAAGAGTGTGTGGAAGTCCCAGAAAAAGCAGATCAGCAAGATCAGAGAACAATGCATCAGACGTGTTAAGGAAGGCGGGGCTGGAAAAATGGCTATTAAGAGGCCGGGGAAGACGAGGGAGAATGAGACCTACAGCTGGCGGTAATGTAACCCACTAGATTCCAACCGCAACAACAAAGAATTAAAATCAATTAGGGATTTTAGATCAGTCTGGGGGAAAGGGGCGTGTCAGAGACCTCAGAGACACGCCTTATCTGGGCTGAGACTAATGTTGCCTTACAACTGGGAATTAGGCCAAAGTCGGTAATTTACCTTTAATCATAACAAAACACTACATTTTTCATTTATTTATTTATTCTTTTTTTTTTTTATTAAAAATTCAAGCTCTTTACAGGAGTTCACAAAATGGAGTCTTCTAGGGTTTAGGAAAGAAAGACTAGAACATATGTACAGATTTATTCGGTTTAATTAAATGAAAAACAACCTACTATTAACCAATGAATTATTGATCAATTTTGGTTGTTTCATTTAAATTGAATGGGTTTCTTTTAAAACTTTTTAAATCTTATGAACTCAAAAACAGAAGAGTAATTGATACTCACGTGACAGGAGAACAATGCAGCACAATGCACGAAGAAGCTTCAGGACCATGTTGGCTGTGTGGACAAATACACATACACATGAGCGTCTTACTTATTGATATAATTATTAATGCAGCTAATTAATGGCATGCCTACTGTACACCTAAATTTGACTGTAATCTTAACTTCTGTAAACAAAATGATTGTAAGGATACTTACAAGATCCACAACAGCTTGGACATTTAACGCTATGATTACTGAATTATTCACTGGTATGCGTACAGGTGGACGTGTATGCGTCTGAGCCCCTGAGCCTTGAACAATAGACCTGAGGAAAATGCTAACCTTTTTTTTAAGGATAAATTAAGGCATTTGTTAGTCCAATCTATCAAATGTAGCGCATGTACAAATATTAACATGATGTAACTGTATCAATGTGTTAAAATATTGGAGTTTCTTAGGACCAGGTTTTGATGAGATGGTTAATATTTCTGGATAACTAACTGCTGTTTGCATTGACTTTTGAGCAATACATTTTTAGATGTACAGTTCTACTACTACTACAGTTATTATTATTATTATTATTATTATTATTATTAATAATAATAATACAGAGTCACCCAAAAGCCGGACCGATACTTTTTTATACATGAAATCTGTAAAATTGATATTTTTCTTTATATTTTAGACTGAAAATGACTTTAAAACTGAAAATATAAAGATCAAACAAAACTCAACACAATGTACTTGATACACCACTTTCACAAGACAACTTGAATTTCAAAAGATCATGTAAATGAATCATGTTCCAAAATTCTAAAGTACACCCTATTAAGTCATCTTTAAAAAAAAATCAACCTATCTTTTTTATGAAGAGGTAAAATTAACTTTTCTTTATTTAACCTAGTAACAGAGCCAAAGGTGAAGAAGGTAAAATGGTAAAAAAAGGAATGAGGCAGAAAAGAGAGGGTTCATCTGTGAGAGAGGAGAAACAGATTACACAGGATGAAGACATGGCAGGTCTGCAGGTATCCTCCACTTAAATTTAGTACGTTTTAGGATTTCATTTGCTTTCATGATGATAAAGATTTTTTTTTAGAATAACTAAATATTTCACCATTAAAATGTCCAGCATATTAAGCATAAACATTAATTTAAGACTTCTTGGTCATTGTTTCCCTTGAAAGATCTTTCTTTTAGTGTCACAGACAGTTAGACAAAATAATTCCCATTTAAACAATTGGTTTCATGATTTTATACCATTACTATCACCCTGCGCATACCAGTATATAATCATCTACCTTCTTATACATGTGTATATTACTAACATGTACCCATGTGATGTAAACTCACCTTGCACACGAGTCCACTTCTCCTGCACCACATCATGCTCAGGTGTGTTAAATACACCCCTGCCTGTCACTCATGCAGGTCGGATAAATGATTGGCTTATTTGTTCTGCAGAGCCCCGCCCAACACTACCACACCCCGACAACCGCCCCGCCTCCTTCCTCCCCGCGGCGCTCTAATAAATGTCTGGAGGAAAACCTGCACTCAGCACTTTCTACACAGAAGCAGTAAAACTCTGTAGCTGCAGGGTACACATGTACATACACACACTCACACCACATTATAGGACACAGCTTCTCCATACACCCCAAAAAATGAAAAATGACGGCCAGAGTAATAATTTCAGCTTGTAATTTCAGTGTGTAGTGATTAGTGTGTCTGTCCAGCCCTGTAAAACTGACAGTGTGTTGAACCGAGCACTGAAACACACGTACAAAATGAAGCGTTGTGCCAATTCCAGATGTTTGGAGGCGACGTTATAAAAGCGCTCCACATTCCGGATGTGTTAAAAGTTGCCGAACACACTTTAACAGGAGTGTAAGATTTATGCTCCACAGAGCAGGGTGTAAAGAGATCAAACACACACGCAGAGGAACCAACGGAAAGATTTTAGCTGTTGTAGTTGCGAAACATCTGCTGTTTTTGTTTAAAAAAAGAAAGAAAGAAAGAAACATTTTTCTTAGTGGGGACCAGTCGAATGTCCTTTCAATGTCAAATCTGACAGATCCATCCATCTATACACACAAACACACTCAAAGACAAACATATAAATGAGCTGCAGATGGAACTGTGTAAAGAGGTCAAGTGTCACCAAAAAAGACTGACAAGCAGAGAAATACTATTTAAAATATGCTTGTAGTAGTATAGAAATCAAGGAAAGAGAAATACAATCTTGCACAGAGGAGGAGTTGGTGGAAGCCGGTGTCCCAAATTATACTACATTTATATACAGTATGACTGTTGAACACAAGTCACTTTAAATATGTCCCTTTTAGGCATATTTGCCCCCCCGGACATTTTTATTTTTATTCAACTTCATTCCTACACAAAGAAATCCATAAATTCTATATTGTACAGCTGTTTCTGTTATTTTCCTATATATTTTTCTTATATTGTATATTTTGTACTGTACTGTTATTTTATTTAATGATTTATTTTATTCTTTCTTAGTTAAATTTACCTTCTATTTTCTTTTTCATATTTATTTCCTATTTAAAGTCTTTTATTTGAAGGTCACGGGCGGTTGTATAAGCATTTTACTGCATATCGTACTGTGTATGACTGTGTATGTGACAAATAAAATTTGAATATGAATTAAAATTTTTGCGTTTTTTTTGCGAATGCCAGGTTAGACTAGCTAATGTAGTTAACATAATTGACTAATCAGAAATGTAAATTGACTGGAGCATGCCAAATTCTAACTAATGGCAAATGCAGTTTAATTATATGACATTTTATCCAGGTTAGTTAATTAGGAAACCACATAGATGGATTTAGCATTGTTGCAAATCATTCTAAAGGAATTGAGGATTGATTCGTCCTGGTCAGGAATCAAATGTACATTTTTATCAGATGTTTTATTTCTTCTTTACTGTGCTTGCTGTAACCCTGTTCCTAATAATCAGAAACCTGAAAGCATATATTTTAAATATTATATATTGCTTAATAAATGCTAATAAATTGCTCTAAATAATATTGAATACTTATTCAATTTCTGATAAAACTTATTAATTTTACATATTACATATTAATTTAGCAATTGTTAAAATCCTAAAGTCTGCAACAATGTTTTAGTAGTCACACAATTTTGTCTAGTTTTTTTTTTTTCACTAAATAAAAAAATTTGTTCAAATACAATTATCATATAATAGTCTAAACAACTAAATGGACAATAAGCTACAACCTCGTAAATAAATAAAAAATATTTGAGATAATTTTAATTACACTAACATACTGGTGGTAACCATGGTAACAGGTAAAACTGTAAAACATTTGAACATTTTTTTTAAATTGTGGATTATGACATAAATGTGACAAATAAATACTCAAGACCACAGGATTTTTAGGAGGATGAGTAGAAATAATTAAACGAATGAGTTAAACATGTCAACACGACTACAACCTGGATTGGATTAAATATTGAATGGACAAACAGAAAAATATAAATTTTTCAACATATTCTGAAAAACTACTGTATATCTCCATTTTGGCAGTTAAATAAATAAATAAATAAAACGAATGGTATTCTAAAGTAGCAAGAAATATTTTTTGCATTTTTGAGTCACAGAGAAGGTAAAAGCCACAAATCAAATTGAAAATAAAAAGAAAAGAATGAAATGGAATAAATGAATTGAAAACCTTTATAACATTCTCTATCAGTTTGTAATTCTTTGTCAATTAAAAAACAGCAAAAATGGATTTATCTAATTTTGCTGTCAAACTGAAATTTTGAGTGCACTGGAGGCTAAATTCATCAGGAAAAAAGGGTTGTGTTTTGTTGCACACAAAATCTGTTTAATTAAATTTGTTTAATTAGAAAGCTCGTTAAATATCATTAGTTTTGAATTAATTATTCCATCCAGTTACTTGTTGCAACCTTAATTAATTCAGGCTACCTGATTACAATAAGGGGCTAATTACAGTTACTAATTACAAAAACAAAATTTAAACAACATGTAGATAATGTAGATGTAAATATTAATAAAAAAATTCTATTAAAAATAGATTACCCCTCTGAGTGAACTGAATGAGAATCAAATGAATGCTGATGGTAGCATTTTTTACAAGAATAGATGGCAGCTATAGAGCATAATCTTTTGGTTAATTTTAAATACAAAAGTAGTTATGTAAATAAATACTTTGCCTGACGGGTTCTAGTTGTGAAAAAAGTGATTTCTTGATTCAACTGTTCTGGCAGTAATCATGCCTGGGTGTGGCAAGTGAAATTTAATTCAGCTCTCTAAAAATGTGGTTTATCACATTAAACTTTTTTTTTTTTTTACAGACGGCTCAGCAGGTTTGGACTGCTGTTTTCCCTAAATAAATAAAATAATTATTTTTAAAAAATATTGTGTAATATTAAAATGTTTTGATGCTCTTTAATCAATAAAGTGTGACCAAACAAAAAATCAGGAAGGGTCAAATAGTTTTTCACAGCACTGTACATTTGGTCCACCAATGTTAGAAAATGGCCTGATGACGATATTCCTGGTTTGTTCTGTGACTCTAATTAGGCTAAGTAGGCTTCAGTAACAGGGTTGCACACAGACTGTGGTACAGGACTTCAGTACATACTAATTGTTTTCAGTTTCACTGGAGCCTATCCCAAAGGACATTTGGCAGTGTAAACCTTATACAATCTAGTGTTGGAGGTTTCATGGCCAAATTCAATTAGCCTGGTCGCCAATCTTTATTGATTGCACAATCCACCAATAAGAGCAGAGTGTGAAGGTTTAATTAGCAGAATAATAGCACAGTTTTGCTTAAAATATTGCAATGCATACAAAATTATGGGTGACATATCAGAGTTCAAAAGAGGACAAATTGTTGGTGCGTGTCTCGCTGGCGCATCTGTGACCAAGACAGCAAGTCTCTGTGATGTATGAAGAGCCACGATATCCAAGGTAATGTCAGCACACCACCAAGAAGGACAAACCACATCCAATAGTAGTAACTTTAAACGCAAGAAGAAGCTGTCTGAAATAGATGTCCGGGTGCTAACCTGGATTCTATCCAAAAAGCATAAAACCACAGCTGCCCAACTCACTGCAGAATTAAATGTACACATTAACTCTCCTGTTTCTACCAAATCTGTTCAATTTTTGGTTCCACAGGGTACATGGCCAGGCTGCTATAGCCAAACCTTTGGTCACTCGTGCCAATGGTGTCAGCAGTGAAAATCTTGGGCTGTGGACAATGTGAAAGATGTGCGAGAATGTATTGTTCTCTAATGAGTCCACCCATCTTCACTCTTTCTCACATTCGGGACAGTTACGGTGTGGAGAAGCTCGAAAGAAGCGTACCACCAAAACTGTTGCCCAGAGTGTAGCATGGGGGTGGATCAGTGATGGTTTGGGTTGCAATATCATGGCATTCCCCAGGCCCAATACTTGTGCTAGATGAACCAAGACTGCCAAGGACTACCAAACCATTCTGGAGACCATGGGCACCCAATGGTTTAAACATTGTATCCTGAAGGCAGTGCCGTGTATCAGGATGATAACACACCAATACACACAGCAGGACTGGCAGCGGAGATGTTTAATGAACATGAAAGTGAAGTTGAACATCTGCCATGTCCTGCACAGTCACCAGATCTGAATGTTTTTGAGCCACTTTGGGGTGTTTTGGAGGAGCGAGTCAGGAAACGGTTTCTCCCACCAGCATCAAGTTGTGACCTGGCCACTATTCAGCAAGAAGAATGGCTCAAAATCCGCCTGACCACTGTGTAGGACTTGTATCTGTAACTCCCAAGACGAATTGATGCTGTATTGGCTGCAAAAGGAGGCTTCATTTGTTTGTTTCATTGTCCAACTCCTGTATATTTACATGGTCTCAGTGCAAGAATAACTTACATAAGTGGTCATATCAACTAAACTTGGTGCTTATTAGATAGAAACATTTAACTGCTCATCCAAGTACAGTAGTTCATTCTGAAGGAAGTTAGTAGACAGGGTCAAATATCCTCCCGTCTGAACCTTTTCAGTCGGGGGAGGATCCTTGACCCTGGAACACACAAATATGTGAAAGTTATTACCTTCTCTCAAACTGAAAATGCTATTTGGATGAATAAAATGTGGACTCAAACTTCAGATAACCTGGAAGACTTAAAATCTTAGTATTTTGTTGACAGATAATTAGATCCTTTATTTTTGCTGGATAATTTATTTTTTAACCTAGTAGGACCCTTTTAATGCTTTAGGATTAATGCAATACGTCCAGAACAAGTGTTGTTTATGAAATATCACTGTAAACAGACAATAATCCAAACAAGGTCAAAGTCACAGGATAAAGACTGGACAGTTAAATACTGTCTCTTCCTTCACAGTTTAAGTATATTTTAGAGGTATTTCTGAGAAAGTCTAGACTTTAATTTATAACATTCTGTATTACTTAGTTTACCAGGTTGTAGAACAGTGGTTCTCAGCTTTGTTCCTGGAGGACCCCCTGGCCTACATATTAGTGCTTTCTCAGCACACCTGATCTACCTAGTCAACAAAACATTTTTTAATTAACATGGATGAGGGAGAGCAGTGGAAACACTAAAACTTGCCGGATAGTGAAACAGTGTAGGAAAAAAGGAGGTATAGTATAAGCACTGTAAAGGTCTTACTGATGTTAGAAGTAACCCGTTGGGGTCACTAAATTAAGAAAAGAATCTGATCGCACACAGTCATGTGTCCATTACATTCTGGGCCAGGATACGTTTGTCCTCTCCATCTCCTAATTATAGCAAACACCCCCCAAAAAAGGAAATCCATACTTGTGTAAATGCGCAATTTGTGTAAAACTTGCAAGGTTGAGACCAACATTCATATGTAAAGCTTTATTAAGCATATCATATGTACAGGATAAAACAAACTCTAAATAGTATACATCAGAAAGAGGAAAACCATAAATGTCCAATAGCAATAAGCTAAAGCAAAACATGCATAGCAGCATGTTAAATGGTTTCGCAGAGGCATGTGTGCGTTCGTGTACGTGTGTGTGCAAGCAGATTAAACAAAGGTGATACGTGTGCGCGTGTTGTTGATTTGCCACACATTGAGCTCTTCATACTCCTGGAGTGCAGAGTTAAACTGGGCTGGAGTAAAACCACGGGACACACACCGGTGTTCTGCATCAGCCATGCGCACTGCTCGCACCTTTCCACCTTCCGAGACCAGCTCGCGCACCAGGGAAAAGATCACATCAGCAGGACGCTGAGACCTAGACACACAAAGACATATCAGTAACCTGTACTGTCTTTTTTTGTGCATTCTTTTCACACTTTAGTCCTATTTTTCATGTTACTGCTTTGTGTAGTAATTAAATGACATAATGGTCAATGGCTTCTATATGGAATTGTAAAAAAAAAAAAAAAGCAAAAAAAAAAAAAAAAGCTTAACCAGCACAGCTTTAACCAAACCCAGTTATCACAGCAGTTCCTGGCCAAAATGATGCGAATTATTATTGAAGTTCAAGGACTGCGATATGGCAGCAAATTTCTCTTTTAAATCCACCTTTCTGCAGCAGTCATATCCTGTGCCCTTGTGTGCATCAGGGGACTCTGACCTCTTGTTTGGGAATCTTCCTGTGGGCACTTGTGGTGGCAAAGTCCAGAAAGTGGGGACAGGGTAGACAAGTGACTGCTACCAAGACCTAGGCCTTATATCAAGGAACACAATTCTGCCAGCCATACATCAGTTTTATGCTACAACTAGAAAACAGAACAGAATATTTTCCACAATCCAAATCTAGACTGTGATTATGTCCAAAACAATATCTCCGGAGAAGGGCTGGTAAATTGCAGAGAATCAAAGACGCCTCCCATACATCTATTCACTTTATAAACGGAAGAAAGTTCTCTATAAAAAAAATCAAATTGGCCTCTGGGAGATTTTTACTTCAGATCACACCGCTTTGACGGAAGCCCTTGCCAGTTGTCGATACATCCTACCAGCTGCGTTAAAAAAAAAAAAGTTACCCGTATCTTAAGTAAACTGGATTTATGAGAAACAGACCGCAGTAATGAGACTCCCACATGCGTTTCTTGTTTCCCCACTATAGACTAAGAAATTATTTGTGCCATTAAAAGAGTCACCCAAAACAAAAAGCGTGTAGGCTTCTTCATTATTCACCAGTTTTAACTTTTGCTGCCACTATTCCCTCATTTACTGCAAGCTCCCTTCCTCGATGGTAACATCCATAGCAAAAAAAAGACACCTGCACAAACAGGAAGTGGTCTGGTGCTGAATAGCTGGTCATGGTCTGGTGTTGCCCTTTTGTTATTATTCACCGCACTTATACAGAAATGCAACAGTAGGCCATCTAGCTTTTCTCTCTAAAATCATTTCTTAGACAAACCACTGATGTGTATTGACTAGAACAATGAATCTTTAGAATCTTCAGAATGAATCTTCAGTTACAGTGAACAGCATCTACTTTTTGTAAATCCTGTGTGGATTTCTACCCGATTATGTTTGCTCAAAAGTTTTTGCAAAGTACATTTGAAGAAGATCTGTAAACTGTGGATGCATGGAGAATATGGACACCATGGAAGTATAAAGACAATAATGAGACACTGTGCCTTATTGTGGAGAGGAACCTTTTGGGGGGGGTGTTTACCTGGTGGCGGTCGACTTATCAGGCTGCAGCGAGTCTTTGCTCATCTCCATCAGCCTCATTGCTTCGTTTACATCCTCCTTCTCTACTGTGTCCACCACACGGAGCCGTGCCTGCAACACAAACACACAATCAATTAGCACCAGTAACACACATACGCACTCGACATCCATCACACAGACGCTTAACACTGAAATACTCCACAGCGAGTTGTGCCGGCACTGTCAGACCGAGACAAGTGCAATGCCTTCTGGAAAATCCAGCAATTGCCCAAGTCTCCGCCTCTCAACACCAGCTACTCTCTCTCTCCCTATTGGTCGTGCTGCTTCCAAGGTCCGCCCTGTCGCTCTGAGCACAAAAGCTGATGACAGTTCATGAAGCGGTCAGTTTTGCATGGGTTTGCACAGCGGTGAGTGATGAAGGCTGAATGCCGACCCCGCAAAGCTGACCGCTGCCACGACACAAAGCGTTGAGAAGACACCCATGTGGCTCCCTCTGCTGGGAAAAAGCACCATCTGCAGCTCACTGCCGACACTGGATGACAAACAGGCACATATCGCTTTGACAAACGCGTTGTTGCAGCAGTGTGTGTAAAGTGCTACCTCTGCAGTAGGCCATGAGTTCAGCTACCTGCACAAACAGCACTTTTAACACTCAGGCCGCTCAATCTGAGGCATCATGGCTCCAAAGCCTTTATCAAAAAAATATGACATTTTATAAAGCGCACTGACTCTGCTAAACACGTGAAATTAAATAGCACACTTTAAATGCAAAATATTTAAATGCGTACCCATAATGCAGTGTTCTGTTGGAAGGTGAAGGGAAGTCTATAACCTAACAAATCAGACTTCAGTGTGCATAGCTACTTTGGGAACTGCTGTCAGATCCGATCAGTCAGGTCACCCATGTTGTTCCGTCTCAGATGGCTGGGACTGTTACCGTGACGTGGCTGGTGCAAGACAGAAGTGCCAACAATGCAGTAGAAGACAGACACACTACCTGCACTGTAAGCACTTTATCACACACAAACCATTATCTCACACTCAGAGCGTGTTGGGGTGTGCATGTGTGTGTATACAGCAAGACAGTAAACCGACATTATGAACAGTAGAGAAAGTGTGTGCATGAATGTACCAAGGCTGTGGACAGGCGCAGAATGGATAGTAGGGTACGAGCAGAGGTAAAGGTGGTATCCTTGCTGACTCGTGCCTCCTTCCTCATCTCCACATACGCAGCTGTGATGTAATCAGTCAGGCCCTCAGGGATAACGGGCTGCTTTTTCTTACACTTACTGATGTATCGTCTAAACCAGAGAAAAAAAAATACAGGTGGGTTCGGTAAAAATGTCAAAATGTTGCACAATTAGTACAGACCAAGCACACAAGTCACTTAATTGCATCGGCTTTATTACAGCGGTACACAGAATGACAGAACTACTACTACAAAGAAAAAAAGCAGAAAAAAAAAAAAGGCAAAAAAGCAGGCAAGTTTTAAAAATCAGATTTAAGACAAGTTTTTACAGCTTCTGAATTTTATCATCTTTCTGACTTACTATAACGTTACTTAAAAGAAAAAAGTGTGCATGTATATACTTGTGTGTACCTCATGAGCTTCATGTCGATAGGTGTATAGTGCGCAGGTGGCTGTTTGCAGTGCTGGTGGACGTGTGTGATGTGCTGTGCGAGCTGCAGATCTTTCTGGGTGTCCGGTTTGTCCTGGATGAGCCAAAGCAGGTCAAAACGTGAAAGCAGTGCTGCTGGAAGCTGGATGTTTTGCTCGATAGTTTTCCGTGGATTGTAGCGTCCAAATGCAGGGTTGGCGGCCGCCAAGATGGAGCAGCGGGCGTTTAGAGACGTCATGATCCCCGCCTGTAACGTGCACACGCAAAAAACAATTAGTTAAAAGTGTGCCCCCCTGAAGGTGTTATATTAAAGAGCGTACCTTTTTTTTTTTTTTAACTATCTCAAGGTTTGTCGACCACCTTGAGGTACCCTCAACCACTTGTACCTCAAGGGCAGACCAAATTGGGTGATTGATCTTTTTGCACTGATACTTAAAAGTTAATCCAAACGTTACCTTGGCTATGGAGATAGTCTGCTGCTCCATGACCTCATGGATGGCGGTTCGATCCGCATCGGCCATCTTATCAAACTCATCGATGCAACACACACCTAGATCGGCCAGCACCAGAGCCCCACCCTCTAACGTCATCTCCCCAGTAACAGGATCACGCATCACTGCTGCCGTCAAACCCACACCTGACGAGCCACGACCAGTGGTGTACTGACCTACAGACAAAGAAAAAATAAATGAATTTAAAAAAAATAAAAATAATAATGCACAAAAGTCATTTTATTTAAATTTATCCTCTTTTGGTGCTCTAGAAAGTTTTGTGATGGAGAGTGGGTATGTATTAAACATACTGCGCGGTGCCAGGCGATCGATGTAAGACAGCAGCTGAGATTTGGCCACACCGGGATCTCCCATCAGACAGATATTAATGTTACCTACATGGAAACAGGAGAAATGTCATCTCACGTGATTCATGAGTGTATGAACAAGTATGGCTCATCTGGAGAACAAGGAGAATTTACACACCCCTGATCTTCATGCCGCGCGGGTTCTGCTCAACCCCACCCACAAGCAGCAACAGCAGCGCCTTCTTCACGTCCTCATGACCATAGATCTCTGGCGCAATTGAACCGGCCAGTTTCTCATAGAAATCTTCCTCTAAAATCAAAACATACAGACAAGACATACTTGTGAGTTACATCAACACTGATCTGAGCTGTTTCAGGGTTAACAGTGAAAATACTCTCCTGATTTCCATTTTTAACTCTAGCTCTCACATTACTTCCTATGAAACGGACATTTTATATATAATATATAAAAAAAGAAGGCATCGGCTCTGTGACAGTGACGCTCTCAAATAGTGAATAGGAGTTTACACATGATGTACTATGTCTTTTTCAATTATTCGTCCCAATTTGGACTGACTAAAGGGGAAAAAAAATAATTCCCCAACACACCTGTGATCTGTCTGAGCTCTTCATCAGTAAGCTCCTCCAGCCCAAGTTCATCATCCTCAGTCTTATTCATCAGGGTAATACTGTGTGCCTCCAGATACGTCTCTGATAACAGACCCTGTGAAACAAAGACATGCTGAAAAGATCTGTACAGGCAGGTTGACACATTTTCTATTAAAATAAATAAACAGCATGATGCCTGTAGTGTATAATCTGAATAAAAGACTGAGTGAGTCGCATACCTGTACGGCCTGTCTGAATCCAGTTCGTAGAAGCGGAAGGAAAACTCCAGAAATGGTCACATGATCTCCAGGCTGAGCTGCACGTGTGTTTTCCCCACGCACGGAAACGGTCATGCTGCGTGGGATATTACCGACTGGCACTTGCTCACTCTGCACATGAAAAGACAAAACGTATGAATTCAATTAAGCATTGCCACTAGAAAGACTAAATAGAAGTGTGCAATGTTAGCATGTTACACACTCACATGCTCCTGGATGCGCAGCTCCTGAAACTTTACAAACTTTGAGCCTCGCGTCTGTAAGTACAGACGTCCTCCCGACCTGTTGGTCATACACTCCTGGCTCGGACACATGATCAACGGTGTGAAACTTGGAGATGCGATCTGTCGCACATAAAACATTTCTAATTAGTCAGCAGGCAAGTTACACCACCATATTACCCTTAATGTTTCTATAAAACGGCTTGTAAATACAATCTGCGTCATTGTACCGGTTGGTAAGTCTCTGCACCACACTGGTCACATGTATAGGTGGCAACTGCCATCATGGGTTTGACCTCCGACGCCCTGGTAACTATGCCCCGGACTGTCACAAGCTTGCCGATGGAGTCCGCTTTAACGTCCCTGATGACCTTTAGCTTAGCGGAGGAAGGGGGGCGGAAATACAGCTCACTGTAAGAGAAAGATACAAGGAACAAGCGTAATGAGAAAGTGTTATGATAGGGTGTGGATTTTTAAGTTTAGCTGGTATCCAAAAGGTACTAGTTCGTTAGTCTGGTAGCTATAGCATATAACAGATGTTGATATACAGTGGATTCATTTAATTTTGGAAACATTAATAAAAACCTAAATTGTCAGCCAAATACCCCAGTATAAAATGTATATCAAAACACACACACTCATCACTGATGACTCAATTCTAAGAAGTTCAAAAAGGATGACAAATTCATTGAGTCTCATTCTTACCCCAGACCACAGGTTCACAAATCAGTGCCCAGTTTCCACACACATTTTAGTACTAACTGGATTAGTAATGCAAAATCTAGTTAACATCTAATTAGAGCTGCAACCAACGATTACTTTAATAATTAATTAATCTGTCGATTATTTTTAGGATTAATCAGATAAAAGCCAAAAACCCAAGAAAAAGCATTCATTTCCAACCCTTTATTCAAAAACAGAACTAAAATCTTTGGAAAGGGCACAAACATGTTGCTCCTTAAGCTGTTATAATAATACTCAAATAAAATAAAAATGGACTTAGAAAAAACAGACATGCATGCTTTACATCTGCCAAATAGATATAGATCCAATAACGTGCACGCACGCATACACACAGCAGCCAAAGAGCAGGCTATGCCTTGAGCAGAGAGAGAACATGGATTTTTAACGTCTCTAATAAGACTTGCTTTTGCTTTACACACACGCTCTACACACACGCATACAGACCCAAAATGAAATGTCTTATGCGCACGCACACGTGGTCACAGTGTTATAGTAAACAGTACACGTGTGCACGGATGTTGATTATACCAGTAAGAGACGCGCACTAAGACCCAGCAGCCTCCGCTATGTATCTTTCCCCCTACCTCTGCTTGTATGTTTTTTCTTTGCTCCGTCCTGTCTATGAGGCGCAGAACTCTGCTAGCATCAGTGCACGAAACCGAGTGTAGTTGAGTGCCGATCGGAGTAAACAAAGTTCTTATTTTTTATAATCAAACGTCTGTGTTGCGCGACAACAAATCGATTATGAAATTCGTGGTCAACGATTTTATTAATCGATTTCTATCGATTAGTTGTTGCAGCCCTACATCTAATTAAACAATCCTGTTAAACTATAAACCCAGCTACCTCATACTAATCCACTACTTAAGGGACATCACAATTCGCCCCAATCATATTCCTTAATCTACAACCCAAAACAGAAAATTTAAAAATTGCACCGAACAATTAAGAAAGCCCCAAACTGGTGTAAAAAAATACTGTAAAACAAGACCACCCTTCCACACACTCACAATCTTCTCATGAGCTCAGCAGGGTACTGGTTCCTCGGATCACGGGTGTCAGCAGGGTCACGACCTCTTCCCTCCATCATCAGACGGTGCTCGATGTAAACATCAAGCGCATCTTTAGCCACCACCTGAAATTTATCAGGTAAATTAATAAAATACAGATGCATAATCAGTCATTTGGAAGATTTTAAGCACTTTAGCCATACTGTCAACTGAGTACATGTGTGCGTACCTCACGCTCTCGGTATTCGGGCAGCAGCTCTTGCACGGAATCAGAGAACAGTGCGATGTATCGCTTGGTGTTCTCGCAAATGCTTTCCACCAGCTCCGGGTCCTCCTCTGCCACATCGTCCAGGTCCACCACCAACGCCACCTGCTCTCTGTGAGCCAAAGACACCTGCAATACCAAAGAATGTGTGATTTCAGTGAGCATTAAAAAAAAAAAGGAAAAAAAAAGTGTGTGTGTGTATATATATATATATATATATATATATATATATATATATATACACACACATACATACATACATACACACACACATACACACACACTATTTTAAACGACCGATCAGCCTCAGATACAACAAATTGCAAGATTCCAAGTTGCGCAACAAAAATTTATTTTATGGCGTTATACAATCAAAAATCGCACATGTTAAAAGTTAAAGCAAATTACAACCCTGCGTGCACAAATTTGTCAAAATCATGTGTGTTATAAGCCCCCATATATTTGTATTTGTCTGTATTTGAGTTTTGAGCTTTAAAATACTTTTGAGGAGGTAAAACTTTACCGCCTGTAGGATTATAACAAAACGGCAAACTAAACATTTTTACCCCGTGTGGTAAAAGTGAACTGTCTGCTGTTTGTTTAGAAATCATAATTAAAGCAGATGACAAACATATGTGCTGCACAGTAAACATCTAGCTTTTTTTGTTCCATTTAATGTTAAATTAAATGTTAAACTATTGTATTTAAAGTTAGTTGACATAGTTTAAACATTGCGTCTTTTTTTAATGCTTTAAAAGTGTAACAAAGTAAAAAAGTTATAATGGATCGTGCCATTTATAAATTGGTGATGGGTACAGAATCAAAAGTGAGCAGCGTGCACTACAGGGGCATTATACTGACTCTTGATACAATGCATAACAAAATGACCATGAAATAGCCAAATTGAACATGCTATTACAGAAAAATAATTAACAATGAGGTGCTGATAAGACAACACTAAGGGGAGTGAAGATAATTTCAAATAGCAGACCTCTCCAACACTTATTACACCAAAGCAAATTAAATTTTATTATCTAAAAATGACATAGAAATACTATATATTATGCAGGCTACACAAACATGTTTAATATTGCTAACACATGCTTTTTCTTGCCATTTATTATGCTAATATCTTTTTGGGCACTGTTAATACAGGATATAATATTGTCCACTTAAACAATGAAGTGATGCTTCATAGCACACAATTTACATAATAAAATTAAAGTATCAGCAAAAGTTCTCACCAACTGAGCTCCATATTTGAAGACCTTTTTTCCAGAGTCATCTTCAGTGTAGAACTCCTGCAGGAAGCGCTTACATTTCTCTACACAAACAAAACACACTGAATTAACCTCCTGGGGTAAACCTGCAAAAGGAGGCGGAGTCTACTGATAGGCGCGCGACAGAAACCTGCACTGCGCGAGCCCGTCCGTTGACAAACACCGAGTCACGTGATGCAGCAAAAACACATCCCCCTCCCCCCGCAGAGGAAGTAACAACAAAGTGTAGTAATACACCAAATCCTTCAGGCGTTTCCAGTTTATATATTTTAAAAAAAAAAAAAAAAGGGCTGCGGTGCTTTTCATACACTGATAAAACAATTTTCTAATAATCTTTAATAATATTAAACCAACATCGCGCACTACACTGGTAGTTCAAACTGGTAGGACAAATCTTATTCCATATTTTTCCAGATGATTCTTATTCCGCAGAGCTGCTGTACTGTGCGTCTGTGTCGCTACTCCTTTACTCCTCAGCCATCTTTTCAAAGGGGAAAAAAATAAATAAATCTGGTTTTGTTAAATACGAACCAGCCTCCAACGCGCGACCCGATGACGAGGAAAGAGATTAGGGCATCGCCTTTTTGGTTCGCTGCAGGTCTCCAGTCCGTTACACGACGCATTGTGAACATAGACACAACTTCGCTGTTTTTGTAAACAAAGGAGCACATGGCTCGCGAGCCCCGTAACGGAGGCGTCCACTTCCGCCGCGCGCATGCGCCCTGGGCGCTACTTCATATAGTGCCTCTCTATCATGGTTACAAAAAACACCATCATACGCCCAAAAATATACACAGTATTATATTCGGGAAAATGGTGAAATGTTTAATCCAGGACTGTATTATAAACAGCGCGAGAAGACCTTAAACACTTAGGGAGAGGAGGGGGGAAAGGGGGTCGTGCGACGCGCGCGCGGATGAAGCGCGAGCTGCGTCACAGCTCATCCCCCAACTAAGCGCTAAAGTGGCGTTTACTTTATTTACAGGAAAAAGAAATCTCAAACAGCACGCCACCACAACACGCAGCAGTGTTTAAATAACAATAATGTTAAGCCACAGTGGTTCAGGGTTTCTGCTTATTAGCTGTTTGAGACGGAAAGCCAGAACGTTACACTGTTTCACCCACTCAGCGCACGGAGAGATTAAAGTGAAATCTCAAACAGTGTGTTTATAAACAAACGTTTGAAAATAATATAGATTTGATCTTTATTACATTTAAATCGTACTGTTGGCTTATATTGACGCAAAAGAATTGCTAACACGTACTGTTTACATAGCTGAGCACGCGCTTTGCGCGCTCTTTGTTTTAGGAGGTTCATCCGGGTAACTTTAGTCCCGCCCCCTCCATCCGGGTCCTTTGGAGGGGCACGGGATGAGAGCTACAGTACTAAACTTCAGATATCCGATTTTATTATAAAATAATTATAAATACACACACACACGGTGTGCACATGTTTAAAGTCCGATCAAAAAACAAACACTAAAGCCACCACTACAAAAGAGATGGCTAATCAGCGTAATTTAGCCCACAGTGGTGGTTATTAGCAGGAAGACTAACAATGGCCACTTAGTGACTGCACCACAAGCTCTGCCCCGGTGCATTTAAACGAGTCAACGCTGAAATGTTCACACGCGTTTCCAGGTCTCGAACACCAACACCTAAACGTATTTAAGCAGCTACTGGCTTGAAAAAAGTCAAAAATACAACAAAGAGCGCGTTACTTAACAAGTATAACGAATGAACTAACTTTACAGCTTTACTGCACACTCGCTCACCTTTCTCCGTCGCGTAATCCTTCGGTGCCATTTTTTTCAGCCACAACAAGATTCAGACACCCGAACACGTGAACTCCACACAGAATGTGGAATGAATTACAACTGGACGTTTTAACTTTTTTTAAAAATATATCTTATTCCTTGGTTCGGATGCACGCGCTGCACCACAAGCAAGTACTACTGCGAAAACTGGCGCGAGTCTTCTCTCACTCTCAGCCAATAGGAACAGGGGACAATTCGCACGATGGACCAATGAAAATACCTGGTTACCCGCAAAGTCAACCAATCAGACAGCACTAGTCCATCTTCCAGAGGGCGGGACTTGCTCATGGCGCGAAAACCGAGAGAAACGCAATGCGTCACGTGGCAGCAGGGTCCAATTGCATTGCGTGACAGAAGCGCGCCAAAATGGCTGCCGGAACAAAAGAGTTGAAGCGCGCGAGTCTGAAGCTGGAGAGACGACAAGAAAATGGCGGCGATCACCCTTGGTTACCAGCTTTTTTTTTCTCCCCCCCCTTCCCCCCCCCCATTTCCCCCCCTTTTTTTAAACCAGATTTTTTTTTTTAAATAATATATTTTTATTTTTAAATTAGCTTATAATTATAAACTGATTATAAGATTGTATAAACTAATCTTAAACATTACACATAACAACTTATCAAAATATGCCAGTGCTTTAATAATAATAATTATTAATATGATCAATAATGTCCACATAGAAAAAACAGTACAGAAATAATTTTTACTGTTATTACACTAGGCATACACAGTATATGTTTCTACGCTCAAGTCACCACCTAAAGTTAGGGCATCTTGCTGATAGCTTGGTTTCACAAGCAATCATGCTTTCATCAATCCACAAAATATTGCACCTTTTTTCTTCCGGCCAGTCAATGTGTTTTATGGCGAACTGTAACCTCTTCAGCGCATGTCTTTTTTTTTTTTTTTACAACAGTGGGACTTTGCTAGGGCTTCTTGCTGATAGTTTGGCTTCACATAGCCGTCTTCTAAAAGTAAAAGTACTCACGGGTAACTTTAGGTGTTCTTTGACCATGCAGGAACTCATTATTGGCTGAGTCTTTGCCAATTTTGTTATTCTTCGATCCATTTCTCCATTTTCTCCCATGGCTTTCTGGTTTTGGTCTCCATTTTAAAGCATTTCCTCAAGATACCAACAGGGCAGTGGTGGCTCAGTTGGTTAAGGCTGTGGGTTACTGAGGCGCTGCAAGCTGGCTGACCCTGCGCTCTGATCCCAGTTTTCTAATTGGGATATGCTAAATTTTTGGGGTAGCATTAAGATAAATAACCTGAAGGATCTGCTGAGATTAAGACTGAGTAGCATTGCCAATTATTGATTTTAATACAGTATTATGTAACAAAAAAAAGTTACACTCTTGAGGAGTCAAAAATACAGTTGTGTTCAAAATAATAGCAGTGTGTTGAAAAAAATAAAGTAAAGCTCTATATCTATATAATAACCTTTAATTTAAATCACACAATTGCCTGACAAACTGTCTGCGCCCTCTAGACCCGAAAAAGGACAATCTTGCTTTCAACAGTCCACAAAATATTGCGCCTTTTTCCTTTAGGCCAGTCACTGTGTTCATGGGCGAACTGTAACCTCTTCAGCGCAAGTCTTTTTTTTTTTTTTTTTTACAACAGTGGGACTTTGCTAGGGCTTCTTGCTAATAGTTTGGCTTCACATAGCCGTCTTCTAAAAGTAAAAGTACGCACAGGTAACTTTAGGTGTTCTTTGACCATGCAGGAACTCATTATTGGCTGAGTCTTTGCCAATTTTGTTATTCTTCGATCCATTTTTCCATTTTCTCCCATGGCTTTCTGGTTTTGCTCTCCATTTTGAAGCATTTGCTCAAGACACCACCAGGGCAGTTGTGACTCAGTTGGTTAAGGCTGCTGGTTACTGATCGGAAGGTCGGGGGTTCGAGCCCTAGCATCGGCAAGCTGCCACTGTTGAGCCCTTGAGCAAGGCCCTTAACCCTATCTGCTCCAGAGGTGCTGCAAGCTGGCTCACCCTGCACTCTGACCCCAGTTTCCTAATTGGGATATGCGAAAATTTTGGGGTAGTATTAAGCGTTAAGATAAATAACCTGAAGGATCGGCTGAGATTAAGACTGAATAGCATTGGCACTTATTGATTTTAATACAGTATAATGTAACAAAAAAAAGTTACACTCTTGAGGAGTCAAAAATACAGTTGTGTTCAAAATAATAGCAGTGTGTTAAAAAAAATAAAGTAAAGCTCCATATCTATATAATAACCTTTCATTTAAATCACACAATTGCCTGACAAACTGTCTGCGCCCTCTAGATCCGAAAAGGACAATCTTGCTTTAAACAGTCCACAAAATATTGCGCCTTTTTTCTTCAGGCCAGTCAATGTGTTCATGGGCGAACTGTAACCTCTTCAACGCAAGTCTTTTTTTTTTTTAAAACAGTGGGACTTTGCTAGGGCTTCTTGCTGATAGTTTGGCTTCACATAGCCGTCTTCTAAAAGTAAAAGTACTCACAGGTAACTTTAGGTGTTCTTTGACCATGCAGGAACTCATTATTGGCTGAGTCTTTGCCAATTTTGTTATTCTTCGATCCATTTTTCCATTTTCTCCCATGGCTTTCTGGTTTTGCTCTCCATTTTGAAGCATTTGCTCAAGATACCACCAGGGCAGTGGTGGCTCAGTTGGTTAAGGCTGCTGGTTACGGATCGGAAGGTCGGGGTTCGAGCCCTAGCATCGGCAAGCTGGCACTGTTGAGCCCTTGAGCAAGGCCCTTAACCCTATCTGCTCCAGAGGCGCTGCAAGCTGGCTCACCCTGCGCTCTGACCCCAGTTTCCTAATTGGGATATGCGAAAATTTTGGGGTAGTATTAAGCGTTAAGATAAATAACCTGAAGGATCGGCTGAGATTAAGACTGAATAGCATTGGCACTTATTGATTTTAATACAGTATAATGTAACAAAAAAAAGTTACACTCTTGAGGAGTCAAAAATACAGTTGTGTTCAAAATAATAGCAGTGTGTTAAAAAAAATAAAGTAAAGCTCCATATCTATATAATAACCTTTCATTTAAATCACACAATTGCCTGACAAACTGTCTGCGCCCTCTAGATCCGAAAAGGACAATCTTGCTTTAAACAGTCCACAAAATATTGCGCCTTTTTTCTTCAGGCCAGTCAATGTGTTCATGGGCGAACTGTAACCTCTTCAACGCAAGTCTTTTTTTTTTTTAAAACAGTGGGACTTTGCTAGGGCTTCTTGCTGATAGTTTGGCTTCTCATAGCCGTCTTCTAAAAGTTAAAGTACTCACAGGTAACTTTAGGTGTTCTTTGACCATGGAGGAACTCATTATTGGCTGAGTCTTTGCCAATTTTGTTATTCTTCGATCCATTTTTCCATTTTCTCCCATGGCTTTCTGGTTTTGCTCTCCATTTTGAAGCATTTGCTCAAGCTACCACCAGGGCAGTGGTGGCTCAGTTGGTTAAGGCTGCTGGTTACGGATCGGAAGGTCGGGGGTTCGAGCCCTAGCATCGGCAAGCTGCCGCTGTTGAGCCCTTGAGCAAGGCCCTTAACTCTATCTGCTCCAGGGGCGCTGCAAGCTGGCTGACCCTGCGCTCTGACCCCAGTTTCCTAATTGGGATATGCGAAAATTTTGGGGTAGCATTAAGATAAATAACCTGAAGGATCTGCTGAGATTAAGACTGAGTAGCATTGCCAATTATTGATTTTAATACAGTATAATATAACAAAAAAAAGTTACACTCTTGAGGAGTCAAAAATACAGTTGTGTTCAAAATAATAGCAGTGTGCTGAAAAAAATAAAGTAAAGCTCTATATCTATATAATAACCTTTAATTTAAATCACACAATTGCCTGACAAACTGTCTGCGCCCTCTAGACCCGAAAGGGACAATCTTGCTACAACAGTCAATGTGTTCATGGGCGAACTGTAACCTCTTCAACCTCTTTGCTAGGGCATCTTGCTAATAGTTTGGCTTCACATAGCCGTCTTCTAAAAGTAAAAGTACTCACAGGTAACTTTAGGTGTTCTTGGACCATGCAGGAACTCACTATTGACTGAGTCTTTGCCAATTTTGTTATTCTTCGATCCATTCAAATGGTAGTTTTCCATTTTCTTCCATGGCTTTCTGGTTTTGGTCTCCATTTTTAAGCATTTGCTAGACCCTGCGCCCTGACCCCAGTTTCCTAATTGGGATATGCAAAAATTTTGGGGTAGCATTAAGATAAATAACCTGAAGGATCTGCTGAGATTAAGACTGAGTAGCATTGCCAATTATTTATTTTAATACAGTATAATGTAACAAAAAAAAGTTACCTTCTTGAAGAGTCAAAAATACAGTTGTGTTCAAAATAATAGCAGTGTGTTGAAAAAAATAAAGTAAAGCTCTATATCTATATAATAACCTTTAATTTAAATCACACAATTGCCTGACAAACTGTCTGCGCCCTCTAGACCCGAAAAGGACAATCTTGCTTTCAACAGTCAATGTGTTCATGGGCGAACTGTAACCTCTTCAGCGCATGTCTTTTTTTTTTTTTTTACAACAGTGGGACTTTGCTAGGGCTTCTTGCTGATAGTTTGGCTTCACATAGCCGTCTTCTAAAAGTAAAAGTACTCACGGGTAACTTTAGGTGTTCTTTGACCATGCAGGAACTCATTATTGGCTGAGTCTTTGCCAATTTTGTTATTCTTCGATCCATTTCTCCATTTTCTCCCATGGCTTTCTGGTTTTGGTCTCCATTTTAAAGCATTTCCTCAAGATACCAACAGGGCAGTGGTGGCTCAGTTGGTTAAGGCTGTGGGTTACTGAGGCGCTGCAAGCTGGCTGACCCTGCGCTCTGATCCCAGTTTTCTAATTGGGATATGCTAAATTTTTGGGGTAGCATTAAGATAAATAACCTGAAGGATCTGCTGAGATTAAGACTGAGTAGCATTGCCAATTATTGATTTTAATACAGTATTATGTAACAAAAAAAAGTTACACTCTTGAGGAGTCAAAAATACAGTTGTGTTCAAAATAATAGCAGTGTGTTGAAAAAAATAAAGTAAAGCTCTATATCTATATAATAACCTTTAATTTAAATCACACAATTGCCTGACAAACTGTCTGCGCCCTCTAGACCCGAAAAAGGACAATCTTGCTTTCAACAGTCCACAAAATATTGCGCCTTTTTCCTTTAGGCCAGTCACTGTGTTCATGGGCGAACTGTAACCTCTTCAGCGCAAGTCTTTTTTTTTTTTTTTTTTACAACAGTGGGACTTTGCTAGGGCTTCTTGCTAATAGTTTGGCTTCACATAGCCGTCTTCTAAAAGTAAAAGTACGCACAGGTAACTTTAGGTGTTCTTTGACCATGCAGGAACTCATTATTGGCTGAGTCTTTGCCAATTTTGTTATTCTTCGATCCATTTTTCCATTTTCTCCCATGGCTTTCTGGTTTTGCTCTCCATTTTGAAGCATTTGCTCAAGACACCACCAGGGCAGTTGTGACTCAGTTGGTTAAGGCTGCTGGTTACTGATCGGAAGGTCGGGGGTTCGAGCCCTAGCATCGGCAAGCTGCCACTGTTGAGCCCTTGAGCAAGGCCCTTAACCCTATCTGCTCCAGAGGTGCTGCAAGCTGGCTCACCCTGCACTCTGACCCCAGTTTCCTAATTGGGATATGCGAAAATTTTGGGGTAGTATTAAGCGTTAAGATAAATAACCTGAAGGATCGGCTGAGATTAAGACTGAATAGCATTGGCACTTATTGATTTTAATACAGTATAATGTAACAAAAAAAAGTTACACTCTTGAGGAGTCAAAAATACAGTTGTGTTCAAAATAATAGCAGTGTGTTAAAAAAAATAAAGTAAAGCTCCATATCTATATAATAACCTTTCATTTAAATCACACAATTGCCTGACAAACTGTCTGCGCCCTCTAGATCCGAAAAGGACAATCTTGCTTTAAACAGTCCACAAAATATTGCGCCTTTTTTCTTCAGGCCAGTCAATGTGTTCATGGGCGAACTGTAACCTCTTCAACGCAAGTCTTTTTTTTTTTTAAAACAGTGGGACTTTGCTAGGGCTTCTTGCTGATAGTTTGGCTTCACATAGCCGTCTTCTAAAAGTAAAAGTACTCACAGGTAACTTTAGGTGTTCTTTGACCATGCAGGAACTCATTATTGGCTGAGTCTTTGCCAATTTTGTTATTCTTCGATCCATTTTTCCATTTTCTCCCATGGCTTTCTGGTTTTGCTCTCCATTTTGAAGCATTTGCTCAAGATACCACCAGGGCAGTGGTGGCTCAGTTGGTTAAGGCTGCTGGTTACGGATCGGAAGGTCGGGGTTCGAGCCCTAGCATCGGCAAGCTGGCACTGTTGAGCCCTTGAGCAAGGCCCTTAACCCTATCTGCTCCAGAGGCGCTGCAAGCTGGCTCACCCTGCGCTCTGACCCCAGTTTCCTAATTGGGATATGCGAAAATTTTGGGGTAGTATTAAGCGTTAAGATAAATAACCTGAAGGATCGGCTGAGATTAAGACTGAATAGCATTGGCACTTATTGATTTTAATACAGTATAATGTAACAAAAAAAAGTTACACTCTTGAGGAGTCAAAAATACAGTTGTGTTCAAAATAATAGCAGTGTGTTAAAAAAAATAAAGTAAAGCTCCATATCTATATAATAACCTTTCATTTAAATCACACAATTGCCTGACAAACTGTCTGCGCCCTCTAGATCCGAAAAGGACAATCTTGCTTTAAACAGTCCACAAAATATTGCGCCTTTTTTCTTCAGGCCAGTCAATGTGTTCATGGGCGAACTGTAACCTCTTCAACGCAAGTCTTTTTTTTTTTTAAAACAGTGGGACTTTGCTAGGGCTTCTTGCTGATAGTTTGGCTTCTCATAGCCGTCTTCTAAAAGTTAAAGTACTCACAGGTAACTTTAGGTGTTCTTTGACCATGGAGGAACTCATTATTGGCTGAGTCTTTGCCAATTTTGTTATTCTTCGATCCATTTTTCCATTTTCTCCCATGGCTTTCTGGTTTTGCTCTCCATTTTGAAGCATTTGCTCAAGCTACCACCAGGGCAGTGGTGGCTCAGTTGGTTAAGGCTGCTGGTTACGGATCGGAAGGTCGGGGGTTCGAGCCCTAGCATCGGCAAGCTGCCGCTGTTGAGCCCTTGAGCAAGGCCCTTAACTCTATCTGCTCCAGGGGCGCTGCAAGCTGGCTGACCCTGCGCTCTGACCCCAGTTTCCTAATTGGGATATGCGAAAATTTTGGGGTAGCATTAAGATAAATAACCTGAAGGATCTGCTGAGATTAAGACTGAGTAGCATTGCCAATTATTGATTTTAATACAGTATAATATAACAAAAAAAAGTTACACTCTTGAGGAGTCAAAAATACAGTTGTGTTCAAAATAATAGCAGTGTGCTGAAAAAAATAAAGTAAAGCTCTATATCTATATAATAACCTTTAATTTAAATCACACAATTGCCTGACAAACTGTCTGCGCCCTCTAGACCCGAAAGGGACAATCTTGCTACAACAGTCAATGTGTTCATGGGCGAACTGTAACCTCTTCAACCTCTTTGCTAGGGCATCTTGCTAATAGTTTGGCTTCACATAGCCGTCTTCTAAAAGTAAAAGTACTCACAGGTAACTTTAGGTGTTCTTGGACCATGCAGGAACTCACTATTGACTGAGTCTTTGCCAATTTTGTTATTCTTCGATCCATTCAAATGGTAGTTTTCCATTTTCTTCCATGGCTTTCTGGTTTTGGTCTCCATTTTTAAGCATTTGCTAGACCCTGCGCCCTGACCCCAGTTTCCTAATTGGGATATGCAAAAATTTTGGGGTAGCATTAAGATAAATAACCTGAAGGATCTGCTGAGATTAAGACTGAGTAGCATTGCCAATTATTTATTTTAATACAGTATAATGTAACAAAAAAAAGTTACCTTCTTGAAGAGTCAAAAATACAGTTGTGTTCAAAATAATAGCAGTGTGTTGAAAAAAATAAAGTAAAGCTCTATATCTATATAATAACCTTTAATTTAAATCACACAATTGCCTGACAAACTGTCTGCGCCCTCTAGACCCGAAAAGGACAATCTTGCTTTCAACAGTCAATGTGTTCATGGGCGAACTGTAACCTCTTCAGCGCAAGTCTTTTTTTTTTTTTTTTTTTACAACAGTGGGACTTTGCTAGGGCTTCTTGCTAATAGTTTGGCTTCACATAGCCGTCTTCTAAAAGTAAAAGTACTCACAGGTAACTTTAGGTGTTCTTGGACCATGCAGGAACTCACTATTGGCTGAGTCTTTGCCAATTTTGTTATTCTTCGATCCATTCAAATGGTAGTTTTCCATTTTCTTCCATGGCTTTCTGGTTTTGGTCTTCATTTTTAAGCATTTGCTCAAGATACCAACAGGGCAGTGGTGGCTCAGTAGGTTAAGGCTGCGGGTTACTGGGTCACTGATCGGAAGGTCGGGGGTTCGAGCCCCAGCCCCAGCATCGGCAAGCTGCCACTGTTGAGCCCTTGAGCAAGGCCCTTAACCCTATCTGCTCCAGGGGCGCTGCAAGCTGGCTGACCCTGCGCTCTGACCCCAGTTTCCTAATTGGGATATGCGAAAATTTTGGGGTAACATTAAGATAAATAACCTGAAGGATCTGCTGAGATTAAGACTGAGTAGCATTGCCAATTATTGATTTTAATACAGTATAATGTAACAAAAAAAAGTTACACTCTTGAGGAGTCAAAAATACAGTTGTGTTCAAAATAATAGCAGTGTGTTGAAAAAAATAAAGTAAAGCTCCATATCTATATAATAACCTTTAATTTAAATCACACAATTGCCTGACAAACTGTCTGCGCCCTCTAGACCCGAAAGGGACAATCTTGCTTTCAACAGTCAATGTGTTCATGGGCGAACTGTAACCTCTTCAGCGCAAGTCTTTTTTTTTTTTTTTTACAACAGTGGGACTTTGCTGCGGGTTACTGGGTTACTGATCGGAAGGTCGGGGGTTCGACCCCAGCATCGCCAAGCTGCCACTGTTGGCCCTTAACCCTATCTGCTCCAGGGGTGCTGCAAGCTGGCTGACCCTGCGCTCTGACCCCAGTTTCCTAGTTGGGATATGCGAAAATTTTGGGGTAGCATTAAGATAAATAACCTGAAGGATCTGCTGAGATTAAGACTGAGTAGCATTGCCAATTATTGATTTTAATACAGTATAATGTAACAAAAAAAAGTTACACTCTTGAGGAGTCAAAAATACAGTTGTGTTCAAAATAATAGCAGTGTGTTGAAAAAAATAAAGTAAAGCTCCATATCTATATAATAACCTTTAATTTAAATCACACAATTGCCTGACAAACTGTCTGCGCCCTCTAGACCCGAAAAGGACAATCTTGCTTTCAACAGTCAATGTGTTCATGGGCGAACTGTAACCTCTTCAGCACAAGTCTTTTTTTTTTTTTTTTTACAACAGTGGGACTTTGCTAGGGCTTTTTGCTAATAGTTTGGCTTCACATAGCCGTCTTCTAAAAGTAAAAGTACTCACAGGTAACTTTAGGTGTTCTTGGACCATGCAGGAACTCACTATTGGCTGAGTCTTTGCCAATTTTGTTATTCTTCGATCCATTCAAATGGTAGTTTTCCATTTTCTTCCATGGCTTTCTGGTTTTGGTCTCCATTTTTAAGCATTTGCTCAAGATACCAACAGGGCAGTGGTGGCTCAGTTGGTTAAGGCTGCGGTTTACTGGGTCACTGATCGGAAGGTCGGGGGTTCGAGCCCCAGCATCGGCTAGCTGCCACTGTTGAGCCCTTGAGCAAGGCCCTTAACCCTATCTGCTCCAGGGGCGCTGCAAGCTGGCTGACCCTGCGCTCTGACCCCAGTTTCCTAATTGGGATATGCGAAAATTTTGGGGTAGCATTAAGATAAATAACCTGAAGGATCTGCTGAGATTAAGACTGAGTAGCATTGCCAATTATTGATTTTAATACAGTATAATATAACAAAAAAAAGTTACACTCTTGAGGAGTCAAAAATACAGTTGTGTTCAAAATAATAGCAGTGTGTTGAAAAAAATAAAGTAAAGCTCTATATCTATATAATAACCTTTAATTTAAATCACACAATTGCCTGACAAACTGTCTGCGCCCTCTAGACCCGAAAAGGACAATCTTGCTTTCAACAGTCCACAAAATATTGCGCCTTTTTCCTTCAGGCCAGTCACTGTGTTCATGGGCGAACTGTAACCTCTTCAACGCAAGTCTTTTTTTTTTTTAAAACAGTGGGACTTTGCTAGGGCTTCTTGCTGATAGTTTGGCTTCACATAGCCGTCTTCTAAAAGTAAAAGTACGCACAGGTAACTTTAGGTGTTCTTTGACCATGCAGGAACTCATTATTGGCTGAGTCTTTGCCAATTTTGTTATTCTTCGATCCATTTTTCCATTTTCTCCCATGGCTTTCTGGTTTTGCTCTCCATTTTGAAGCATTTGCTCAAGACACCACCAGGGCAGTTGTGACTCAGTTGGTTAAGGCTGCTGGTTACTGATCGGAAGGTCGGGGGTTTGAGCCCTAGCATCGGCAAGCTGCCACTGTTGAGCCCTTGAGCAAGGCCCTTAACCCTATCTGCTCCAGAGGTGCTGCAAGCTGGCTCACCCTGCACTCTGACCCCAGTTTCCTAATTGGGATATGCGAAAATTTTGGGGTAGTATTAAGCGTTAAGATAAATAACCTGAAGGATCGGCTGAGATTAAGACTGAATAGCATTGGCACTTATTGATTTTAATACAGTATAATGTAACAAAAAAAAGTTACACTCTTGAGGAGTCAAAAATACAGTTGTGTTCAAAATAATAGCAGTGTGTTAAAAAAAATAAAGTAAAGCTCCATATCTATATAATAACCTTTCATTTAAATCACACAATTGCCTGACAAACTGTCTGCGCCCTCTAGATCCGAAAAGGACAATCTTGCTTTAAACAGTCCACAAAATATTGCGCCTTTTTTCTTCAGGCCAGTCAATGTGTTCATGGGCGAACTGTAACCTCTTCAACGCAAGTCTTTTTTTTTTTTTAAACAGTGGGACTTTGCTAGGGCTTCTTGCTGATAGTTTGGCTTCACATAGCCGTCTTCTAAATGTAAAAGTACTCACAGGTAACTTTAGGTGTTCTTTGACCATGCAGGAACTCATTATTGGCTGAGTCTTTGCCAATTTTGTTATTCTTCGATCCATTTTTCCATTTTCTCCCATGGCTTTCTGGTTTTGCTCTCCATTTTGAAGCATTTGCTCAAGATACCACCAGGGCAGTGGTGGCTCAGTTGGTTAAGGCTGCTGGTTACGGATCGGAAGGTCGGGGTTCGAGCCCTAGCATCGGCAAGCTGGCACTGTTGAGCCCTTGAGCAAGGCCCTTAACCCTATCTGCTCCAGAGGCGCTGCAAGCTGGCTCACCCTGCGCTCTGACCCCAGTTTCCTAATTGGGATATGCGAAAATTTTGGGGTAGTATTAAGCGTTAAGATAAATAACCTGAAGGATCGGCTGAGATTAAGACTGAATAGCATTGGCACTTATTGATTTTAATACAGTATAATGTAACAAAAAAAAGTTACACTCTTGAGGAGTCAAAAATACAGTTGTGTTCAAAATAATAGCAGTGTGTTAAAAAAAATAAAGTAAAGCTCCATATCTATATAATAACCTTTCATTTAAATCACACAATTGCCTGACAAACTGTCTGCGCCCTCTAGATCCGAAAAGGACAATCTTGCTTTAAACAGTCCACAAAATATTGCGCCTTTTTTCTTCAGGCCAGTCAATGTGTTCATGGGCGAACTGTAACCTCTTCAACGCAAGTCTTTTTTTTTTTTAAAACAGTGGGACTTTGCTAGGGCTTCTTGCTGATAGTTTGGCTTCTCATAGCCGTCTTCTAAAAGTTAAAGTACTCACAGGTAACTTTAGGTGTTCTTTGACCATGGAGGAACTCATTATTGGCTGAGTCTTTGCCAATTTTGTTATTCTTCGATCCATTTTTCCATTTTCTCCCATGGCTTTCTGGTTTTGCTCTCCATTTTGAAGCATTTGCTCAAGCTACCACCAGGGCAGTGGTGGCTCAGTTGGTTAAGGCTGCTGGTTACGGATCGGAAGGTCGGGGGTTCGAGCCCTAGCATCGGCAAGCTGCCGCTGTTGAGCCCTTGAGCAAGGCCCTTAACTCTATCTGCTCCAGGGGCGCTGCAAGCTGGCTGACCCTGCGCTCTGACCCCAGTTTCCTAATTGGGATATGCGAAAATTTTGGGGTAGCATTAAGATAAATAACCTGAAGGATCTGCTGAGATTAAGACTGAGTAGCATTGCCAATTATTGATTTTAATACAGTATAATATAACAAAAAAAAGTTACACTCTTGAGGAGTCAAAAATACAGTTGTGTTCAAAATAATAGCAGTGTGCTGAAAAAAATAAAGTAAAGCTCTATATCTATATAATAACCTTTAATTTAAATCACACAATTGCCTGACAAACTGTCTGCGCCCTCTAGACCCGAAAGGGACAATCTTGCTACAACAGTCAATGTGTTCATGGGCGAACTGTAACCTCTTCAACCTCTTTGCTAGGGCATCTTGCTAATAGTTTGGCTTCACATAGCCGTCTTCTAAAAGTAAAAGTACTCACAGGTAACTTTAGGTGTTCTTGGACCATGCAGGAACTCACTATTGACTGAGTCTTTGCCAATTTTGTTATTCTTCGATCCATTCAAATGGTAGTTTTCCATTTTCTTCCATGGCTTTCTGGTTTTGGTCTCCATTTTTAAGCATTTGCTAGACCCTGCGCCCTGACCCCAGTTTCCTAATTGGGATATGCAAAAATTTTGGGGTAGCATTAAGATAAATAACCTGAAGGATCTGCTGAGATTAAGACTGAGTAGCATTGCCAATTATTTATTTTAATACAGTATAATGTAACAAAAAAAAGTTACCTTCTTGAAGAGTCAAAAATACAGTTGTGTTCAAAATAATAGCAGTGTGTTGAAAAAAATAAAGTAAAGCTCTATATCTATATAATAACCTTTAATTTAAATCACACAATTGCCTGACAAACTGTCTGCGCCCTCTAGACCCGAAAAGGACAATCTTGCTTTCAACAGTCAATGTGTTCATGGGCGAACTGTAACCTCTTCAGCGCAAGTCTTTTTTTTTTTTTTTTTTTACAACAGTGGGACTTTGCTAGGGCTTCTTGCTAATAGTTTGGCTTCACATAGCCGTCTTCTAAAAGTAAAAGTACTCACAGGTAACTTTAGGTGTTCTTGGACCATGCAGGAACTCACTATTGGCTGAGTCTTTGCCAATTTTGTTATTCTTCGATCCATTCAAATGGTAGTTTTCCATTTTCTTCCATGGCTTTCTGGTTTTGGTCTTCATTTTTAAGCATTTGCTCAAGATACCAACAGGGCAGTGGTGGCTCAGTAGGTTAAGGCTGCGGGTTACTGGGTCACTGATCGGAAGGTCGGGGGTTCGAGCCCCAGCCCCAGCATCGGCAAGCTGCCACTGTTGAGCCCTTGAGCAAGGCCCTTAACCCTATCTGCTCCAGGGGCGCTGCAAGCTGGCTGACCCTGCGCTCTGACCCCAGTTTCCTAATTGGGATATGCGAAAATTTTGGGGTAACATTAAGATAAATAACCTGAAGGATCTGCTGAGATTAAGACTGAGTAGCATTGCCAATTATTGATTTTAATACAGTATAATGTAACAAAAAAAAGTTACACTCTTGAGGAGTCAAAAATACAGTTGTGTTCAAAATAATAGCAGTGTGTTGAAAAAAATAAAGTAAAGCTCCATATCTATATAATAACCTTTAATTTAAATCACACAATTGCCTGACAAACTGTCTGCGCCCTCTAGACCCGAAAGGGACAATCTTGCTTTCAACAGTCAATGTGTTCATGGGCGAACTGTAACCTCTTCAGCGCAAGTCTTTTTTTTTTTTTTTTACAACAGTGGGACTTTGCTGCGGGTTACTGGGTTACTGATCGGAAGGTCGGGGGTTCGAACCCCAGCATCGGCAAGCTGCCACTGTTGGCCCTTAACCCTATCTGCTCCAGGGGTGCTGCAAGCTGGCTGACCCTGCGCTCTGACCCCAGTTTCCTAGTTGGGATATGCGAAAATTTTGGGGTAGCATTAAGATAAATAACCTGAAGGATCTGCTGAGATTAAGACTGAGTAGCATTGCCAATTATTGATTTTAATACAGTATAATGTAACAAAAAAAAGTTACACTCTTGAGGAGTCAAAAATACAGTTGTGTTCAAAATAATAGCAGTGTGTTGAAAAAAATAAAGTAAAGCTCCATATCTATATAATAACCTTTAATTTAAATCACACAATTGCCTGACAAACTGTCTGCGCCCTCTAGACCCGAAAAGGACAATCTTGCTTTCAACAGTCAATGTGTTCATGGGCGAACTGTAACCTCTTCAGCACAAGTCTTTTTTTTTTTTTTTTTACAACAGTGGGACTTTGCTAGGGCTTTTTGCTAATAGTTTGGCTTCACATAGCCGTCTTCTAAAAGTAAAAGTACTCACAGGTAACTTTAGGTGTTCTTGGACCATGCAGGAACTCACTATTGGCTGAGTCTTTGCCAATTTTGTTATTCTTCGATCCATTCAAATGGTAGTTTTCCATTTTCTTCCATGGCTTTCTGGTTTTGGTCTCCATTTTTAAGCATTTGCTCAAGATACCAACAGGGCAGTGGTGGCTCAGTTGGTTAAGGCTGCGGTTTACTGGGTCACTGATCGGAAGGTCGGGGGTTCGAGCCCCAGCATCGGCAAGCTGCCACTGTTGAGCCCTTGAGCAAGGCCCTTAACCCTATCTGCTCCAGGGGCGCTGCAAGCTGGCTGACCCTGCGCTCTGACCCCAGTTTCCTAATTGGGATATGCGAAAATTTTGGGGTAGCATTAAGATAAATAACCTGAAGGATCTGCTGAAATTAAGACTGAGTAGCATTGCCAATTATTGATTTTAATACAGTATAATGTAACAAAAAAAAGTTACACTCTTGAGGAGTCAAAAATACAGTTGTGTTCAAAATAATAGCAGTGTGTTGAAAAAAATAAAGTAAAGCTCCATATCTATATAATAACCTTTAATTTAAATCACACAATTGCCTGACAAACTGTCTGCGCCCTCTAGACCCGAAAAGGACAATCTTGCTTTCAACAGTCAATGTGTTCATGGGCGAACTGTAACCTCTTCAGCACAAGTCTTTTTTTTTTTTTTTTTACAACAGTGGGACTTTGCTAGGGCTTCTTGCTAATAGTTTGGCTTCACATAGCCGTCTTCTAAAAGTAAAAGTACTCACAGGTAACTTTAGGTGTTCTTGGACCATGCAGGAACTCACTATTGGCTGAGTCTTTGCCAATTTTGTTATTCTTCGATCCATTCAAATGGTAGTTTTCCATTTTCTTCCATGGCTTTCTGGTTTTGGTCTCCATTTTTAAGCATTTGCTAGACCCTGCGCCCTGACCCCAGTTTCCTAATTGGGATATGCGAAAATTTTGGGGTAGCATTAAGATAAATAACCTGAAGGATCTGCTGAGATTAAGACTGAGTAGCATTGCCAATTATTGATTTTAATACAGTATAATGTAACAAAAAAAAGTTACCTTCTTGAGGAGTCAAAAATACAGTTGTGTTCAAAATAATAGCAGTGTGTTGAAAAAAATAAAGTAAAGCTCTATATCTATATAATAACCTTTAATTTAAATCACACAATTGCCTGACAAACTGTCTGCGCCCTCTAGACCCGAAAGGGACAATCTTGCTTTCAACAGCTCACAAAATATTGCGCCTCTTTTCTTCAGGCCAGTCAATGTGTGCATGGGCGAACTGTAACCTCTTCAGCGCAAGTCTTTTTTTTTTTTTTTACAACAGTGGGACTTTGCTAGGGCTTCTTGCTAATAGTTTGGCTTCACATAGCCGTCTTCTAAAAGTAAAAGTACTCACAGGTAACTTTAGGTGTTCTTGGACCATGCAGGAACTCACTATTGGCTGAGTCTTTGCCAATTTTGTTATTCTTCGATCCATTCAAATGGTAGTTTTCCATTTTCTTCCATGGCTTTCTGGTTTTGGTCTTCATTTTTAAGCATTTGCTCAAGATACCAACAGGGCAGTGGTGGCTCAGTAGGTTAAGGCTGCGGGTTACTGGGTCACTGATCGGAAGGTCGGAGGTTCGAGCCCCAGCCCCAGCATCGGCAAGCTGCCACTGTTGAGCCCTTGAGCAAGGCCCTTAACCCTATCTGCTCCAGGGGCGCTGCAAGCTGGCTGACCCTGCGCTCTGACCCCAGTTTCCTAATTGGGATATGCGAAAATTTTGGGGTAACATTAAGATAAATAACCTGAAGGATCTGCTGAGATTAAGACTGAGTAGCATTGCCAATTATTGATTTTAATACAGTATAATGTAACAAAAAAAAGTTACACTCTTGAGGAGTCAAAAATACAGTTGTGTTCAAAATAATAGCAGTGTGTTGAAAAAAATAAAGTAAAGCTCCATATCTATATAATAACCTTTAATTTAAATCACACAATTGCCTGACAAACTGTCTGCGCCCTCTAGACCCGAAAGGGACAATCTTGCTTTCAACAGTCAATGTGTTCATGGGCGAACTGTAACCTCTTCAGCGCAAGTCTTTTTTTTTTTTTTTTACAACAGTGGGACTTTGCTGCGGGTTACTGGGTTACTGATCGGAAGGTCGGGGGTTCGAACCCCAGCATCGGCAAGCTGCCACTGTTGGCCCTTAACCCTATCTGCTCCAGGGGTGCTGCAAGCTGGCTGACCCTGCGCTCTGACCCCAGTTTCCTAGTTGGGATATGCGAAAATTTTGGGGTAGCATTAAGATAAATAACCTGAAGGATCTGCTGAGATTAAGACTGAGTAGCATTGCCAATTATTGATTTTAATACAGTATAATGTAACAAAAAAAAGTTACACTCTTGAGGAGTCAAAAATACAGTTGTGTTCAAAATAATAGCAGTGTGTTGAAAAAAATAAAGTAAAGCTCCAAATCTATATAATAACCTTTAATTTAAATCACACAATTGCCTGACAAACTGTCTGCGCCCTCTAGACCCGAAAAGGACAATCTTGCTTTCAACAGTCAATTTGTTCATGGGCGAAGTGTAACCTCTTCAGCGCAAGTCCTTTTTTTTTTTTTACAACAGTGGGACTTTGCTAGGGCTTCTTGCTAATAGTTTGGCTTCACATAGCCGTTTTCTAAAAGTAAAAGTACTCACAGGTAACTTTAGGTGTTCTTGGACCATGCAGGAACTCACTATTGGCTGAGTCTTTGCCAATTTTGTTATTCTTCGATCCATTCAAATGGTAGTTTTCCATTTTCTTCCATGGCTTTCTGGTTTTGGTCTCCATTTTTAAGCATTTGCTCAAGATACCAACAGGGCAGTGGTGGCTCAGTTGGTTAAGGCTGGGGGTTACTGGGTTACTGATCGGAAGGTCGGGGGTTCGAGCCCCAGCATCGGCAAGCTGCCACTGTTGAGCCCTTGAGCAAGGCCCTTAACCCTATCTGCTCCAGGGGCGCTGCAAGCTGGCTGACCCTGCGCTCTGACCCCAGTTTCCTAATTGGGATATGCAGAAATTTTGGGGTAGCATTAAGATACCTTAATAACCTGAAGGATCTGCTGAGATTAAGACTGAGTAGCATTGCCAATTATTGATTTTAATACAGTATAATGTAACAAAAAAAAAGTTACACTCTTGAGGAGCCAAAAATACAGTTGTGTTCAAAATAATAGCAGTGTGTTGAAAAAAATAAAGTAAAGCTCTATATCTATATAATAACCTTTAATTTAAATCACACAATTGCCTGACAAACTGTCTGCGCCCTCTAGACCCAAAAAGGACAATCTTGCTTTCAACAGCTCACAAAATATTGCACCTCTTTTCTTTAGGCCAGTCAATGTGTTCATGGGCGAACTGTAACCTCTTCAGCGCAAGTCTTTTTTTTTTTTTTTACAACAGTGGGACTTTGCTAGGGCTTCTTGCTAATAGTTTGGCTTCACATAGCCGTCTTCTAAAAGTAAAAGTACTCACAGGTAACTTTAGGTGTTCTTGGACCATGCAGGAACTCACTATTGGCTGAGTCTTTGCCAATTTTGTTATTCTTCGATCCATTCAAATGGTAGTTTTCCATTTTCTTCCATGGCTTTCTGGTTTTGGTCTCCATTTTTAAGCATTTGCTCAAGATACCAACAGGGCAGTGGTGGCTCAGTTGGTTAAGGCTGCGGTTTACTGGGTCACTTATCGGAAGGTCGGGGGTTCGAGCCCCAGCATCGGCAAGCTGCCACTGTTGAGCCCTTGAGCAAGGCCCTTAACCCTATCTGCTCCAGGGGCGCTGCAAGCTGGCTGACCCTGCGCTCTGACCCCAGTTTCCTAATTGGGATATGCGAAAATTTTGGGGTAGCATTAAGATAAATAACCTGAAGGATCTGCTGAGATTAAGACTGAGTAGCATTGCCAATTATTGATTTTAATACAGTATAATGTAACAAAAAAAAGTTACACTCTTGAGGAGTCAAAAATACAGTTGTGTTCAAAATAATAGCAGTGTGTTGAAAAAAATAAAGTAAAGCTCCATATCCATATAATACCCTTTAATTTAAATCACACAATTGCCTGACAAACTGTCTGCGCCCTCTAGACCCGAAAGGGACAATCTTGCTTTCAACAGCTCACAAAATATTCCGCCTCTTTTCTTCAGGCCAGTCAATGTGTTCATGGGCGAACTGTAACCTCTTCAGCGCAAGTCTTTTTCTTTTTACAACAGTGGGACTTTGCTAGGGCTTCTTGCTGATAGTTTGGCTTCACATAGCCGTCTTCTAAAAGTAAAAGTACTCACAGGTAACTTTAGGTGTTCTTTGACCATGCAGGAACTCATTATTGGCTGAGTCTTTGCCAATTTTGTTATTCTTCGATCCATTTTTCCATTTTCTCCCATGGCTTTCTGGTTTTGGTCTCCATTTTAAAGCATTTCCTCAAGCTACCAACAGGGCAGTGGTGGCTCAGTTGGTTAAGGCTGCGGGTTACTGGGTTACTGATCGGAAGGTCGGGGGTTTGAGCCCCAGCATGGTTAAGGCTGCGGGTTACTGGGTTACTGATCGGAAGGTCGGGGGTTTGAGCCCCAGCATCGCCAAGCTGCCACTGTTGAGCCCTTGAGCAAGGCTCTTAACCCTAACTGCTCCAGGGGCGCTGCAAGCTGGCTGACCCTGTGCTTTGACCCCAGTTTCCTAATTGGGATATGCGAAAATTTTGGGGTAGCATTAAGATAAATAACCTGAAGGATCTGCTGAGATTAAAACTGAGTAGCATTGCCAATTATTGATTTTAATACAGTATTATGTAACCAAAAAAAAGTTACACTCTTGAGGAGTCAAAAATACAGTTGTGTTCAAAATAATAGCAGTGTGTTGAAAAAAATAAAGTAAAGCTCCATATCTATATAATACCCTTTAATTTAAATCACACAATTGCCTGACAAACTGTCTGCGCCCTCTAGACCCGAAAGGGACAATCTTGCTTTCAACAGCTCACAAAATATTGCGCCTCTTTTCTTCAGGCCAGTCAATGTGTTCATGGGCGAACTGTAACCTCTTCAGCGCAAGTCTTTTTTTTTTTTTTTTTACAACAGTGGGACTTTGCTAGGGCTTCTTGCTAATAGTTTGGCTTCACATAGCCGTCTTCTAAAAGTAAAAGTACTCACAGGTAACTTTAGGTGTTCTTTGACAATGCAGGAACTCACTATTGGCTGAGTCTTTGCCAATTTTGTTATTCTTCGATCCATTCAAATGGTAGTTTTCCATTTTCTTCCATGGCTTTCTGGTTTTGGTCTCCATTTTTAAGCATTTGCTCAAGATACCAACAGGGCAGTGGTGGCTCAGTTGGTTAAGGCTGCGGTTTACTGGGTCACTGATCGGAAGGTCGGGGGTTCGAGCCCCAGCATCGGCAAGCTGCCACTGTTGAGCCCTTGAGCAAGGCCCTTAACCCTATCTGCTCCAGGGGCGCTGCAAGCTGGCTGACCCTGCGCTCTGACCCCAGTTTCCTAATTGGGATATGCGAAAATTTTGGGGTAGCATTAAGATAAATAACCTGAAGGATCTGCTGAGATTAAGACTGAGTAGCATTGCCAATTATTGATTTTAATACAGTATAATGTAACAAAAAAAAGTTACACTCTTGAGGAGTCAAAAATACAGTTGTGTTCAAAATAATAGCAGTGTGTTGAAAAAAATAAAGTAAAGCTCCATATCCATATAATACCCTTTAATTTAAATCACACAATTGCCTGACAAACTGCCTGCGCCCTCTAGACCCGAAAGGGACAATCTTGCTTTCAACAGCTCACAAAATATTCCGCCTCTTTTCTTCAGGCCAGTCAATGTGTTCATGGGCGAACTGTAACCTCTTCAGCGCAAGTCTTTTTCTTTTTACAACAGTGGGACTTTGCTAGGGCTTCTTGCTGATAGTTTGGCTTCACATAGCCGTCTTCTAAAAGTAAAAGTACTCACAGGTAACTTTAGGTGTTCTTTGACCATGCAGGAACTCATTATTGGCTGAGTCTTTGCCAATTTTGTTATTCTTCGATCCATTTTTCCATTTTCTCCCATGGCTTTCTGGTTTTGGTCTCCATTTTAAAGCATTTCCTCAAGCTACCAACAGGGCAGTGGTGGCTCAGTTGGTTAAGGCTGCGGGTTACTGGGTTACTGATCGGAAGGCCGGGGGTTTGAGCCCCAGCATCGCCAAGCTGCCACTGTTGAGCCCTTGAGCAAGGCTCTTAACCCTAACTGCTCCAGGGGCGCTGCAAGCTGGCTGAACCTGTGCTTTGACCCCAGCTTCCTAATTGGGATATGCGAAAATTTTGGGGTAGCATTAAGATAAATAACCTGAAGGATCTGCTGAGATTAAAACTGAGTAGCATTGCCAATTATTGATTTTAATACAGTATTATGTAACCAAAAAAAAGTTACACTCTTGAGGAGTCAAAAATACAGTTGTGTTCAAAATAATAGCAGTGTGTTGAAAAAAATAAAGTAAAGCTCCATATCTATATAATACCCTTTAATTTAAATCACACAATTGCCTGACAAACTGTCTGCGCCCTCTAGACCCGAAAGGGACAATCTTGCTTTCAACAGCTCACAGAATATTGCGCCTCTTTTCTTCAGGCCAGTCAATGTGTTCATGGGCGAACTGTAACCTCTTCAGCGCAAGTCTTTTTTTTTTTTTTTTACAACAGTGGGACTTTGCTAGGGCTTCTTGCTAATAGTTTGGCTTCACATAGCCGTCTTCTAAAAGTAAAAGTACTCACAGGTAACTTTAGGTGTTCTTTGACAATGCAGGAACTCACTATTGGCTGAGTCTTTGCCAATTTTGTTATTCTTCGATCCATTCAAATGGTAGTTTTCCATTTTCTTCCATGGCTTTCTGGTTTTGGTCTCCATTTTTAAGCATTTGCTCAAGATACCAACAGGGCAGTGGTGGCTCAGTTGGTTAAGGCTGCGGTTTACTGGGTCACTGATCGGAAGGTCGGGGGTTCGAGCCCCAGCATCGGCAAGCTGCCACTGTTGAGCCCTTGAGCAAGGCCCTTAACCCTATCTGCTCCAGGGGCGCTGCAAGCTGGCTGACCCTGCGCTCTGACCCCAGTTTCCTAATTGGGATATGCGAAAATTTTGGGGTAGCATTAAGATAAATAACCTGAAGGATCTGCTGAGATTAAGACTGAGTAGCATTGCCAATTATTGATTTTAATACAGTATAATGTAACAAAAAAAAGTTACACTCTTGAGGAGTCAAAAATACAGTTGTGTTCAAAATAATAGCAGTGTGATGAAAAAAATAAAGTAAAGCTCCATATCTATATAATAACCTTTAATTTAAATCACACAATTGCCTGACAAACTGTCTGCGCCCTCTAGACCCGAAAAGGACAATCTTGCTTTCAACAGTCAATGTGTTCATGGGCGAACTGTAACCTCTTCAGCACAAGTCTTTTTTTTTTTTTTTTACAACAGTGGGACTTTGCTAGGGCTTCTTGCTAATAGTTTGGCTTCACATAGCCGTCTTCTAAAAGTAAAAGTACTCACAGGTAACTTTAGGTGTTCTTCGACCATGCAGGAACTCACTATTGGCTGAGTCTTTGCCAATTTTGTTATTCTTCGATCCATTCAAATGGTAGTTTTCCATTTTCTTCCATGGCTTTCTGGTTTTGGTCTCCATTTTTAAGCATTTGCTAGACCCTGCGCCCTGACCCCAGTTTCCTAATTGGGATATGCGAAAATTTTGGGGTAGCATTAAGATAAATAACCTGAAGGATCTGCTGAGATTAAGACTGAGTAGCATTGCCAATTATTGATTTTAATACAGTATAATGTAACAAAAAAAAGTTACCTTCTTGAGGAGTCAAAAATACAGTTGTGTTCAAAATAATAGCAGTGTGTTGAAAAAAATAAAGTAAAGCTCCATATCTATATAATAACCTTTAATTTAAATCACACAATTGCCTGACAAACTGTCTGCGCCCTCTAGACCCGAAAAGGACAATCTTGCTTTCAACAGTCAATTTGTTCATGGGCGAAGTGTAACCTCTTCAGCGCAAGTCCTTTTTTTTTTTTTACAACAGTGGGACTTTGCTAGGGCTTCTTGATAATAGTTTGGCTTCACATAGCCGTCTTCTAAAAGTAAAAGTACTCACAGGTAACTTTAGGTGTTCTTGGACCATGCAGGAACTCACTATTGGCTGAGTCTTTGCCAATTTTGTTATTCTTCGATCCATTCAAATGGTAGTTTTCCATTTTCTTCCATGGCTTTCTGGTTTTGGTCTCCATTTTTAAGCATTTGCTCAAGATAACACCAGGGCAGTGGTGGCTCAGTTGGTTAAGGCTGCGGGTTACTGGGTTACTGATCGGAAGGTCGGGGGTTCGAGCCCCAGCATCGGCAAGCTGCCACTGTTGAGCCCTTGAGCAAGGCCCTTAACCCTATCTGCTCCAGGGGCGCTGCAAGCTGGCTGACCCTGCGCTCTGACCCCAGTTTCCTAATTGGGATATGCAGAAATTTTGGGGTAGCATTAAGATACCTTAATAACCTGAAGGATCTGCTAAGATTAAGACTGAGTAGCATTGCCAATTATTGATTTTAATACAGTATAATGTAACAAAAAAAAAGTTACACTCTTGAGGAGTCAAAAATACAGTTGTGTTCAAAATAATAGCAGTGTGTTGAAAAAAATAAAGTAAAGCTCTATATCTATATAATAACCTTTAATTTAAATCACACAATTGCCTGACAAACTGTCTGCGCCCTCTAGACCCAAAAAGGACAATCTTGCTTTCAACAGTCCACAAAATATTGCGCCTTTTTTCTTCAGGCCAGTCAATGTGTTCATGGGCGAACTGTAACCTCTTCAGCGCAAGTCCTTTTTTTTTTTTTTTTACAACAGTGGGACTTTGCTAGGGCTTCTTGCTAATAGTTTGGCTTCACATAGCCGTCTTCTAAAAGTAAAAGTACTCACAGGTAACTTTAGGTGTTCTTTGACCATGCAGGAACTCACTATTGGCTGAGTCTTTGCCAATTTTATTATTCTTCGATCCATTCAAATGGTAGTTTTCCATTTTCTTTCATGGCTTTCTGGTTTTGGTCTCCATTTTTAAGCATTTGCTCAAGATACCACCAGGGCAGTGGTGGCCCAGTTGGGTAAGGCTGCGGGTTGCTGGGTTAGTGGTCGGAAGGTTGGAGCAGATAGGGTTAAGCATCGGCAAGCTGCCACTGTTGAGCCCTTGAGCAAGGCCCTTAACTCTATCTGCTCCAGGGGCGCTGCAAGCTGGCTGACCCTGCGCTCTGACCCCAGTTTCCTAATTGGGATATGCGAAAATTTTGGGGTAGCATTAAGATAAATAACCTGAAGGATCTGCTGAGATTAAGACTGAGTAGCATTGCCAATTATTGATTTTAATACAGTATAATGTAACAAAAAAAAGCTACACTCTTGAGGAGTCAAAAAATACAGTTGTGTTGAAAATAATAGCAGTGTGTTGAAAAAAATAAAGTAAAGCTCCATATCTATATAATAACCTTTAATTTAAATCACACAATTGCCTGACAAACTGTCTGCGCCCTCTATACCCGAAAAGGACAATCTTGCTTTCATCAGTCCACAAAATATTGCGCCTTTTTTCTTCAGGCCAGTCAATGTGTTCATGGGCGAACTGTAACCTCTTCAGCGCAATTCTTTTTTTTTTTTTTTTACAACAGTGGGACTTTGCTAGGGCTTCTTGCTAATAGTTTGGCTTCACATAGCCGTCTTTTAAAAGTAAAAGTACTCACAGGTAACTTTAGGTGTTCTTGGACCATGCAGGAACTCACTATTGGCTGAGTCTTTGCCAATTTTGTTATTCTTCGATCTATTCAAATGGTAGTTTTCCATTTTCTTCCATGGCTTTCTGGTTTTGGTCTCCATTTTTAAGCATTTGCTCAAGATACCAACAGGGCAGTGGTGGCTCAGTTGGTTAAGGCTGCGGTTTACTGGGTCACTGATCGGAAGGTCGGGGATTCGAGCCCCAGCATCGGCAAGCTGCCACTGTTGAGCCCTTGAGCAAGGCCCTTAACCCTATCTGCTCCAGGGGCGCTGCAAGCTGGCTGACCCTGCGCTCTGACCCCAGTTTCCTAATTGGGATATGCGAAAATTTTGGGGTAGCATTAAGATAAATAACCTGAAGGATCTGCTGAGATTAAGACTGAGTAGCATTGCCAATTATTGATTTTAATACAGTATAATGTAACAAAAAAAAGTTACACTCTTGAGGAGTCAAAAATACAGTTGTGTTCAAAATAATAGCAGTGTGTTGAAAAAAATAAAGTGAAGCTCCATATCCATATAATACCCTTTAATTTAAATCACACAATTGCCTGACAAACTGCCTGCGCCCTCTAGACCCGAAAGGGACAATCTTGCTTTCAACAGCTCACAAAATATTCCGCCTCTTTTCTTCAGGCCAGTCAATGTGTTCATGGGCGAACTGTAACCTCTTCAGCGCAAGTCTTTTTCTTTTTACAACAGTGGGACTTTGCTAGGGCTTCTTGCTGATAGTTTGGCTTCACATAGCCGTCTTCTAAAAGTAAAAGTACTCACAGGTAACTTTAGGTGTTCTTTGACCATGCAGGAACTCATTATTGGCTGAGTCTTTGCCAATTTTGTTATTCTTCGATCCATTTTTCCATTTTCTCCCATGGCTTTCTGGTTTTGGTCTCCATTTTAAAGCATTTCCTCAAGCTACCAACAGGGCAGTGGTGGCTCAGTTGGTTAAGGCTGCGGGTTACTGGGTTACTGATCGGAAGGTCGGGGGTTTAAGCCCCAGCATCGCCAAGCTGCCACTGTTGAGCCCTTGAGCAAGGCTCTTAACCCTAACTGCTCCAGGGGCGCTGCAAGCTGGCTGAACCTGTGCTTTGACCCCAGCTTCCTAATTGGGATATGCGAAAATTTTGGGGTAGCATTAAGATAAATAACCTGAAGGATCTGCTGAGATTAAAACTGAGTAGCATTGCCAATTATTGATTTTAATACAGTATTATGTAACCAAAAAAAAGTTACACTCTTGAGGAGTCAAAAATACAGTTGTGTTCAAAATAATAGCAGTGTGTTGAAAAAAATAAAGTAAAGCTCCATATCTATATAATACCCTTTAATTTAAATCACACAATTGCCTGACAAACTGTCTGCGCCCTCTAGACCCGAAAGGGACAATCTTGCTTTCAACAGCTCACAAAATATTGCGCCTCTTTTCTTCAGGCCAGTCAATGTGTTCATGGGCGAACTGTAACCTCTTCAGCGCAAGTCTTTTTTTTTTTTTTTTTACAACAGTGGGACTTTGCTAGGGCTTCTTGCTAATAGTTTGGCTTCACATAGCCGTCTTCTAAAAGTAAAAGTACTCACAGGTAACTTTAGGTGTTCTTTGACAATGCAGGAACTCACTATTGGCTGAGTCTTTGCCAATTTTGTTATTCTTCGATCCATTCAAATGGTAGTTTTCCATTTTCTTCCATGGCTTTCTGGTTTTGGTCTCCATTTTTAAGCATTTGCTCAAGATACCAACAGGGCAGTGGTGGCTCAGTTGGTTAAGGCTGCGGTTTACTGGGTCACTGATCGGAAGGTCGGGGGTTCGAGCCCCAGCATCGGCAAGCTGCCACTGTTGAGCCCTTGAGCAAGGCCCTTAACCCTATCTGCTCCAGGGGCGCTGCAAGCTGGCTGACCCTGCGCTCTGACCCCAGTTTCCTAATTGGGATATGCGAAAATTTTGGGGTAGCATTAAGATAAATAACCTGAAGGATCTGCTGAGATTAAGACTGAGTAGCATTGCCAATTATTGATTTTAATACAGTATAATGTAACAAAAAAAAGTTACACTCTTGAGGAGTCAAAAATACAGTTGTGTTCAAAATAATAGCAGTGTGATGAAAAAAATAAAGTAAAGCTCCATATCTATATAATAACCTTTAATTTAAATCACACAATTGCCTGACAAACTGTCTGCGCCCTCTAGACCCGAAAAGGACAATCTTGCTTTCAACAGTCAATGTGTTCATGGGCGAACTGTAACTTCTTCAGCACAAGTCTTTTTTTTTTTTTTTTACAACAGTGGGACTTTGCTAGGGCTTCTTGCTAATAGTTTGGCTTCACATAGCCGTCTTCTAAAAGTAAAAGTACTCACAGGTAACTTTAGGTGTTCTTCGACCATGCAGGAACTCACTATTGGCTGAGTCTTTGCCAATTTTGTTATTCTTCGATCCATTCAAATGGTAGTTTTCCATTTTCTTCCATGGCTTTCTGGTTTTGGTCTCCATTTTTAAGCATTTGCTAGACCCTGCGCCCTGACCCCAGTTTCCTAATTGGGATATGCGAAAATTTTGGGGTAGCATTAAGATAAATAACCTGAAGGATCTGCTGAGATTAAGACTGAGTAGCATTGCCAATTATTGATTTTAATACAGTATAATATAACAAAAAAAAGTTACCTTCTTGAGGAGTCAAAAATACAGTTGTGTTCAAAATAATAGCAGTGTGTTGAAAAAAATAAAGTAAAGCTCCATATCTATATAATAACCTTTAATTTAAATCACACAATTGCCTGACAAACTGTCTGCGCCCTCTAGACCCGAAAAGGACAATCTTGCTTTCAACAGTCAATTTGTTCATGGGCGAAGTGTAACCTCTTCAGCGCAAGTCCTTTTTTTTTTTTTACAACAGTGGGACTTTGCTAGGGCTTCTTGATAATAGTTTGGCTTCACATAGCCGTCTTCTAAAAGTAAAAGTACTCACAGGTAACTTTAGGTGTTCTTGGACCATGCAGGAACTCACTATTGGCTGAGTCTTTGCCAATTTTGTTATTCTTCGATCCATTCAAATGGTAGTTTTCCATTTTCTTCCATGGCTTTCTGGTTTTGGTCTCCATTTTTAAGCATTTGCTCAAGATAACACCAGGGCAGTGGTGGCTCAGTTGGTTAAGGCTGCGGGTTACTGGGTTACTGATCGGAAGGTCGGGGGTTCGAGCCCCAGCATCGGCAAGCTGCCACTGTTGAGCCCTTGAGCAAGGCCCTTAACCCTATCTGCTCCAGGGGCGCTGCAAGCTGGCTGACCCTGCGCTCTGACCCCAGTTTCCTAATTGGGATATGCAGAAATTTTGGGGTAGCATTAAGATACCTTAATAACCTGAAGGATCTGCTGAGATTAAGACTGAGTAGCATTGCCAATTATTGATTTTAATACAGTATAATGTAACAAAAAAAAAGTTACACTCTTGAGGAGTCAAAAATACAGTTGTGTTCAAAATAATAGCAGTGTGTTGAAAAAAATAAAGTAAAGCTCTATATCTATATAATAACCTTTAATTTAAATCACACAATTGCCTGACAAACTGTCTGCGCCCTCTAGACCCAAAAAGGACAATCTTGCTTTCAACAGTCCACAAAATATTGCGCCTTTTTTCTTCAGGCCAGTCAATGTGTTCATGGGCGAACTGTAACCTCTTCAGCGCAAGTCCTTTTTTTTTTTTTTTACAACAGTGGGACTTTGCTAGGGCTTCTTGCTAATAGTTTGGCTTCACATAGCCGTCTTCTAAAAGTAAAAGTACTCACAGGTAACTTTAGGTGTTCTTTGACCATGCAGGAACTCACTATTGGCTGAGTCTTTGCCAATTTTATTATTCTTCGATCCATTCAAATGGTAGTTTTCCATTTTCTTTCATGGCTTTCTGGTTTTGGTCTCCATTTTTAAGCATTTGCTCAAGATACCATCAGGGCAGTGGTGGCTCAGTTGGTTAAGGCTGCGGGTTACTGGGTCACTGATGGGAAGGTCGGGGGTTCGAGCCCCAGCATCGGCAAGCTGCCACTGTTGAGCCCTTGAGCAAAGCCCTTAACCCTATCTGCTCCAGGGGCGCTGCAAGCTGGCTGACCCTGCGCTCTGACCCCAGTTTCCTAATTGGGATATGCGAAAATTTTGGGGTAGCATTAAGATAAATAACCTGAAGGATCTGCTGAGATTAAGACTGAGTAGCATTGCCAATTATTGATTTTAATACAGTATAATGTAACAAAAAAAAGTTACACTCTTGAGGAGTAAAAAATACAGTTGTGTTCAAAATAATAGCAGTGTGTTGAAAAAAATAAAGTAAAGCTCCATATCTATATAATAACCTTTAATTTAAATCACACAATTGCCTGACAAACTGTCTGCGCCCTCTAGACCCGAAAGGGACAATCTTGCTTTCAACAGCTCACAAAATATTGCGCCTCTTTTCTTCAGGCCAGTCAATGTGTTCATGGGCGAACTGTAACCTCTTCAGCGCAAGTCTTTTTTTTTTTTTTTTTACAACAGTGGGACTTTGATAGGGCTTCTTGCTAATAGTTTGGCTTCACATAGCCGTCTTTTAAAAGTAAAAGTACTCACAGGTAACTTTAGGTGTTCTTGGACCATGCAGGAACTCACTATTGGCTGAGTCTTTGCCAATTTTGTTATTCTTCGATCCATTCAAATGGTAGTTTTTCATTTTCTTCTATGGCTTTCTGGTTTTGGTCTCCATTTTTAAGCATTTGCTCAAGATACCACCAGGGCAGTGGTGGCTCAGTTGGTTAAGGCTGCGGGTTGCTGGGTCACTGGTCGGAAGGTCGGGGGTTCGAGCCCCAGCATCGGCAAGCTGCCACTGTTGAGCCCTTGAGCAAGGCCCTTAACCCTATCTGCTCCAGGGGCGCTGCAAGCTGCCTGACCCTGTGCTCTGACCCCAGTTTCCTAATTGGGATATGCGAACATTTTGGGGGAGCATTAAGATAAATAACCTGAAGGATCTGCTGAGATTAAGACTGAGTAGCATTGCCAATTATTGATTTTAATACAGTATAATGTAACAAAAAAAAGCTACACTCTTGAGGAGTCAAAAATACAGTTGTGTTCAAAATAATAGCAGTGTGTTGAAAAAAATAAAGTAAAGCTCCATATCTATATAATAACCTTTAATTTAAATCACACAATTGCCTGACAAACTGTCTGTGCCCTCTAGATCCGAAAAGGACAATCTTGCTTTCAACAGTCCACAAAATATTGCGCCTCTTTTCTTCAGGCCAGTCAATGTGTTCATGGGCAAACTGTAACCTCTTCAGTGCAAGTCTTTTTTTTTTTTTTTTTTTTTTACAACAGTGGGACTTTGCTAGGGCTTCTTGCCAATAGTTTGGCTTCACATAGCCGTCTTCTAAAAGTAAAAGTACTCACAGGTAACTTTAGGTGTTCTTTGACCATGCAGGAACTCATTATTGGCTGAGTCTTTGCCAATTTTGTTATTCTTCGATCCATTTTTCCATTTTCTCCCATGGCTTTCTGGTTTTGGTCTCCATTTTTAAGCATTTGCTTAAGATACCACCAGGGCAGTGGTGGCTCAGTTGGGTAAGGCTGCGGGTTGCTGGGTTAGTGGTCGGAAGGTCGGGGGTTTGAGCCCCAGCATCGGCAAGCTGCCACTGTTGAGCCCTTAACCCTATCTGCTCCAGGGGCGCTGCAAGCTGGCTGACCCTGCGCTCTGACCCCAGTTTCCTAATTGGAATATGTGAAAATTTTGGGGTAGCATTAAGATACCTTAATAACCTGAAGGATCTGCTGAGATTAAGACTGAGTAGCATTGACAATTATTGATTTTAATACAGTATAATGTAACAAAAAAAAGTTACACTCTTGAGGAGTCAAAAATACAGTTGTGTTCAAAATAATAGCAGTGTGTTGAAAAAAATAAAGCTCCATATCTATATAATAACCTTTAATTTAAATCACACAATTGCCTGACAAACTGTCTGCGCCCTCTAGATCCGAAAAGGACAATCTTGCTTTCAACAGTCCACAAAATATTGCGCCTTTTTTCTTCAGGCCAGTCAATGTGTTCATGGGCGAACTGTAACCTCTTCAGCGCAAGTCTTTTTTTTTTTTTTTTTTTACAACAGTGGGACTTTGCTAGGGCTTCTTGCTGATAGTTTGGCTTCACATAGCCGTCTTCTAAAAGTAAAAGTACTCACAGGACTCACAGTAACTTTAGGTGTTCTTTGACCATGCCGGAACTCATTATTGGCTGAGTCTTTGCCAATTTTGTTATTCTTCGATCCGTTCAAATGGTAGTTTTCCATTTTCTTCCATGGCTTTCTGGTTTTGGTCTCCATTTTTAAGCATTTGATAGCATTTTAGCAGATCAGCCTATCATTTTCTGCACTTCTTTCTATGTTTTTCCATCTTTAATTAACTTTTAAATTAAAAGTACGCTGTTCTTCTGAACAATTTCTGGAATGACCCATTTTACTCAGAGAGAAATGCACAGGACAACCTTTTCTTCATTTATCATTAAAAAAGGGGAACTTGTTTGCCACCTGTTTTTTACAGAATAATTTACCTCTTTAACTGAACTCCACACTATATATTATTTTGATGATGATTTTAATTGAACTGCACAATATATATTATTTTGAACACGCCCCATTTTAATTTATGATTAAATTACACTGAATCAGGTATATCCAATCATGAGTGTTAGGTCTGTTGGTTTTTTTATTACTCCACTACACCTACAAGTAAAATATTTACCATGAAGAAATATGATTTCTCCCAAAAACAATTATTGATCTGGTTACTGATGATGTACTGCTATTATTTTTAACACAACTGTACAGATAGATGTCAAAATTAATAAATAAGCAGCATCTTAAAGGCAGCTCATTTAAGCCCAAGTTCAGTGAGAGGTGGGGGAGACGGCATTTAATACAGTACTGCATATGTACAGTATGTGTAAATATGCAGGGCTTTCATTGAATTTGTGTGTTCTGTGTGAATTACAGGAAGCAAGGGAAAGGACAATACAGTAGCACAATACAGTGTGCGTGGAGCTCAGTGCACATCAGCACACAGTAGTAGTTGTAAAAGGTAGTTTTATGTCCTAAAACTTGGATTGAATTTATTGCATCACCAACCAAAGGCACACCAAGAATTCTCCCGCAGCTCTTGATTAGTCACTGGGTTAAAGTGATGAAAAGTATGAGGTAATCAAATGATAGACATCATTTTCACATCAAATCCCAGCACTGACAGAAACACATGATCATAATGGTTCAGTATATTATTTATTTATTATTTTAATGCCATCATGTTTATCCTGGAACTAAAACCCAGAGGAAAAAAGAACACACCGACACAGTGAGAATGTGAAATGTGTTGGCTTCACATAGCCAACATACTGATCTCCTGAAGGCGCATTCACACCAAGTTGGTTCCTAAATAGCTTTTTTAACAAGCTGCAAGAGAATTTAGGCTTAGGGTGGATTTCAGATTCAGAGCCTTTTTTTTCCATTTTTTTAATGCAACTTATTCACCAAATTAATCTTTAGTAGTGTACATTAAATGAACTTCTGTACACATCTGCTTAAAAAAAAAAGAACATTAAACACTCAAACAAACAGAATTAACATTAGCAAATACATGGTCTCAGAGTTAAACTGTGTGTGTGTGTGTGCGTGCATTTTTCACTCAAACAGGTCTTCTAAGAAACTGGTGGAATGGCGTGTTGATGGCTGCAGGACAAAGAAAGTAAGAAAGGGGAAGAAGGAGTGAGTTTATCTTTTATACTTTGGTTTGTTTCCATAGTAACCTGCTTCAGACATTGCTTGATCTGTTTGTCAGGCAGAAAGTATCAGGAAATTGAACCATTTTACATTACACAGTACAAATCCATGTAGTGCTCACCTCCACAATTAAGAAACAAACAAATAAAGGAATAAAAAAATAAATACACACATGTACGCACACAGATTAACATTTGTTTTTTTTCCCTCACCAGAGATACAACACCAACCCCATCCGAGTCTTCATCATAGTCTTCTATATCAGGTTCCTCTTCATCAAAGTCTTCCTCAATCAGAGAGAGCCTAAAAAAGTACAATTATTAAACATTCAACTAACACATATCAGATAAAACTTACATAAGCTAGTTTTTACAATCGTGCGTTTTAGGATTATACTTGCATAGATATTAACTTTAATTTTCAAAAAAATGCAGTCAAAATGCACCCAAGTCACATCAGGACATTTAAAAGCCTTTTTATGCATCTTGAGGATCTGGATTAGATCTAGAAGATTCTTCACATAAAGGTGCAAGTAGGCATCACGGTAAGATCATGTGGCAAGGGTTTGAGTCCTGCCTCGAGTCTGGGGCGTGGAGTTTGCATGTTCTTGTGCGAGGTGAAAGTGTAAATGCAATTCAAATACATTATGTACATCTTACACTTTTATCTTGCTCACTATGGGAAATCAAGACTCTAATAACTTGGCATGTTTATCTCATGCCAGTCATATGACAAATGTAGTCAATCCAAAACTGTGTTTGAGCCCACAGCAAGTGTACTAATGTGGGCTTAGTCACATTACGTTTATATAATTTCACAAAAAGCTGTGCTGCAATGATCAGCTTGCCACGGTGCAAATGTTCCCAGTTGGTATTTCCTGAAACAAGGCCCAGGACTTGGGGAATCACCACACAAGCCAACAAGATGCTGCAGCCAAGATGAAGCAATCATTTTCCAATATCCGCTGCCAACAGTACTGTTTTAGGACAATTTTAAAATTCACTATTTACCCAAGTGAGGTACAGCCCATTAAAAAACATCTTTTTTTTTCCAGAGGCAAAGATAGGAGGATATAGGATGAATAATTCAAAAATGATTTCTGTAAAACCTGAGCATCGCACTGCAGATACTGCACAGGGAAGTTACAGTCAAAGCATGAAGGTAACAAACATGCATTGCATAAACCCAGTCCAGCTGAAGACCCTGAGCTGAACCAGATCCAAAGGTTGAAATAAAGTGTGAGATAATGTATAAAGTCTCTTCGAAAAACACAAACCAAGAGATGTTATGCCAACTTTTTGTTCCCAAAACCTACATGGCAAGCCAAAATGGCATCCAAGCACACTTGAATAATAGAAAAAGCCTTAGTCATGTACATTAGTTGTGTACATAGACGTTGTGTACACACATCTTACGCTGATTTGGTTTTTTGAAAAGTCCCTGGGACAGGCTCAGAGGTGGGGCCTTTATGGAACAGGGTGAGGATCTGACTGCCACATAGTTTACCACCGTCGCAATTACATTGATACCTTAGCATACAAACGCCCCACCTTAAGAATTTTCACCTTAAGAACTGATATTTTGCAGAAACCTTGCCTCAGCATAAGCGAAGAAACCAAGCCAAACCGAATGCGGCTATGGAAAGTTAGGCAGAAGCGTATTTACATTTTTTAATTTTAGCAATAACATCATCGAGGACTGTAGCAATAAGAAAAAATTTGCGTTTTTAAAGCAGCTGGTGCCAAGAGGAATCAAAATTAAGATTAAAGCCCAATCCTAATTCTACCCCTTACCCCTTCCCCTACCCCTTCCCCTACCCCTCGCCCCTTCCCCTTGTCCCTTAAAACGAAGTGGAAAGGGGAAGGGTTAAAATATTTCCCCTAAGAAATGGGACACCACTACAACACTGTTATACGTCATCATACGTATCCGTTCATTTACATGTACACATACAGTATGGCCGTAAGCAAAACAAACAATGCGTTATCAAAAGCTCGGCAAACTGCCGTGCTACTGAACTTTCATATTTGTTTGTAGCATGTAGTAAAGTGTATATGACATAAAAATATATTTTTGTAATATTGCCCAATCGGCGCTATCCGCTAGCAAACTTTAGCGGTTTTTTTGCAAACGTTTTTTTACAAAACATCACCATAAACACGAACACAAGACTAAAATTAATATACATATAATAAAAATTTGTCATAAAAATCCTTATTAATGGCAAAAAATCGTTAAATTTACGGGTCTGCTTGCTCGAGTGAGCGGCCATCTTGAAAATTTCGTTAGCCCTTCATTTGAAGTGAGGTCCCGAAAAATCTTCGTTTCGAGGGCTATCTGGCCCTTCCCCTTAGCCCTACCCCTCCAACCAAAGGAGAAATGAGACACCCCTACCCCTTCAAGTGAACGCGCCAAACGGAGGGGTAGGGCTAAGTGTAGGGGTAAGGGGTAGAATTGGGATTCACCTTAAGTGCAGTTTAATGTCTATTCATTTCATATTTTACTTCATGTCTTTTCAAAATGTCTTGATTGTCTTTATATGCAGAAATATGATTATGGTGTTGGAAATTGGTAATATTGGTAATATCTTTGGGTGGTTGGAACAGATTATCTGCATTTAAATACATATGCAAAAATACCACTGTATTCAAACTGTTATCAGGATCCAAATTAGAAACAAGTAGACAGGTTGTTACAGACAGACAGCACAAATATACAGGTCATGCTGTTAACATCGAGTATACAGAGATACTATTCAGTAAGTCCCTGACTTATAAACATTTGAGATGCAAAATTCTGCAGACACGAACGGACCGCAGGTCACCAAACATTCGTAGATGTAAACAAATCACATCTGAAGTAGCTCATGTGTATTGTACAAAAAAAATATTGTGCAGTGCACCAGATGCCAATTTAACCAATTATATACATTATTATATACAAAGTCTGATATATTGTATGTGTGCGTGCGTGTGGGGGTGCGACGGGAAATTAGTTGGCCCCACCAGTTTCAATGCATCAGTCTCGGAGCACAATAATAGAAAATGTCTGTCCTGTAAAGCTGTCCTGATGATGAATAATCTAAATTTCAGAAAATCCTCAACGAGACAAAGTTCACCGTCCAATACAGCTATGAGACAAAATGGCATCCGTTCAAGCGCGCAGTAAACACCATGTAGTGTTATTCTCCCCTCGACCACTTCCTTTAAATGAGGTGCGTTTGTTTTTTTATTCATTACACACTGTATATTTGTGTCAAAGGTATACAAGACTCATTTGTCAGACTTCTAAAGGAATCCGACTTACAAAAGAGTCCCGATCTGGGAGCACGTTCATATGTCGGGCACTTACTGTACTTCAGCGTACTCACATGTGGAGCTGAGAGTGCACATCACTGGGTTCAGAGCTATCCTGATCCCTCCTGCCTTGCTGCAGCTTTCTATCTATACTCCTACACACACGCGCACATTGTGAGAGTTAGTGATGGGAAATTTGAACCATTTTAGTGTTCTTTGAATCTCGTTCATCAAAATGAACATAAAGCCAAAAAAATCTTTGAGTCATTTAGTTCATTTTCTTCTTTTGATCAGAAAACATCTCCCAACATTCTTACATACACAAATTTGAGCTATAGTTCCAGTAATGAAAATATTACAATGCAGCAAGGGACATAAACAGAATGAGTAGCTCACCTCTCATATCTTCTAGTCTAAGTCGTTCAATTCTGTTTCCTGTGTACTGCATTGCATGACGTCTATGGGAGTCACGTGACAGAAGAACGAACGATTCGGACAGAAAAGACTTAAAGGTAACCACTTATTTCTGTTTCCTGTACATAGCCTATGAAGGTTTTGCGATGCTTTGCGCACGCGCAACCAGTTAAAAGAAAAAAAAAAAAAAAAAAAAAAACGGATCACTCTGAGACTACTCGCTCTTCTGAGTCACGTTAAAGATTTGTTTAAGAAGAACAAATCGTTTATGAATGACCCATCACTAGTAAGAGTTGGTGCTATTCTGGTTAATTACACAGATCAGCTGTATTGAAATAAAAGTAAATGCAGGCAATTTCAGCCCTGCTGGTAAAATAAATATTTTAAAATGTTCATGACAAATGTCCGTTTAATTTTTCAGGGTTCAGCCGCTCTAATGAAGAAATATAACTATTAAGTAAAATATTTCACGCAGCACTAATCTGGCAGGCATATTAATTATTTCTGTCAGAGTGTGAACTCGTATAATTTATAAAAACAGACCTAATGACTGATAAAACAACTGCTGGATAGTAATACACCCCATGGCAAATAAATTCTGTAGGTAGAGAGATACAAACACAAAGATGTCACCCAGAAAGACAGATTTTACCCCTCTATAAAGTCATCCTCTGATAGCTGATCTGAGCTGACTTCTGTAGATGGTGGCTGAGTCTGTTGGTGCCCATGGCCAACTCGACTCTGTATAACCGTAGAGGTTAGCGCTGGAGCGTCCAAACCGCTACCGACCGAACCTACTCAAACACACACAACTGTCAATAAGGTGCAACAAAATGAAAACCAGCATTGCTTTACTTGTGTGTATATATACTGACTCTCAGTGGTTCTGCGTCTCTTGGCTGGTGTGTGTGGTGGAGAGACAGCAGGTGTCTCTCTGGATCCAGTACGGAGTGAGCGCTCATACATGTCCACACATGCTGTGTTTCCACTCACACGCACACTCTCAGACACACTGTGTAGATAATTCAATCTGCAGCAAGAGACAGACAGAAAGACAAGAGAGAGGGACGAGGAAGATTTCATTAAAGAGATTTATTAAATAAAATAAAATACATTTTCACATTTAATACAGAGTGAGCGTATATGCATGAGACTCACAGCTGTGCCCGGTCCTGCTTCATGAGTTTGTGGCTGAATTCAGTGAGGACTTCCAGAAAGCTCAAGTTCGGATAATCGCTCTCATCAACTTCTCTTAACGCAAAACTAATACCATCCCTACACACACGCACACACACACACACTGCTTAAAGAATAATATGCATGCATTCATTAGGATTTACAATTAATTAAAAAAATATTTTACTGTGAAGGTTTTTTTTTCTTGTAAACATTTAATACTAAAAATAGTTTTTTTTTCTCCACAGACTTACATTGCTGACTTTTACTAATATTTATTTATCTGTTTGTAAGCAGGGGTCTACATAAAGGAACACGTGTGTGTGTGTACTGACTGGTGTAGAGCGATGAGAGGTTTCCGGATGTGCTGGAGATTAACACCAAAGCTCATTGCCATTTTCTTTGCCACATCTCTGATGTCTTTCATATCATCATGACCCTCATCACCTAATGAGGAATACAGCTACACACACCCCAACAGAAAGTAGAGAAACGTGATTTTGGACAACATACACAAATAATGCGCTACATATAACAGTTGCTAAAGAGGCCACTAAACCAACAGCCTAACCCAGCTTATTTCAAGTAAGCACTATATTGTTTGATTGTTTTCAGTACATCCAAAATTCTATGAGAGGTGGTCAAGTTAAATGGAACACCTTCATTTGTGTTGCGAATGAAGTCGGTTGACATTTACAGAAGACATCAAGCACAGTACAGTGATGAGATTCTTAGCTTCAGTAAAACATTTGAAGGGTGCAAACGGTGAAAAACTCAGCGGCCACTGCAGCCGTTCTAGTGAACATTCAGCAAGCGTGATGCTCTCAGGAAGGTACGGTCTGCTTTGATGATCAAAGGTGTTCTGTTTTTGCAGAACACTGCATGACCTCGAACTGCCCATCGCATCACGTACTTATTACAGGAAATTAGCTGACCTCACTTCGAGCCATTTCCACACATCCTGGCCATGAAAGGAGTTTCTGGAAGGCTGGAAGCAGGCAGTCTGATCATGGCTGAGGTGTACTGAGAAAACTTTCTACATGTATGGCATTCAAACACTAGTGAAAGGCTGGGATAAGCGCATCAGTGTAGCAGAGGATTATATAGACAAATAAAGCGAGTTTTTCCCCATCATAATTGTGTTCTGTTATTCTGCACAAAAGTCCCGGTTTGACTGGAATGCTCTTGGTATATGCCCTTGTTTTGTTTAGTTTTTTTCCCCCCAACTCAGCTATATTCTGGCTGATCATCATGGACACTCCAATAACAGGTACATACAATACATAATCATAATCTTTAAAATTTATAAGAATATATAAGTAATTTACCTACACAAACAATGGCACTAACACCAACATTTCACATGTACACTTTTTTTTCTCTCCTTCAACCATAAATATTAAACTTGAAATAAAAATTTCCTGATGTAAACAGTAAAATGGTCACACATTCCATTCCTAAGATTAGATTGTAACTCGAATGTAACTTTCATTCTTGAATTCTTATTTAATCCAATAATGTTTTAAACAGTACAGTCCTGTTCTAACGACAAAGAAAAACAACCCAAGTATAAAAGAGGGGGGAAAAACTAAGCCTGTGTTTTTTTTTTGTTGTTGTTGTTTTTTTTTTAACGAGCCTTAAAACATTTATTTGGGATTCATCTATCTGTAATTTCGAAATTAAAAAAAGGTAGGGATCCTCAGCACCACCACTAATTTCTTTCCTTATTAATTCTGCAGCGACTTGCATTTCAGTTCAACACTTGAAAGCCTGAGCCTGCTGCACACACACCTGCTGTAGGCTGAGGCAGATCGTCCTTGCGCTTTCCACTGGGCTCATAATCTTAGATTTACTCAGAGTCTCCTTAATTATATCACCAAAATCTCTGTAGAACTACATCACACACAAACACAAACATTCATTATCATTATTAATACTCTGGATTGGTTCATCCATTACAATCGAATGATATTAGATGAAAAGAGATAATATAAAAGGTATAGCAAAATTTTTTCTTTGAAAAAAATAAGTTACACATTATAGAAATTTTAAACTATAGAAAAAAAAATTACAAACCTGGAGAAAAATGTATATATGTACAGCACGTGTGGATTTATTCATTACCAAAAGAATGATAAAGCCAAATAGTATTCTTTATTGTTAGTATTCTCCCTTTGGCTGAAGACTTAAAAAAAATCTATATGTCTGTACAGCCGGGTCACTGGCAAGTCATCTTTAAGCAACAACTAAAGACCTAATCTGTTTCGTCAGTATTTTTAAAGTACTCATATGTCGTACTTCGAGCTAGGAATATTTTCAGTCATGAACGAACTTTGAGCACTATTCCTACAAGTGACTCAGAGGCGACCCTGATCTTCATATCAAATTCAAATTTTATTTGTCACATACACAGTCATACACAGTACGATATGCAGTGAAATGCTTATACGACTGCTAGTGACCTTAAAGGAAAAGAATAGTAAAAGCTTATACATAAGAAATAATAGGAATGAAGGAAATACTTAAAAAAATTAAATTAACTAGTAAAATATGCTGTACAAAGTAAAATATACTGTAATAAGAGAAATACTGTAATAAGAGAAATATGTTAGAAAAATAAGATTTTTTTAACAAGAAAGTTTTAACGCATAGTACTTCAGCCAGATACGTTTTCCATGACAAGTTTCTAAACATCAAATATCTAATAGGGAACGAAATGTTTTCACAGAGGAGAACATGAATCATTATATGTCCTACCATGCCTCGCCCCCAATGACTGAAATCAACCTACTTAATATATCAATGTTGACTGACCACACCCATTTTAGACATCATTAAAATCCTTTTTTTGCAGTAAGAACTCATTACTTAAAAAAGTATATGTACTGTATACACATGTCCAACCATTAAACTCCAAGACATTACTGATATCTACAGCAAAAGGGGTTACCTTCTATAAAACAAACAAATGTTTTAATAGTTTGAAAAACTAGATAGGTTTCCTGTATCTCTTTATCGCACACATACATACACACCTTGCTGTAGTGTTTAAAAACATCAGCCGCTGCCCTGAGCTCCAAAGCTCCGTAAATAATAAGTTTGCAGTAACCGGCCAGCTGATTTCTTCTGCACTGAAGAGCAATGATTTTCAACTCCTCATCCTCATCTGCAAACAAGCACTGTGTTATACATACTAAAAAAACAATCCCATGTCAAGAATCTAATTAATTAATTCAAAGTACAATTATAATATCTGCATCAGTACTGGATAATTAGGGCTGCTGGATTATAGCCAAAAAAAATCAATCATGAAAAACTATATTTTATATTCATACATATAATTTAAACAAGTGACAGTTTAAATAAATAAATAAATGAATTTATATTGAACATGTTAAGCAATTATTTCCCCCCCATGATCTTAAAGGAAAACATTCTAGATGTCAAATGATTAAATAGAAACATAAAAGTTATCAAAATGTCATTGAACCAAAAACAAAAAGGAGAGGGGCTAGGGGTTTAGGGTTTTGGACTGCGGACCAGGTGGTCCCTTAGCCACTTGGACCCTTGAGCAAGTGCTCAGATACAATCGGGCATTGAGCTGACAAACCGACCCTGTAAATACCTCCCACTGAAACGGTGGATGTACATTTGTTGCACAATGTGCCCGGCAGCACGTAGACGTAACCATCCATCATTCATCGAACTATAGGGCCATTACTGTTTGGCGAACCATATCTGCCCAACTAGGACACAACATTCCATGAAAATAATATTTTGATAAATAATGCTTAGTAAGTACATTTGTTTACCTGCGCCCTCATCCTCAGGATCAGAGAAAATGTAATCAATCAGGAAGGAGGCCATCTCAGCCCTGAGTGTGTCATCAGGAGAAACACACACACTCTGAGCATCAGTACTGCTGCTTTTGCCTGGTCCAAACACCACCAATACATCACACACACATTCAAAGGCCTGGAAGAGACAAAAAAACGAAAAAAAAAACAAAAAAAAAACAAGAAGAGTGATCGGAGACATAGGAGAAAAAAAAAACAAAGAGTCAAATTCTGTCCCATGAAATAATATTAACTCATTTATACTAACAAAGTACTGAGGTATTTGCAGTAATGTAGTTTACTAACTAAAAACCGCATGCTCAGCATCATTCCCTCACCACTGGTGGAGCACAATGTGCAATTTCAGTTTGCTCATTATCTTTATAGAGTTTTTGGTGGATTTCAGCAACATTTTACAACCTAAACTGCACAAAATATATTGTGTGTTATTAGTGCACGCATAATGGCTTAAAAAGCATGTTTCCTTTTTAATTCTCCACTTATAAATGGTAGGGGGGAGAAAGCTACTGGTCCAGACGAGGGATTTTGATGTTAAGTGATAAGACCAATAATAACCTGCTTTATTAGGCCATTTGTTTAATGCATGCTCAATATGCAGAGTTAATAAAAAGAAAGCCTCGACAGACATACAGTATAACGACCATCATTACCACTCTAACATTTAAAAAGTCTATTCGAAAGGGAATGAAGTTATTGTGCAAATCGTGTGCGTGTGCAAATATGTGCATGCGTGCATATGTGTGTGTTTGTGTGGCTGTGAAGAACCTTGTTCCTGACAAGACTGTTGCTCATAGAAAGGCAGCTCTGGCACACCTCACAAAATGACCGAACCTGCTTCAGCAAATGTTTCACCTCTGCCTTTAGAGAGAGAAAAAGACAAGACAGAGAAAACTAAATACAAATGCATGTAATTGCTCAGCATATGTTTTTTTCCCCCAACAAATTAATAATAATATTTAAAAAAAAATGCACTACATGTGCAAAAAATATGATTTTACAAGTGACCAAATCACTAGTCTAAAAGTCTTAAAACAAGCTGATTGTGTGTCTGGGCCATCTGTTTTTCTCTGGTACTTGTCTGATGAACACACTGGCTCAGATAAGTGCTGACGGTATATTTATTATATCAAACGTTCCTCTCCATTGACTGAAAAAACCTGTACTGTAAACTCTCTAGCCATTTTGTTAGCAAACTTTGTTGTAATACTAGAGAGATTCCCCCCTTTTGCCGGGCAAAATCCTTAATTCTTCGTTACATGGATTCTACAATATGTAGAAAAACATTCCTTTGAGCCACTTTTGTAACACAACTTTCTCTCTCTTTTTATAATATTGTTTTAACACAAGCCTAAAAAAAGGCTAAAAAATTTACATTTATCAGCATTTCTGGTTTAAGGAGAGTAAGCCAGGCTATCATTACCAGCTGTGAAAACAGGAACTGTGGCAATTGCTAAAAACAAAAAAAAAAAAAAAAAAAAAAACATTTTTTTTAAAAGCAGCCTTTTCTTTTTTTAAAACTTAAAATATTCACCATGCCAGTGTTTGGTATCTTTTCTTAGCACATAGTCAGCAATAAAACCCAGCTGTGTAATGCACTTCGGTGAAACCAGTGCTGTAGATTTCAGAGAATGTGTGATTGGTATTTAGGGCTCAATGTGTGCCAAGGAAAAAACAAACACACAAACCCCACCTTACATATAGATACAAGCCACAAACAACCACCACCTAACTATTGACAGTTTGGATCAATGGATTCTTGTTATTGATACCAAAAATTGTGGCTCAACATCTGCATATTCTGGCAGAAATCAAGATTTATTTAACCAGGCAATGTTTTTCCAATCTTCAACAATCCATTTAATGTTTTGAAGCCTGTGCACAATGTAATATCTAATTGCTGTTCTTGGCTAACAGGAACCCAAAATGTGGTTTATTTTTTTTGCTGTTTTATGTTTGAAGACATAAAACAGCAAAAACAGTTGCATGTACTGAGATTTTCTTCTCCTTACGCCCAGTTATCTCCACATTATTTCCCCTGCTTTCCCATCAACCACCCCACTCTGGTCAATTCTAACAAAGCTAACAAAACAAGAGTAACATTTGCTTATGCCTATGTAATTTGTTTTAGATAATGGAGTTCTTGGGCTCTATATATAAATACGCATTCTGGCCCAATGTTTATATTATGATTTGTTTAATGAGATATCAGGGCGTTTATTGTGAATAGAGCGAACATGGGGTGTGTGCGCACATGCATGTCGTGTTGAACATGGTCATCTGCAATAAATGGGCGGAGGCAAATCAAATGAGGCAAGCTCTAAATATGTTTACTGTGATAAGCAGATCTTGGGGGAGAGATGGTAATGAGAAACGAGTAACGGTTGTGAGCAGGACTGGGATATTATGGCAAAGAACATCATGCAAAATGTTTATGGCTATAGTCATCAGTTGGTATTTGGACAGAATCCCAACCTACACATAAAAAAGCAGAAAGTTCACAAGAATACAGAGAGCACTAAGAGTGCAAGTATGTCACATAGATGAGGAATATGCAAGGAGTTAAAAAAAAGGGACTGAAAAGGACAAGGAACTGTTATCAGTCACAATGGAACGGTGGTGGTCCTTGCACATAGACTGAGGAAATGCAGAATGTCAGGATCAACATGGACAGGAGTTTGATAATGACAAACAGCGCAAAAACCAGTAACCAGTAACTCAGGCACAGTATGGGTAAGACAAATGGAGGACACAGGAGTGACCACTAGGGTGCAGAATAAAGCAGAAGCAAAACAAAAGGAGTGACAACACAGAGACATGTGGCAAAACAGGAAACTGCTGTTTGAGTAAAAATATGCAGAGTTGCAAAATACAGGGATCTAGACAAGAGAAGGTTCACATAATTTTTTTATAAAGTCTTAGGACATGCAGGCTAACAACAGGTAAATCCAAAAACTGTCCTTATCTTCTTCCCATTATGAGTCTGTAGATACATTAAACTTAGTGACTGCTTCTTCGGATAGAATCCACCATCACAAAAATGAATCACAGATATATTCATGAGGATGTATTAATAAGAAGACATGCAACATTTGCCTTCACAAAACAAGAAGAGCTAAGAAGCTGTAAAGATAAATGTATTTGAAAAAGTTTGGGATCAGGGACAGAAGTTTATTTCTACCAGATGAGTCTGTACGCTTTAAGAGCAGATTGGTAACAAAAGCACAGCTTGTGGCTAAATGATTTGAGGAGTTAGGTGTCCAAAGCTGAAAAAGGACTCGCCCACGTGTGCCCCAAAGACTCTTTGGCTACTTCAATTAAATGTTATCTGTATAGAGCTTTTAACAATGGTCACTGCTGCTAGGCCATTGAGTTGCAGCCATACTGTGTGATATGAGGCAGAAAGTTCAGTATAACTGGAAAGGCATTTAAGTTAATATAAAATACATTTTCACTGTTGGAGACTCAGGTAAAAAAAAAAGCTTTCGTGGTAGTGATTTGCCAAAGACATTGAGTACTTAATTCCATGGACATAAAATGTCAGCAGGGACTGGAATCATCTCATCCCCTTTATATCAAGCCAACTGCGAGGTAATATTATAGAAGCTCAAAAAGACTGATGATTCACTATACTGGTACAATGGAGTGAAGACATTATTACTGAGAGCAGGAGGAAAGATGTCTCAAATACAGTAGATCCTGCTGATTTCTATTAGTTAGGTCATCACTGCAGTGCAACTGGCATACTTGGATGACTACATCTAGGGTGGCACACTTTTTCAGAGCTATGTTCCAAGTTTGACAAGAGGAGCATGAGAAAATTTGTTATATGGGAATAGACACTGGAAACATGTGAAAAATATCACCTCATGCCCAAGATAGGAGAAAAAGAGAAGCAGGCTGGATGTCATGTTTGATGCCAGAAATTTGGCATCAATCATCAAAAATTATTCAGGAAATAAACAGAATGCAGTGCAAAGAGCTTCCACTACTTGGGCAAAGATGCTATAAACTCGACTGTATTCAGTGATGCCTTATTTGGAAATCCTAGAGAGACTCATGCTTAAGACCCCTCATTGTTCTAATGGGTGAAAATGGAAAGTCTTGGCAGTCAAAAAGTCTCAAGAGGATTGTGAGAAGAATGGCTTTGTGATGCTGAACACACTCCGCTAATAATCAGTGCAGAGACAATCGTTGGTGCACTAAAGACCACAAAATTAGTAACTGAGAAAACTATGTTTGAGAGAATGTTTGTCCAAATCACAAAAGGTTGTTATGGTACAATAAAATAATAATAATAAAAAGCACTTACAGTCTGTCTTACATCAAAGAGGGCTTCAGCTCTCCAGTTACTTCAGCCACTTAGGACGATGGAAACTTGATTAAAAATACATGAGGTACATTTAAGAGAACGCCATTTCAGGGGTTTATTGAGCTTATTGGTACAGTATTAGTGTTTTCTTGTTCACGTAAGGAGACGTCCCAGGGTATATGCTAGGTTTTTAGAAGTGTTGCATGTTATTATGAAAAGAGATTAGGTTTCTGAAGTTCCAGATATACTTGTTTACTTCTGATACGTTTACACATTTTGCATTGTTTGCAGTTGACCAAATAACTTAATGAAAAAGGAACACATTATATAGTTCTGTGACGAAGTGAAAGCTCTAAATTATAAAGAGGGCAAATATGAGGGTGTTGCTGTGCTGAACATGGCCATTGTGAATAAATTAGTAGCTGAAAAGTAATCTTTTTGAGTAACAAGAACAAGCATTTATCTGCAAAACTGCTGTTCACATCAGGTTCTCTCTATTCTGACATTTCACACAAAAAATAAACTAAAACTCAAGACTCAAGTCTTCAATGATTTTATCCACTGCACCGGAAAGTTTAGCTGAATCTTGTTTCAAAATCAACATGACCTCCATGTACAAAAGTGTGTTGTGATCAGATGAAAATAAAATAAAATAAAATCTGAGCATTTTGTTTATGTACACCATCATGTCTGCCAAAAAAAGGATCCAAAGTAGGGCACATCATACCCATGGTGTTGTCCATCTGATGCTTGACCACAAGTGTCCTGCAACCTCTGAAACACTATTAAAAAAAATCTGAATGCGGAAATTAATGCCAAGGAAATCACCACTAAATACAAACATTTTGGTAATACAGCCATTTTTTGGCTGTATTGTTATGAATATTTGTGTTACTGAAGGAAAACTGTCCAATTTGCCTTATTTTACAATGAAAGCATTTGCTAACACCCAAATTATCACTTATTTCATGTCAATCGTTTTCTAAAACGTGCAAATAATTCTGGATACAACTGCATGAATGAACAGATGTAAAATAAAAAAATAGCTCAATGAATACGTGCTTCAACATAGACGATCCCTCAGCATACATTTACTCCATCGCCATGATAGCCTGGAGTTTTTGATAAAATGTGACATTTCTGAAATTTCTAATAAAAAAAAACATTGAGTTTTTGAGTCAATGATGTCCGATGTAACAGCACAAGGTCACCTCTTCATTTAAACACATCAAAATTAAATTAAGGAAGACTTTTGCTTTGTTCCTTTGGTTTTGTTCCTTTACATACAATGCAAGTTGAACCTTCTAAGTGTGTGTTAACATTAGTAGCTAACTATCTGCAATACACTGATGTTTTAATAAGTATAAGCACCTTCTCAGGTTGAGGAGTTTGTGAGATCTTCGCCCTCGCCCACAGCAAATGGAAAACAGCACACTTCAGTGCAGACAACATTAACTGCAATTAACAAAAATAATTAAAAAAACTAAAATTAGTACACATCTCAAAATATCTATTTCTACATTTCTGATTACATTTCTAAACACATCCAAATACAGCAACTTTAAAAATCTATTTTAAAAATCCATCATGACCCAGATCTTAACAGGCACTGTTTATAAACCATTAGCATTAGTGCCAGTCTTTGACGAGTTTTTTTTTTATTCAGATTTTTTTGGATTTAGACTCTTATGCCTTGTTTACGCCAAGTTGTACTTTGTTCTTTGTCAGCCAAACACACTCCCTGTTTAAAGTAGATTATTAAATCCATCAATACTTCACATTTTCATTTGAGCGCATAACACTGTGCTCTCAGTTTGGGGAATTTTACACTCCCTGACTTCAGACTGCTGCGGATATGTTTGCTCTAATTACCTGTGTTTTCTTTCATAGTGGTGTTCCACATGCCTCGAATAAAATAAACTCTTATACATCAAATACATTTGATACCTTGAAAATACATCAATAAATAATCAATAGATTTATTGATAAAATATACTGTAAGGTGCAGCTGTTGATGAATCAATACTGTAGATGAAAATATGTTCATGTTAAAAGTCAGCAATAAAAACTATGACCTTAAACAAATGTGGTTTACAGATGATCTGCCTGTTTTTATTCCCTCTACATTACCTCCACATCCACCTCTCTGGACTCTATCCCAGTCTTCAACAGCAGGAAGCAAGGCTCAAACAGCTTCAGCGCAGTCAGGTCTCTTGCACTGACGGACACAAACATACAAATTCTAATGTGGTACACATTTTGCTCCAATTAGCACAATTAACACATGACGTTGCTAGCCAACATAATTATTTTTACACACGTTGGGCAAACAAGCATCCTAAGCACACCTGCTGAAAATGGCCAATTTCTTCAGGGAAGTTGCGGCACTGTACACGTCTTCCTCGTCAGCTGTGCCCTAAATCACACACAGTGTTAAATGTAAACACACCTTTAGAGGGCATTGTGATTTCTCAGTAATATGGGAAACAGTCTACAAGTATTATTACTACGCAAGTTTGTCTTAAATCCAAGCCATTCCACAACATTAAATGCAACTACAGAGGTTAAACTCTAGCGTTCATTATTAATTTACAAATTATTAGTACTGACAACTTGCTGCGGGATATACCATGTAGGATATGTCAGGGTGTAAAATTATTACTATTGCTTAAGTATTGAATTTTTTTTTTATAAATAATTACTCTATTAATGGGGTACAAGTCCAACAGACAAAATTTTCACATAGGGTAGGACTTCATGGTTTCATTATTTAGATAATAATTTTTTTATTGATATTTACTTTAGATCAGATAAATTAAAATTACTGATAGTATGTTGAACTAATTTAATAAGAGAAATTTAATCTGTTATTTAGACAATTTCTGTAATCCGTGAGCCAGACAGCAGTCATTCCCAATCCGTTATTGTGTATGTGTGAAAGTTGTCCTACAAGTCCCGCCCCCGATAACCCGCCCCCCTCTGTTATTTCTGCTGTTATACCCCTATCACACCTATGCGGTTTAACTAACAGTAAGAGCCATGTTTCATTTTTATAAATTTGTTGTTGTGTTTATTTTTACTTCATAAATTAAGCATTACGCATTAAGTTTATTAGTTAAGCATTTAGTATGATAATCGTACGTTGCACTGTGACATCATTTAATAAGTTGTTCTGTGACATCATTCCATAGTTGTGTAGCTGCATGTTTATAACGCACGGTAGTTGTTGATAAGATACAGAAATGTGGAAAACACAAGCTTTAGACCGTAATACCATAATCTAAAAGATACAGCAAATAAGTTGTTGTAACCGTAATTCAAGACCGTAAGCTACAAGATACAGCAAGTCGTAATAATCACAGTGAATTTATGCAAAAAATTATAAGAACTGTTGAACTTTGATGTTGAAAATAAAATAAGAGACAAAGAATTCAACGGACTTTTGAGTCGTGAGTAACCAAGTGTAACAAGAAAGATAACGGTCAGAACTTGTGAATAACATGCCCGTACAGTAACGCTGTAATGTAACTGACATTTTAAAGACAGTAATTTTGTAATATAATTAGTTACTTTAAAAAGTAAAGTCCCCCAACACTGGTCATGAGCATATTGTTCCAATACCGGCCCTTGAGAATTCCAGAAAACAGGAAGCATCAATTTTTCAGCTGATGGTTGACTTTTGAACTTTTTCTGTCGGCGATTGAGAATGTTTCCGTTCCATACTCTGCTGTTCACTCTCAGTCTCGTAGTAATGAATCCATGTCACCAGTAATGATTCTCTTTAAGAAACACACCTTCCTTAGAGTATCCAAGAATCCAAAAATGTCCAAATTTTGTTTGCAGATATCCAACGCTTCTGTTTACGCTCTTGGGGAAGCATACACAGATGTGTTGTTTCGGCACTAGGTACACCCTCAGACCACCAAAAAAAAAAAAAAAAAAAAAAAAATCACTGCTGCTTTTACGTGCAAATCACAAGTGGGGCATCCAATGTTTTCTCGTATTGCAGGTAAAAATGAACTGATGTAAAACATTCACACCTGCATAGCAGTGCCTGGGGAGACTGTAGCCTTGAATGATAAGCACTGATAAGACATGTCTCGGCCAACAGAAGTTTTAACATAACCAGAGTGCGGATCATTTGTGACTCACCTACATATTGATGTAAAAGTGCAGAGAAAATAACGGATAGAAAAAAAGAAGAAAAAAAACAGCTGGAAAGTTTGTATTATGAAGCTGGATGGCGAGCCTACACTGTTGTTTATATAAAATAATTATGCTAAAATTATGCTAAATAAATGGTTTATGTGATTTATACACTGACTGACGTATGTATGGGCTGAGTTGATTAGAACTGATGGTCATGTTTTAAGGATACACATGCACATTCTGGTACCAGACAGTTTTCACCAAAGGCATCATCATCATCATCTGACTATGTTGGACAATAATAAATATTGAGTGCCAGCATAGCAAATGATTTAAAAGGACGTCAGTGGGAGATTTTGACACCTTTTGTTATTAAAACTGGTTTCTAAAATGTACTGTTTAGTTCACCTTATACTATCTACATAGATGTTTATAAATTGTTTAGTATTACAAGCTCCTAGTTGGGTGAAAAAGAAAAACTAATATACACCATAGCGTCAGACATTTTTCGGACGGTATGATTGTGGATCATACTCGTATGTGCTGTTCCAATCAATTTTTTTCCCCTCTCTTTGGTACAAACACCTCAAACCTTCTGAGAATGATTTTCAGTAGATTTCAAAACAATCTAATGTGTGCATGTGATGTACACTGATGAAGTGTGCACAGTTTAACAAGCAAGAGCTGTAGTATTTTAGCAAAAATGTGTGTGTGTGTGTAATTACCTGCAGTACATCGGCAAGGTGCGTGTTAAATCTCTCCACGGTTGAGTCAAAAAGCTGACTCACGACTCTTTCGGCACGCGCAGAGAAAGTGTACTGATCAAAGCACAACACCGACAACACACGCACACACGCATCCAGCACACGCTCCTCATGATGCTTCTCCACAATCTCACACACCTGAAATAACAACTGCTCCAAATACTGAGACACACAAAGAGAAAAAGAGAGAAAGAGAGGTCCTGTTACAGAACAAATAAATACATTTCATTTATATGATAAACAAAAAAGGGATTTTTTTTCATTTCCATTAACAAAGTGCTCACATTGACCAAAGTGGGTGAGATGAATAATACAATCAAGTAAAGCAAAGTTTAACTTCACACAGATGAAAAAGCAAAGTGCTTAGTGATGACCAGTAAGAGTGCAGGACAATGGTGTTTCTTTTTTAACATTCATTTGAAGATATCTGCTTATGTTTTCACATATTTGAATGGTGAGACAAGTATTCAGCAACACACGGAAGACTAATTTTAGACATTATAATTTTTGTAAGGTGGTTTTGTACAAGCTTCATAGGTATTCTGTACAAATATAATCATAAAACAGATATGTCCGCTAGTGACAAACATTATCCTCAGTGTATAAACACCATTCCATGTTTTCATTATGCTTTTAGATATAAAAAAGCATGATAATTTGATTAAAGTAAGTTGTCACCTTCTCCAGCCGCCCTGTGCTGCCGTAAACTTCAAGATCAAAATACAGAGGAGCTTTGAGCAAACAAATTACTTTATCCACATCTGCAGAGAACTATAAGAGAGAGAGAGAGAGAGAGAATTCCAGGTACATTCATAAATATATTTGAAAAAAGAAAAGTTTTAAAACTTAAAACAAATTTTCTGATTTTTATATCTTTCTATAATGTAAAACAATGCTAAAGACATCCAAAATATGCAATAATTCCCTCTGAAAAGTTGATATTGAGATGTGTCTGCTACTTATGCTATGAAAAGTCTTGATCACGGTGCTTGATGGGTTTTGCAAATGCACAAAACAGCTTCGGGTCTTAAAATAGCAACTGTTTTTTGTTATCGTTACTTAATTACCCAATGCTATGTGTTATTTCATAATTTTGAAATCCCCATTAAATGATCTATAATGTAGAAAATAAATCACTAAACAAAAAAATATGAATTAGATGGTGTGTCCAAAACCACAATTTAAATACATATTAGTTTATTTTCAGTTTTATTATAGTTGATGCCATGGTGAATGTGGAACAGCTGCACAATTTAATCACAAGTATCAAAACCACAAAAAGGATTTTATTTAATTGCAAAAGGCTGCAATTTATTCCTATTTAATTCATAGGTTTTGTCAAGCTCATGTTAAAATCTTTTCCCTAAAAAGTCTCATTTATCAGTGCCCAGTTTGTTTAATACTAATAGTCTAATATAAACTTTCTAGTATGACATATAATATGTTTTATTATTATTATTATTATTATTATTATTATTATGAAGGTGTGTGTAAAGAGTGAGGCAAAAGACAACTGTTGTAATTTAGCCTTTCAGAAGCCTGGCTCCTGTTTCTTCATTCCCTCTGAACTGAGAGAGAGAGAGAGAGAGAGAGTGCTTCATCAACAGGGGCGTATAAAGCACTCAACAAAACCGAAACAACTGAAAAGAAACTAGTCACGGTGTCACACACTTGCAGCTGTTGCAAGTACAAGTGCAACCCCCCCCCCCCCCCCCACACACACACACACACACTCTCCTCTCTCTCATGCAGGTGCTTTGTCTATTCAGACCCATTTCACACATAAGAGAGTGTGTCGCCTGTTTTGAAGTAGGTACCATTTCCCTCTGGGGTTTGTAAGGTCCCACTCAGCTTTTTTCTTTTTCTTTCTTTTTTTTGGTACTCGCTTCTCCCAAATCTTCTGCTTTTTTATATCTTGGGGAAAATAAATTAATGCTAATGTTACCCTCTTTGCTTACTATACTGAAACAACCAGAAACAATGAGCTTGTAAGGCATTTTTTTATGGTTCAAAAAACACATTCTTAGATAGCAAAAAAGTGAAACTACAGAGATCATCACTTCCTGCCTCATCAAGAAAGAAAGGTCCTCAAAGATAGTTGAGACATCTAAGTGTTTAAATACAAGATGAATCTAAAGAATTTCTAAAATGTTCCAAAATGTTATAACATGTGGAAACAGAACTAGCTTACAACACCCTCGGACAACAAAAGCAATTGTGTGGAACAACAGAAAGCTTTGTTACAGGTTCTCTCTGTGGATCGAAAAACCAGATACCTCACCCAAGATGTAATACAGATGTCCTTGAATGTACAGTATAAACATGGCAGAAGAATTCACTGATGCTGTCTGTTGTGAGAAATACGTCATTATATCCTACCTGAAGCCATTACTCCACTTTTTATGTCGAAAAAAAGGCCTTAATATAAAGAAAAACTATATATACAAATATTGAAAGCTCAATAATAGTGCATTTTCTGTCTATAATTGCCAAGTACATTTTAATGAAATATTACATTATAGAAAAATCCAAAGCGGTTTAAATCATGAACCACAATGCCACAAGACACAGAGTCTTGAGTCACAGAGAAGAAGAAAAAAAACACACTGTAAAGCCCAGAAAGAAAATTCTAGTGGCTTTTCTCTAGGCCAGACACATTTTCAGCTGCATCTATTCATTCTCTACAGTGAAACAGTGACAGCCGAGGTCAGCCCTTACATACTTGTGTCCCTTGTAGGCAGTGAAGACCACTGAAATGGTGAGGGTGGCATGGAATAAACCTTACAAGGCTAAACAAGCTGTCTCAAGAGACTTATGTATACCCACAAGCAGCTCACCATCAGAGAGAGCATTTAGTACTGGAAAAAAGATCACCACAGCTCACCGCTCATGTCTCAGACCAACAAAGGGAAATATGCCGAGTTTTCTGTAGATTTAGCCATCAATTTATAATTATTTGGCTTGGCAGCAATATCCGTGGCATGTATGATTGCCAGACAAAACGGCAAATGTTTTTAAGCTGCTGGTCTGTCTCTTCTGTATAATTGTTGTCATATTATTGTGAAAATTTAAGAATGGTTACGTTTGGCAGCTACATATGGTATGGACAATTGAGCAGCTGGAGATTTTTTGCAATACACTCGACCCACGCAAAATGGCGCTTCAGAGTTTGTGGTCTCAGTCATTCACGGATTTTTCCCTTAGAACCTAACTAATAATTGTCTGCGAAAACCTCTGCAGTTTCACGAACACTGCGAATATCCGAAAAAAAATGTATCCCCATTTTTATGCCAATATACAATTTTTCATGTGTTTTTAATGCTAAACTATTAAAAACTACAAATTCACAAATTTTTTAAACATAAATATTGTTGTAAAATTCACCAAAATTTTTCATATGAAATATAATAGTACTGTATGCATTTTTTAGTACTATAGAGAGAACACAAAGCAATCGTAGCAGAATACACGACTTAGGATGATGTATTATTACTGTATTTACCCTACTTGTACCAAACGACAGCGCATACCAAAGAAAAACGCGCTTGCATGAATTACAGTACATATAGGGGTAACATCTGTATTTTACATTCTAGCACTGCGGGAGACACAGCAGTACAGTACTGTACAGTATACGGGTTTAACTTTTCCTTTTTTTAAGGGTAATATATTAAGCTGATTTTTAAATTAAATTAAAAGTGTTTTTTAAAAGTTTAAACTATAAAAATAGGCATTTATAGGCACTTTTTGACCACATTCAAAATTTTTTCTTTTCACATTTAGAAAAGTAACCTCTGCAAATTTAGGGTGTCGACTGTCCTGGCACTTTGAATGATTTGTTGATCCCAAAGCAAAATTCACAAATAGCAGAAGACCCTCAATCAAACCAATTAATCAAAATTTCAATAATTTTTATTTTCCTCTCACACTTATCAAGTTGCTCATAATTTGTTTAGCTATTATGTAATTAGCTAGCTATGGTCATCTTATTAGCATTTAATATAGTATTTTATTTTAGCTTAAATTACATCAAGGACCAACTCATGTGGTTTCTGTTTACCTTAGTGAGTAACTGTGGCAGCAGTGGTATGAAATGATTGGTGATGCGTTTCCTTTCCAAAATCTGTTGCTTTCTGCCTTTTAAATTCTGAAATACAAATGCATATATTGATTCATCTGTCAGAGTATCAGTGCGTCTCATATTCCCCCTCTCCCCCTCCTCTCCTCTACCTTCCTCCCGAGGGACCGAGCTGTAGGTGGAGTTCCCTCTGTTGCCTGTCTGACTGCACACATCATCAGCTCAATTAGAGCAGCCTCTTCATCATCATTCAGCCCTAATTTACACACACACACACACACAATTATTAATAAGTAATCTTCCATAGTTGAAACATACGCAACACTGCATTTGCGATACACACCTTGCTCATCTCCATTCTCCTGGAGCAGCAGCGATGTCATTGTCTCCCAGTCTCTAAGCTCAGACACAGCCACACCCCAGAGGCTGTCCACCAGGTACGCAGCATGTTCATGATACTGGCACACACAAATGCGTATTTCAACAAAACTAACAGTACAGTATTTAACGTGCCACATTAGATGCTCTGTGATAATTTAGAGATAAAAACGTAAGAAAGGGTGAGGGTGGAATTTGCTTATTAATTATATTACCAGCGATTTTGTTAACAAAATATTTTGCCAAAACACTAGAATTTTTTTTAAAACTCATTCTCACGTCAATAATAGAGACACTAATCAATCTTCCCTTTATACCCACCCCTACCGGGGAATGTGCAGCAGTTAATAAAGCTTGGGTCTCAGAGGAAGCACGTTTTGGCCTTCGCCCTCCATCTGAATTTTTTTTAGTTGGTTTTTATTTGTACAAACAACTCTGACCTAGTAATGGGCATTTAATAAAGATAATAATAATAATTAAAATGAATATTCACAACCTCGATGCAATCTCACCCATGTCAATTATTTCGGGTTTTTATTTTTGTTGTTTAGTTTTTCTACTTTCCCCATTGTGTGTTCATGTACTTTCCTGGTAAAAATATACTACAGCTTGTCTATTCACACTACATATATCCCAGCTTTAATAGTTGAGGAGATTTACAGTACAAATGTTAAACTCTGAAAGCAAAAAACTAAAATTAAATAATAACATTATTATTATATTATTATTATATTATTAGTAGGGATGCACCGAAATGAAAATTCTGGGCCGAAAACGAAACCGAAATTTTTGGATGCACTTGGCCGAAAACCGATACCGAAACCGAAAATGGCTTCATTAAAAAACATGTTTAAAATATTTTCTTTTTGTTTGTATTAAAAAAACTACAAATTAATTAAGCAATCAAACTTTTATTGATAATAAATAACAGTAATAAGGCTGTTTAACAATAACAAAACTAAATAAAATTTCTTTCTGTAACAAAATTGTGCAAAAAAAAATGCTAGCTGCTTTTTTACTTCAATTTTAAATTACTGTACCAAACAACAGTGCACAAACAGAAGAAAAATAAATAAATCCAACCTCTTACTGTAAACAACATAACTATACACACTAAATTGGTCTGCTTTTAATTTAAGCAAAAGAAGCAGGTTTATCTTTATGAACAAAAGTTTTTCAGTTTTCTGGCTGAAGACACAGTTCCTCTTCTCATGAAGAACATACTGCACTGAATAAAATCACTCAGTCTGTGTTAGCTTTTAGTGCCTTTACGAACGTTTTACTTCAATTTTAAATTACTGTGCAAAACAACATTGCAATAACAGAATAAATAAATCAAACCTTTAACCTCAATGTGGTGTATTAGCCTACGAAATCCAATGTCCTCCACGACTGAAAACGGCTGGTCATCTAAAGCAATGAATTCCATTACTTTCTCTGTTATGTCACGTGCTTTAGCACTGTCATTTGCAAATTTCTTAATTTTTTCGAAAACTGTGGCAACCGAGGGTGTTGATGTGCTAGTTGGCTTAGTTTTAACCAACGTTGTTTGACGGTATTCCACAAATTCAATTGCGTGTCTTGACTTAAGGTGGTATTAAACCTGTAGTCGAAAATGTCTTTGCTGTTGAACCCCCTCTTGAAACTATTGCAGAGCAAATGTTGCATATTGCAACTTTGCTGTCCTCATCTGAAACTTTGAAGTGCTTCCAAACCGCCGACATACTCCGTGTTTGATGCGTAATGACAGCGCGAACGAGACGGGAGGATGGGAGAGGCGTGGCGACAATTTCGGCTTTTATTTTCGGCGCTTTCTTACGTTTCGGCCGAAACCGATAATGCTATTTCGGCCGAAAATGTTCGGCGGCCGAAATTTCGGTGCATCCCTAATTATTAGTATTAACAACAAGTCATTCATTAATCAGAATCAAGGCAAAATGTTCAATTTGCCCAGCAATTGTCTGATCAGTAACAAAGGAAGTACCTCCCTCAGTTTTGGAGAAATTGTAATTCAATTAAAAGCAAATAAAAAAATCTGTGTTTTATCACAAATGATATAAAATTGACTTTTTCATTAAAAAAAACACATTTATAATTTGTTTGTGTGCTGACAATTCTAAAGTTAGGTCGATTAATTTTGGAACAGGGATGTTTTTTTGGTATTTGTCCTCTGTATACCACCAGTTGAAATAAAAGCATCTTAAGGAGGAAACTCAGCATTTGGTCATGTCCATGGGTTCTAGATTTCAGGAAGTAAAAGTATGAATGGAAATCCTTATGTTTGAATTTTTTTGTTCTATTATCTTTGAGCCATCCAAAATATGCGTGTATAAAAACGACTGTGATTCCTAAACAGTTATTGCCACAAGTCTGTCAAACTCCTTGAAATAAAGTTAAAAGTCCTGACTTCTCTCACATTTTGTGTGTTTCATTTTAAAGTCAATGTGGTAGTGTACAGAATTGTTCCAAAATTCATACGCCTGGTTGTAGTTCTTAGAAAAAAGAGCATCTGCATTAGCAGGTCAGCATCGGCCAAGAACACTGCAATAAGTGCAGCTCGGCTAAAAACTTTTAGATCTGGCTTTTCTAGTCTGTGTATGATGACCTTAATGCTGCATGGTTAGGGAAAAAAAAAAAAACTAGTTGTGTGAGCTTGCAAATACCATCACGTGAGAACACAACACAAAGTCACAGAATTAATTAATTAATAGCCCATTTTCAAAGGACCATTTTTTTAATTAATTAATTTACCTTTAGGAATTTGGCAGACACTCTTATCCAGAGTGATTTACAAAAGTGCTTTGTAGCTTCCATCATTGGATAGATCCTTACACTGGGCTACTAACCTACTATTAGTTAATAACCAAGTACTGGGGGGGGATACTGAAGTACTATAGTTGTCGTTTAAAGATTGCCAGATACTTAGCTGTATGGACATCTAGAGGAAGCTCATTAATTGGGCTGTCAAAATTTAGAAAGCAAATGGAAACTCAAGTCTATGCAGAAAAGTTAGAGAGAGTTAGAAATCCTCCACTTTTATCCTTTTAGATGATTAAATGTAGTTCAAATATAATTTTTTTTTATAAAAAACAATTAGTGAATTTTCTAATCCTGATGTACTGAAATAATAATGACGTTACCTTGCTCTGAATAAAGAAACATGTGAGCAGGTTGAGAAAAGTGACATTGCGCCTCTCTTTCTCTTCTTTTTCAAGTACATGATCCACCTCAGCACACAGCCTACAAACAAATATATGCAGACATCACTGTACCTGTAGAGTAAACCCATCATGAGGATGATGAATGTGATAAACTCACACATGGTACAAAAACTCTCCAGCGGCAGACGCAAGTCCTTTATGTACAGCAAACACCAGTGGATACACACGCATACACTCGTCCTCAGACAAACCATCGTCTGTGTTCCTGTTTATACACAAACATGACTATAAAATATGATTTGAATAAAACAGTAATATGTTTCTTTATTTTCTATCAAAACTCACCTATGCCTTTCCATAACATTTTATAAAAAAAAAAACCTATGTACTGTATGTTTGTAGCAATGTTATTTCTGAGTGATGACAGGGTCTCAAGTCTTAAAACAGAATATTGAGTAAAAGAATAATTAACAATATCCTAAAGGGCTGTATTATAATTTTATAAAGCCATGATAAAGAAAAAACAGGTACATGTAGTTCATACACGCACAAGTTACTCAAACGCACACACTTACTGCTTAATGATCAGCAGCAGCCTCACTGCCTCCACACCAACATCAGAGTCTTTATCCATTACCATGTTCAACAACCTCTCCTTCAAGACACACATGCAGCAAAGATTAACACATTTAGCAAAAACATGGACACACACACACACACACAAATATACCTTAAAGCGACTAGTAAAGAGCTCCAAACGGCCAATAAAACTTTTCTCCGCATAAAGTTTCTGAAGAGACAACACACACTGCAAACGAACAGTAGCTTGCTGTGGACACACACACACACACACGTAATAACACAGACGTTACTCACACACTCTTCAGATCTATTCAACTCAATCCAGTTTTGTTTATAAAATGGTTTTGTCACAAATAGAAACTGTCACAAAATAACTTTACAGAATCAAATCAGTTTGAAATGTGAATACTTGAAATCTGATACCTCTGTTTGTGTGTGTACTTACTTTGTCATGTAGCATCCAGCCTAAGTATTTGAGGTGTCCATCGTTAAGGAAGGAGGCGGGGTTTTCTCTAAGCCACACCCCCATCTCCTCCATAGAGACCGCACGGATCTCATGAACTTTGTCTCTATACCGATGAACAAACACTCCTTTGAAGATCCCGTTCATCAAAGAGCGCAACTCCTCCTGCTGCTCCATCAGCTACACACAGACAGACACACACTTTACTAAATATACACAATACAATTCTGCAGATTTACTAAAATTTTGGGCGGCACAGTGACGAATTCCACCACCAGGGTGCAGGTTCGATTGCCGTCTCTATGTGCATAAAGTTTGCATGTTCTCTCTGTGTTTGGTGGGTTTTCTTTGGGTACTCCAGTTTCCTCCCAAAATCCAAAAACCTGCACATTAGGCTAACTGACATTCCCAAATTGCCCGTAGTGTGTGAATGAGTGTGAGAGTGTGTGTATGTGTATGTGTATGCGTCCTGCAATAGAATAGGCTCCAGACACCCCGTGACCCTAAATACAGGAGTAAGCGGTAGAGACGATGAGTAAGAGTGAGTGTGTAACATTACATTTAATCTAATTTTCATAAATTCCCAGTACAATTTATCAGGGCACAAAATGGGCTTATGTTATTTATATTTTAACTGGTAATCCCTTTTTTCAAATTTATGATGTCATACTATTACATAGCTAGCTACAAAGCACAGACACTCATCTAACAAAAAACAGATGGCTTGCTCCATTTAACAACAAATAAGATTGCAGTTTATCTGATAATCTGATAATAAATGGTTGATGTACACTGCCATGGGTTGCCTGTTATGCCATAAAGGAAAAAATTATCATGACTTCTAATAATATTCCAGGATAGAGTCAAATCTTATTGTAAACCAGGCAGCTCTGTAGTGTCTGATGAATTTTATCAAATGGATTAATACCATGACCGGTTACCATAATTACCAAAACAAGGACAATGCTGCCTCCCAAACTACTGAGACATAGTGGATTTTGTAGACATATAGTATACCAGTGTAAACTCTGGTACATATATATGCGCGTGTGTGTGTGTGTGTGTGTGTGTGTGTGTGTGTGTGTGTGTGTGTGAGCGCGTGTGTGTGACCTCGCTGTAGGCATTCTGGAGCTCTTCCAGTCTCTCAGTTGCTCTGTGTGCAGCATTCTTGCTTTTCTCCAGCTGATAGCGTCTTTGCATTGTGTCAGCCTGAGCATACACCACTGCAGACACCGCCACTATAGCAGACATCAGACGCATGGCTACACAAACACACACACAGAATTACCACATCTTTAACAGTCTATATATCATGCTTTTTTGCTTTTCTAGTAGGAATGCTTTTAGAGGCCTTTCTACTAAGGTTAAATGTGATACACTTTCGGAAACCCCTCACCAATGAGCGTGCTGGTGTGTCGAAAGGCTCGGACCTGCGAATCAGCGAGCCCCGTGAGGAAGGCAATCAGGGAAGAGAATAAAAATTCATCATAGAGCAGACTGTGTCTGCAGCGCTGCACAAGTTGACACACCCACTCGCACAGTCCATCACGAAACCGTCGACCCTGAGACCCCCCGGCAGCCAAAGGGTAACTTACTGAGTCCTGAAGCACAGAAAACACACAGTAGACTTTATAAAAGACATTAAAAGCTCTAATTCTGTGGAACTGCATTTAGTGTTTGTTTTCATGGTTTATTTTTAATAAATGTCCCCCAATCCCTGACCACCATTCTGCTCACCTCATTAAACTCTTTAGTCAGGTGACTGATGATGTCAGCATTCTGCATACTATCAAACATCGCCCTTGTTACGGAGCCTAAGGTACAACAATATTGTACAAGTTTTAAAGGTCTCAGAGACTCCATGACTTCACACTAACAAATCTAATGCCTTACCTTTACAGCCACAACACTCAACCACAAAATTCAAGAGTTCTCGAAGACCCTCTTTTCTATCCTGTTTATAGTCATCCAGCCATTCATCAATCACCGTCTGCAGCAAACAATTTCGTGCATTAGAGAAAACAAAATAACATTTTCTGCCAGACTAATTTTTCTAGATTTTCTTTGTCTCATCAGCTTGCAATTTAAGTGCAAAGCACATTACCGACACAACTCATCTGTATTTAGTGATGCACAAAAGCCCCACATGAAGTAAAACTTGAGGAAAACTATAAATATGAATATGAGCCAGTCTTAGAGAAGTGGAAGATATTTTGGCACCAATAAAAAAAAAACTAAGAGCTCACCCAAGAAAACAGCCATGTCACAGCTGGTTTTTATTTTTTTTAAGTGACACTCAGTTTTTGCAGCAACGCACACAATGACATGCTAAAAAAGCAGACAGGAATATTTTATTAGGAAATCTCATGTTTGTGGGTGGAGCTCATTGAGCATATTGGGGAGTAGAGGGCTCATTGCAGATTGAGTGATACTGGATCAGTGTCTTATCAATGTCTTATTGGTCATGTACAGTAATGTGAAAAAAGTCTTGAGCCACACCTCATTTCTCCAAAGTAAATCAAATTAACTTACAGATTTAGAAAAAATGGGAACAAATGTTTTACTGTGAGTTAGATGTTTTTCTGCTTGAATGTTACTGTGTGGCTTAAAAAAAAATTCTCTGAAATTGGTCAGGTACAGGAACTGGACTAAAAATGAGGAACAAACACTTGCCAAAAATAACAGCCAAAAACTATTCAATATTACATTAAAAATATAAAGTCTGGCTATTTAGAAGAAAAACATAAAAAAATTATTTTTGCTTGCAGATTTAAGTTTTAGCTCTAAGGAGAGGTATTCTGGTTTGGCACATGGGAAAAGGAGAACGCTAAAAACAATTAAATGTTCACATAATTTGGTCAAAAACAGTGAGTATTTTTTCCTTTTTGGCCAAATCCCAAAATAAGCCTGAGTGTGGTGGTTAAATAAAAAAGGGTAAATTTACAAATATTTTTAAATGCTGATTGTTTGCTTTGCTCCCATGCAAAGATCACAAACTTATGCAGGGTTTTACATGGGACAAGTCATTTCTGAAAGGATTAAATTTAAATGCACATTAATTTTTTAAAATATTTACAAACTTGACAATTTAATCCACGTGTAAATTTATAAGAACTCACCACCAATTATAAGGGCGTATTCATAAATTAAGTAATTTGTAAAAAAGAAAAAACTTCCCCAAATAAAGATTACTTCAATATGTTGTTCTCATTTTCTATGGGATTGACTTAAAGACATGCACATTTAACACTTACACAACTTTTTCCTGTCAGTCATCTGTATAATAATATAATAACATCTGTATATCTGTATAAATTTGTGTTACTGTGTAAAAACCTGATAACAAGAGAATGTTATTCAGTCATGGCAAAAAATATTGGCATCCTTGCAATTCTGTCAGAAAATGCAACTCTCAGAAAACTGTTGCAGTTGCAAATGTTTTGGTACTCACATATTACTGTCTTGCTTTTTTATGCCTTTGTGTCAGTAGTGGTGTCCTACTGGATCTTCCACCATAGCGTCCCTTTTCATTCAGATGGTAACAAATAGTGTAAATCATTAATTTTGCTTTTACTTCCAGGTCCAGCAAGGCTAGCAACAGTGCCACGTGCCGTAAACTTTATGATATTTCGCACATTGAATACAGGAACATTAAGATATCTGGAGATGGACTGCAATTGCGATTGTTAATGTTTTCCAACATTTTTTTCTTTCAAATCCACAAACAACTCTTTACACTTCTTTCTTTTCTCCATACTTAGTGTGACACACAACAAAAGTTGAGTCAACGTTTCTCCATTTTAACTGGTTAGAAGTGTGATTACTATATTGCCTATTTGTTACCTGCTACAGGTGTGTCTAAATACAAATTACAGGAGCATCACATGCTTGAAAAGCAAATATTTGTTTCTTTTATTAGCTAAAAAGCAATTATTTACTATTTGCACCAAGTTTGACTTTTCATCTGTTTTTTGTATTGTTCCATTGCAAACAAAAACAATAAGCATGCAACACCAAAACATTTGCAATTGGAACAATTTTCTGAGAGAAGTGTTGCATTTTCTGACAAAATTGCAAGGGAATCGATATTTTTGGCAATGACTGTACATAATCACTTTTTTCTTTCTCTCACCACCAGTGCGGAGCGTCCTGATCTCACAGCCACAAACATGTTCCCAGTCTTCCTTCTTTCGGCCCTATCTGTCTCGGGCTGTGGGGCAGGTGTGTGTTTTGTTGTGCGAGAAGCTCCAGGTGAGGGTGTAAGCGAAGGACTGGAAGTGCTGCCTGCTGTTCGTCTGGGCCGTTTAGAAAGCTGAGAAAGAGACAAATGCAAGGGTAATATATCTGACAGAAATTGCTTCTCTGTCAGCGGCAAAAAAAGGCAACTTTCATCATAAATTAATTTAATTTGAATTAATGTTTTACCACAATTTTGGACACTTTTGATTTTAACATGCATTTTATTTTCTTTAATAAAAACACCAACAAGAAGCCACTGGAAGAGGCTACAGCAGCCCTCAGAGATCAAACCAGCAATCTCCGGATGATAGGGCGAGCACTTTACCACTGCACCACTTGGGGGGCCCTATTAAGGCAAACTTGCTGTGTCTCATGATTTCTCTCACATCAAGAGGAGGGGGGAAATATGGCAACACCTCAAATATTTTACCGTCACAAGAGATATGTCCGTTTTATTTCTGAATTTTACTGTTTATGCCCATCAAATCAAAATCAGATACCCTCCAGAGAGAAAGTCCTCATACTTTTATAATTTTACAGTTAGAATGGGACACATACACTCTCAGCCAGAATACAGATAACTTTGCGGTTTGCCTTAGTGAAAAAGCACTTACTGTCACTGTGTCTCCTGGAGCTGGTCCCTTTTTCCTCTTTGTTTTTCTCATGTTGGGTTCAAAGTCTTCATCTGATCCTGAAAGATCATCTGACTCCACAGGACTCAAACTATTCACACACAAGACAAATAATCTATTATATTGACACCAGGGCACCATGGTTTTTCGTTAATTTCTGTTACATCTATAAGAATAACACAAAACCAAAACTACATATTAAAAAATTCTGTATTAACTTATGTATGGACTGGTCACATGGAAAGAGTCTGATTGATATATAAAGCACATCATACTTCAACATACAACATTGACAACATTGTCATCATACCTTTCCAGGTCAGAATCTGCCAGCACCATGTTGTTGTTGTTTTTTTTTTTTACGTCGTGCTGAGACGATGGACGTGCTTTATCCAAATAAAGACAGCTTGGACTATCTTCATCAAATGACAAAACAATTTGAGTTATTTTACTTTCATATTTTCCCCACAGATATCTGCCTACAGTCAGTGTAGTCACGTGTTCCAGCCAATCTTGGCCTATTCTCCTGACTCTCACCAACAAGGTATTTCCACCAGCAGAACTGCAGAAAATGGCCAATGTATCAATTTTGTGTCATAAAAATTTAGGTTTTCTTTGCCCTTACAAAGTTCACCTTTTTAAAACTTTTTTTCCCTGTCATAATAAATAAGAACCCCAAACCTTCCCTCAACAGAAAAAAAGATGGTTATTGCTGAGTGTTAGCATTATAAACTCATTAAATATTTTCATAATACCACGATTTTTTTTATTTTAGAAAACAAAAATAATCTATTTTTGTTCTCAGATACAGATGTTTAAAATTCTGACAGGAAAAAAAAATATCTAAGAATAAAATACGCGACTACATGCTGGTCAAGTCTGTTGTATTTTGCTCAGCTAGTTAGCTACAAAGCTACCCTATGGAGATATTAGCTGGTGTTTTTATTTATCGAGTGTCAAATATAAGAAAATATCACAATTTTCCACATTTTGAGACCACTTTTATATTCACGTTCTTAGCTAATTTTGCTAAAACTGTCTTAGGGTAGTTTATCTTACCGGACCTTTATTCTGAGATGTTTGTAAGTTGTCCCGTCAACTCTGTCAAACCTAAATATCAAATCGCGTTAGAAATCGGGCGTTCTGATTGGTTAAAACGTCTTGCACAATGATTGGCCGAAATTAACACTAAGTAAGCCGTGATTGGTTGATTTATAAGGTTTCCCCCAGCAACGCTACCTGGCACTATGCGCGCGAAGCGTGGGTCAACTTTAACATGACGCCAAAAATAGAAGCTTCCAGAAAACGTTAGCTAAATTATTTAGCATAAATCCCAGATACTGCATTACTGCGTTTTTTCCCCTTAATGTTCTATGTGTATATAGATGATTTACCACACTTTGTTTAAAAATAAAATATGCCACCCCTTTTTGGAATTCCTAAATCTGATCAAGTTTATTTTTCTCTAACTTCAGAAGCAAGCATAAAAGCACCAGTGAGGAAGCTGGCACTGCTAAGAAGCGCCAAGCTTATGCATAATGATGGAGACAAAAGTGGAAATATTTGCGAGAACGGAGCAAGGTGAAAACATGGCAGACACTGCTCGTTTTTCATTCAGCACAATTCTAAAGAACACTGTACTATAATCAGCGGTCAAATTAAAAATAATAATTCAAGGAGGATTGTGTGGTCAATTTTTTTTATTCATTTATTTTATATGGAGACTATAAATAACCATAATTTTTTTTGCAAAAGTCTTGTGCACATAAAGGTATTTAAGCCAAACACACAATTCATTAAATCATTATGATGCTATTTAAAAATCTATGTTTGACTTCTTTGTACCCTGTCACAAAGTTAAATGAAAAAACAAAGCCTTTTCTTTTAATTGAGAATGAAATTACAAAAATTGAGTAAAGAGCGCGTCTTTCATAATCATTAAAGCTGTCAGTCATTTAGAAAAACTCTGAATCTGAATCCTTATAGCTCAATATTGATAGCTAATAGCTCTATATAGCAAATGTAAAGAATATAATGGTGGAAATGTAATGGAGGATTTAAGAATTTCTTCGCCCTGCCATGTGTTTGTACTCAAACTATTCTACATTTATGCATGATAAAATCTACAGATGTCCTTTTTTATTGTATGTATTACTATTTTAAGTAAAGAATTAAGTATCTGAACACATGATTCATTAAAGGAGTTTTTGGGCTATGTGGACCCCAGCTCTATTATCTCCTGCATCAAGAGTCCTGCCCTGCCCTCTCACGGCCTATGACCTGACGCTATATGAGTAAGGGATCTCAGTGTTTAATTCATTCCCACTCCCAGTGCGTCACATATTGAAGTTTGGGTGAAAGCCTTTAGCGTTACTCCATACAGAATGATGGGTGCCTTTTACTTGCAAAGGGACCCAGAGGTCCACTGTTCAATGAACAGTCAAATATCACTTTACACCATTGGGTTGTTGTTCTTGCAGCTGCTCCCATTGAGAAGCTCCAATCATCCAATCCATACACTTGATTTTGGTTTTATGCGAAAAGCCCTTCATAATGCAACACTGCATTATGTGCCACAGTTACTGTAACAGTTAGTTCAGTGCCACAAAGGCTAATCGGCACAAACGCAGGTGTGCAGCCCAAAGGCAGTCTCTTTTGACAACCTTAAGTTTTGGAGGACTCCTCAGCTAGAATGAGACGACTGGTTCTCCTGGGTTATACTGTTTAAACTAGCAGACTTTGTTTAACCGGAATCTAAGTGACAGGATGATCATGGATTTAAAACTATTATTAAATAAGCTCTAACAGGCGTTGTACTTGTACCTGTATTAGACTACTTCTTGTTTTTTCTACTTCTACTACTAACCATTTGGTTCTCAAATGCCTCCTACACATTTGTTTCATCAAAAGTTGCTCTTTGTCAATCTACTATCCACATTCTGCTTGTTATAAATTTACTTAATTTAAAGATAGTTTACTAATACAATAAGGCTTGTGTCCTTACAAAACCCTGACAGCTTGCTGTGTTTAAAAGCAAAATTTAGTAGCACTTCGAATTGCCCTTGCTGCTAGCACTTAATACCCCTGCCCACCCCCACACCATCCACCCTCATTTGCGCACACACTGTTTTTTAACCTGCTTATGGTTGTGCTATGTTTTTACGGTATGCCTTTAAATATGTGATAAATGGGTGTGGTTTGTCTTTTAAAACAATACAGCTAATATAAAAGTGCCTAAAACATAAAAAAAAAAATCATTTGCAAAATGCAGTTTAAACATAGTCTCAGGGTTTGCTTGTGACAGAGATAAGATAACAAGGGAGGAAGAACACATGAATGGACATTAAATATTAATTGCAGTATTAACTGTGTGTGTCATAGAGAGGGGAAAAGAGAGAGAGAGAGAGAGAGAGAGAGAGAGAGCGTATGTCTTTATCATTCTAAAACAGGGGTCTATAAATGAAAAAAGATCTGTACACTTACCATTCACATATATGATCTTTAGAGTAAAAACACAACACAATATTTTCGTCCAACGTTCTGTACAATTTGATGACATTATTGATAAGCAAATAAGTCGTTTATTTTTTATTATGCCTATCTAATAGCCTTTTAAATGAGTGAACTAAGGAACTGAAAAGTCAAACTGATTTATTGATTTCACGCATGAACCTGTCAGCTCAACACACGCACAGGGCTATAATAAGGTTTTGCATGATCTCTCAAATTAATTTTTGTAGATGATGGATGTGATGATTTAAAGTAAATCCCCCTTTAGCATTTGCACAATGATGGTTGTGCTGACTAGGGGGACAAAACACCTTACACACACTACACAAACAGGTTTTAGATGCAATGCAATTCAGATTTTCTTTTAATTAAACATCTGACTCCATCTGCTTGCTTCTCCTCCCCGTCCCACCATCTCTCTCTCTCTCTCTCTCTCTCTTTGTCCCATTGTTCTGTATTAGGGAGGGAGGGATGCTGGAGAATTGATCAGAAACAAAGACCGGGCAGCAGCAGGAGCTCGTGCACACCAATCGATAAAGGGTTCCCTTTTATCGCGGTGCAGTGCACGTGCGGTGAGAGCCGGGTCTAGAGTTTTTTTTATTATTATTGTATTTATTTGTCGTGAGGGCGTTATACCGTGTTTACCGTCAAAACTGATGAGAAAACAACTAACTTTAAAGTAGCCCGCGTGTGTGTGTGTGTGTGTGAATGGTGGATGATGAGGAAGACAGTGGTGGTCCCGCTGCACGAGCTCGTGCGGGTTGTGCTCGCGTGTGCGCTGTTCGGTTCCGTCAGCGCGCGGAGCTGCTCCGAGTCCAGGCGCGCGTACGGAGAGCGGGGCTACAGCGCTAGCGCGGCGCCCCTCAACGCCATGTCCGGTAAGATAAACACACACACACTGAATACATTTTAAGTTAAAATTTTAACCGTTCCACTACACTTTCATTAATATTAGAAATAAATTATGGTGCAAAAAAAGAAAAACTGATTAATTGGATTCATTAATAGTCTTAGCCTATATTATTGATTTCATGTAAATCTCTAATCAGGCTTCTCTGATGCATAGTCTACTTTTGTCATAGTCTATACTTTTTTTTTTATTCAAACTTTTGTCTTATTACATTTTCATTTTAATAACTTAATGCACCCATTCATTCCTGGTGTACCTTCCTCAGTTTACCTTTACTGGATGATCGGTTATACTTAAAACGCCAAATATCTACCACTTTTTGCAATCTAAATTTGTCAAAAATAATCCTAAAAACAATTTTGTGCTTCAAAAATAACATATAAGCAATATAACAATATTTTACTTCTTTCCTTTATATATTGCTTTGCATATAAAAACAGAAATTTTAAATGCAATTATGCTTGTATATGACCACATACTGTGTTACTGTATTTCAAACACTTGGTGTGTTTAAAGGCTGGTTTAATGGCTTAGTGGCTTAGTGGTTAGCGCTGTTGCCTTGCACTTCCATGTGGGTCCTGGTTTGATTTCCACCTCGGAGTCCGTGTGAGTGGAGTTTGGTTTGTATGTTCTCCCACATGCTTGGTGGGTTTCCTCCAGGCATTCCAGTTTCCCCCCCCCCATTTCAAAGAAATTCAGATTAGGCTAATTGGCATTTCCAAATTACCCATAGTGTTTGAATGCACATGTTGACCAGAGGTCCCACCACAATTGCAAAAATCTGACAACAGTCACCATTGGTCCTTAGTGAGACTTCAGAGGGTCCTAGATGGATGGACTGGTGTCTGCTTTAAAATAATGTTATTTGTAATTGCTATCTGTAATTATGTTAAACTTTCCCTATATAAAAAGCTTCTATTATTTAGAGCCTCATTTTATTATGTACATTTTATTAGTGATGCATCACAATCATGCTTACTGCATGTGTTAATACGAAATACAAATAAAAATATATTTTTTTATAATAAAAAAAATCAAAGTTTTTAAAGTCATGTAATTGTGTGTATAAAACAATACAGCGTATGACAGTAAGTGCAGTGTAAGTGGAGTGGTTAAAATAACTCTGATTTAGATGTCTGACTTGGACATCTGGACAGCTGCATGTGATTCTTGAAGGTCCAAGGAATTAAGTTAATTCGCTAAATATTAACTTTTGTTGTTAAGCTGACTGGAATGATGAATTAGCATTTAACATGTGAAAAGTGTTTGTGTGTGGTGTATGTGTGTGTGTGTATATGCGCACATTACTCAATGCTTTGTGCTTTGAGCAGATCAATACTGGTGCATTTTGATTCATTTACATTTACTTGGCTGGGGGACTCAACAAAGAGTGTGATGTGCGTGTGTGTGTGCTATTGAGTGTTGACAGCCGACTCTCTGGAGTGTATTTATCGGAAACACTTGCATAGACATTTTTGCCCAGAGATTTTAGGGGTGTGTGGGTGTGTATGTGTGAGGTCCCGTGGGTCAGGGCAGCAGATGGTGAAGAGAGGGATGATGAGAGTCATTAATGGCATTGGAGGAGAGAACAAAAGGGAAACTGAAGGTGTGAAGAGAATTTGGGATGAGACTGGAGTATTTACATCTTTGTGTGTGTGTGTGTGTGTGTGAGAGAGAGAGAGAGCGAGAGGGGGAGGGGGGGAGATGGGAGCAGATCAATACTGAGCATGTGCATTGCTCAAGCGTCTGCCTTTTCTCCCTAAACACCTAAGCAAGTTGTATAAGCTTCTTTATTAGAATGAAATTCTTACTTTACAAATTCCCATGGATGCTGCTGCAGAAATAAATACTTACAAAATAACTAACCATGGAATTTTATATAAAAATGCCAGACCTTCAAAAAGAGTCAAGTGCATAATTTCTGTCACATGATCAGTGAAGTGAGCCTGCTGGCTGGGCAAAAATAAAAGCTGTTGTAAAAAAAAGCTAAATGTGCTCGATCTGCTTTTGAAAAATGAAAAAGGCTGTCCACAGTCTTTTAACTGCGAAAACCTAAAAAAATTTTTTAGAATTGCCAGATGTGCTATTCTAGATGAGTCTGTTTAGTGGTGTAGTCTAACCTGAAGTAAGGTTATTCTGTAATTAGTTACTAACACATTTAAAAACAACAAAAGTTAACAGTGCTATACAAGATTAAAAACACAAGAATATGTAGTAGTACAACCATAAAAATACATAGCAAATTAGAGAGAAAATATACTACTAATAATACTAATAATAACTCTGGCATCTGTGTGTCTGCTTTAAACTGGTTTTAATCCTATTTGACTAACAGCACCTTTCCAGTCAGCCTCAGTAGACTCACATCTTCCCCAGCTCCACTGACTTGTGGGGTACCACAAAGGTCTATTCTTGATCCCATTCTTTTTTTTTCACTGTATGTGATTCCTCTGAATCTATCATTAACAAATATGGCATTTCTTTTATTGTTTCGCTGATGAGACACAATTTTTTTTTTAGGCAACATTGTATCAAGCCCCTTCTGGCCAATTTGGATGACTCAAGGCTCTGGCGCCCTGCATTTTTTTTTTTAATGAATAAAGAAAAATAAATAAACAGAGATACTTACATTGGGACCTATTTATCCTGTGGGTTGTGGGTTCTCCTAATAGTTAATTTGCCTTGTTTGCACACTTCTCTAAACCTTGTGTAAGGAATCTCTATGGTCACTTACACTTGTGAAGAACTCCTGCATATTTCTTTGCACTGAATTTTATTTTGAGTTCCTCAACCTCTTCCCTAGTTTCACACCTCTTCTAAGCAAACACACATATTGTTGGTGTGGAAATGACCTTACTTTAACCGTTAAACATTTTCTGCCATCAGTTAAAGAGTGTTTCAAGGCTATTGACCTTTGTACATGTCATCCCAACGTCTGTCAGCCATGGTCCCACCCTCCTCTAGATAGCAAAAGGGACCTTACTTAGTGGGTGTCAGTGCCAAAACCCACATCTAAAACCAGTCATGTAAGCACTTTTTTTTTTTTTACCAAGAAAGCACACCTGATAATGTTGTAGCACCCTAAACAACAGTCTCCTTAGTAACTACTTATACATTTTTACAAATGCCTCTGAATCATTTGTTTTATGTTTTCAGTTACAAAGCCATGTAGTTTCTAACAAAAAGCTAAATGGGATATCTTACTTTAATCCCTGAACAAGGGCACTACTTTGTGTGTTAAACAAGAGATTGTATTACAATGCAATAGTACATAGTGTACTAGCTTTTCATTTTCATTCCACCAACAGCATTTGAGATTCAGCTTCAGGTATTTAATTAGGAATTTGAAATGTCAGTATTACTTATCTCTAATTGGCAACAGAACCATTGAATGAGCCAACACTAACGCTAGCAAACGAATGAGCTAACACTAACGCTAGCAAACGCCACCAAATCCAGGAATCATTTATTAATCATGTTATGATAACAAATCAAACTTAATATCCTTATTACCTTCTCCGCCTAGTTTCACATGCATGTTTCTCTTTTGAATAAGTTGCAAAGTCCACCACAACATACTGCATATGAAAATAATCAGCAGAACGGAAGCTATCAATTGCTAGGTTCCTCTTTTAAATGTGAGTCAAAGCATCAGGTAATCTTTCTGTTATATATTTTGTCTCCGAAATACACCGCGAAAGTAATTATCAACGCGAATACGTAGCAGCCTAATGTTGGTTAACGGTACTTCTGCAATCCACTGTTGTGATTGACGTCATGGTGGTGAATTAGTAAAGTGGACATGATAGTGAGGTGCTAATAATGTAATATTCATTCCCATCATTCCTATTTTGCTGACATTAAAGTTACATAAAGTAAATTAAATCTCATTGTTCTCGTATAAATTAAATTGCATTATTTTGCCTTTATTGTTCAGGTTAATATATTTTGCCATTTTCTGATTCTGCCTTCTGTGTGATACACTGTGTTTGGCTATGATTAACCATTGTTTGGTATATCATAATTTACTGGCTGGCTTATGATGCATTTTACTCTTATCAGCAGGTGTGTAATTATATTTTGGACTAGCTAATATATTTCTCTCTCATCGCTCATAGTGTTATATGTTTATTCTCCTACAGGTCAGCGTGTGATTTATTATTGCTTATATCGGCTGGTGTGAAATATAATTTGGTCTGACTGGACATTGTGTAATATATTGTGGTCTAATTGGCAGGCGAACACCTGCGTTTCTGTCCTCGTGATTACACGTGCTGTACAAGTGTGATGGAAGAAACGCTGGTACGGCAAAGTGAAGCTGACTTCCTGTCCTCTGTTGAGGAGACCAGTCAATTCCTGCTGACAAGCTTCACCCACACACACCGTCGTTATGATGGTGAGAAGGACCACACATTCAATATAAGTTCACTTGAATTAGTTTGTTAACTTATTTAACTATACCCAGTGGCCTGAAAATTGGGTACACGTTCCTTGTACTTACATTTATTGTAGGTACACAACATACATGCACGGAGTGCTAACTGTATCCCTCTTGTCAATCAGCCCACTCTAGTTTTTTCCTTATTTCACCATGAGACAATCATTTTAACCATTTTTGTCACTTTAACAGTAATTTAAAATATCTAAACAGTTGCTGGAATTTGAACACTGAAAAATGGCTAGAGAGCAATTAATTTAACCTGGCAAATGCTAGTGCAAGTGCAAATGCTAAACATGTCTTGGTGGCAAGTACACTAATTAACATTTGTCACATTTCATTACCATGGACATTTGAGATGTGTGATTTTGGAGAAACTGTCTCAGTTTGTTTTGTTCCTGTGTGATGACAGAGTTTTTCCGTGAGTTAATTGGTGTATCAGAGAAGTCAATGAATCAGATGTTCACTAAGACGTACGGACGGCTGTACACACAGAACACACGCCTCTTCCAACAACTTTTCACACAGCTGAGACAATACTACACAGGTATGTGTACCATTCTCCTCAATAATACTACCTGATTTATTAATTTTTTTACTGTGATTGTGGCCACAAGATTGCTCCAAAGACTCCAATAGTTGATTACTGAGGTTGAGATTCTCTGACCATCAGAGCCATACACTTGTCACGCTATTTTCATTCTCATCAAACTATTCAGTGACCCCTATTATGGTTTGGATGGAGGTGAAGTCATCCTGGAAGAGACCACCCCATTAGGATAAAAATGTTTCAGCATGGGACATCATTATTGGAAGGTTATTATTCAAAAGAACTTTGTATTGATTTTCCGTGATGCTTTCCCCTAAGGGGACAAGCGGATCCAATCCATGGCCTAAAAATCAATGTGCACCACAGCTAAAAAAGCCACACACTGTTTCCATAAATTTGTCTCTTATTTCAGTAGGTATATACACTGTCTGGCCCACAAAAAAGGTCGCACACTATAATGTTTAATTAAACCTGTTTTAGTTTTGGCTAAGGCACACAATGTGGTGGCCGAGTCAAGTGTAAAAATAATTCCTCATGCTCCCAGAACCGTTCAGTCCCAATAAAAAAAAAAAAACATTAATAGAATAACCTTAGTTGGCACCTAGCGCTGCTAAGCCTAGACCTGACCAACTGAAGCAACCCCGGAACATACACTGCCTCCAGAGGCTTGAACAGTAGGCACTATGCATAATGGGTGCTTAATGTGCTTCCTGTCTTACCCTGACTCGCCCTTCACTCTGGAATAGCGTCAATCTTAACTTATCAGACCACATGATCTTCTTCCATTGCTCTGAGGTAGGGAGTTTGCTACCAAGCAAATTTACGATTTTTTTTCTCTCATTAGTCTCCCTAAGTGACCAAGTGGTTTTCTTATGGTGTAGTCCTAATTCTCTGAGCTCTCGTCATATTGTGTGGGTGGAAATGATCTTACTTTCACCATTAAACATTTTCTATTTTCACAATGCAACTTCACCAAGCATTTAAGTGATTTCTGACAATGCGCATTCATGATTTCTTTACCAATGTATTGGACTGTTTTTAGCCTACTGTATATAAGTAAATGTAATGTTTTCTTTGCTTGATGCAGGGCATTAATTTGACCTTTCAGAAACAACAAACTTTTATTGACGAGGCACTGTACCTTAAGTGTGCTAAATACATACACATACTGACCTCAGTTGGTCAATGTTTTGTTTCTGTTTATAGACGAACCTTAAAATAAAAAAATAAAAAAATAAAAACTGTCCAAGTGCCATGCTGTATTGGAATTCCACATATACACAAATTCCACAGGGTCCCACAAGGGGGCATTATTAGACCTCTTATTAGGCCTGTGTGGCGCAATTAAACCACAGTGCAGTGATCAGAGTTCCTGCGAACTTATATATGGATTACACTACAGAATATCTTGAAAATATACAGAATGTGTGGCATGAATTCAGGAGTTCAGGTAACTTACAGGTGAGATAGGAATAGGAGAAGTGTAAGTGGAGCAATCAGGAGAAATCAAACACATTCAAAGAAAAGACATTGTAATGATGCGTCTTTTGTGTGTTTGTGGGTCTAGATGGAGGTGTGTATGTATCAGAAGCTGTGTCAGATTTCTGGACGGAGTTGGTCGAGCGGGTGTTCACTCTGTTGAACCCTCACTATCATTTCAGTGTGGATTATCTGGAGTGTGTAAGCAAACACACACAACATCTGCAGCCATTCGGGGAACTCCAACGCAAACTCAGCACCCAGGTAACACACACACACACCACACAAGACAAGAATGTTACATTACATTTCATAGTGTTATAACCTGGCACTGAAATGGACTTAACAGTAAATTTGTTTAATGAGGGTTAAATTAATTGAATATGTACAAATTATTAACTTTTTTATTTGAGTTTTTATTTCGCATTTACTACAACTAAATTAGATGTGGACATCTCAGAGTTCATATAATTATTATGTTCATGTGAAACCAGGAATTGATGAAATTTCTTGTAAATGAAGGTATAAAATTGATTGACAGTTAGAGAAGACTTTAAGCACAGTAGGTTGATGAGACTCTTAGGTGCAATAAACAAACTGAATTGTGCAAATGCTTTAAAGAAGAAAGTATGTAATTGAATGACAATTCTGGCCAAGATGACTCATAGCCCACTGCAGTGGTTCCCATGAACACATACAGCATCAGCAAATGGAACGCCTGATACTTGAAAATCTATGGATATCATGTCTGCCTCTTGCAGAAGAGACACATCTGTCGGTGAGGATTGTACACACAATTATATACAAACTCCACCTTACAAGAATTTAGATTCTTCTACAAGACTCAGATGTGAAGCACACAATCCAATCATGAGGTCAGTCTACTGAGAAAGCTTTCAACCTTTTTGGTTTCTAAGCGCTAGTGAAACACTAAAATAATTCCATTAATGCAGCAGTGGATAATATAGAGAGATAAATAGTTTTTACTGTCTTCTGTTTTTCTGCACAATTAAAAGTCCTGGTTTGACTTGAACATGTCTTGTAGTTAAATAGAGTTTACACATGTGTGAGTAGTTAAGTGATTTCAAAATCAATATACTTGTTCCTGAAAGCCTCCAGAAACTCTTTACATTGAAACATGGTGGTGGTACCATCATGTTATGGAGATGTGAAAAATTTAATTAACTAATGTTGTCCATTAAATCATCCAAGACAGGGCAAAAAATGGGTAAAAGATCTTGATCCAGATGTGCAAAGATAAAAGAGACATATGCTAAAGCAGTGGTTCCCAAACTGGGGGTCGCGGAATAGTTTCATGGGGTCACGAGAGGGATTAAAAAATTACGTCTTTTTTTGTGATTATAATACACACTTTTCAGTATTACAAGTAAATGCTATAAATAAATATTTTCTGATTTGTAAAGATAATGATTGAGTGTTAGTGTTAAAAAAAAAAAAATTTGCGACCTAAAGATATGACGTTACTGTGCAGCGACTGGCTCACTAGTTATTGCTAAAGCGCACAACTGCACGTGAAAACCGCAACTGCCGAGATGGATATATTTGTTATTCGCAAATCTAAAAATGTTGAGGAAATTGTGGACAGTTTGCCTGAGTCATCAGAACCATGTACATCGACCAAGCGTAAGAGCAAGACCCCGTCAGACCAAAGTAGGAAACGTCGAAAATATCAGGAAGAATTCATAAAGTATGGATTCACTTGCTCTACTGTTGACAACGTAGATTACCCTCAATGTGTAATCTGTTCAGAAGTGCTTGCTCATGAAAGTATGAAGCCCGGCAAAACACATGATTGCTCAACACGCAAAAAAAAACAAAAAAACAAGTACACCCTTCCTATGAAAAAATAAGCAAGAATTATTTTGATGTATAGTAAATGTAGTCAAAATACTGTGAACAGCTTGTTATGTTCATTGCTTGTTTTTGATAGTGGGGGTCGCGAGATCTTGTCGATCTTCAATTAGGGGTCGCTGGCTTGAAAGTTTGGGAACCACTGTGCTAGAGTGCATTTATTTGGGAGTGACTATTTATGCACTAACGAATTTATACACAGTCGCTCTCTCTTATCGTATATGTGCATGTCTTGTTCTCTCTTTCTCTCCCCTGTTTTTAGTTGTCTCGTGCTTTAATTGCTGCGAGGGCTTTAGTGCAGGGCCTTTCTGCAGGCAGAGAGATTGTTAACAAAGCCATTAAGGTAAGTCTTGAAAGTTCACAGTGTTCACACATTTGATTGTAGATTAATTACCAGACAGTAACCCTGAGGCTTTTATACGCACACACAGCTGTCATGAAATGGAGTTATGATATAACAGTAGTTTGTAAAAAGACTCTATTGAAAGCTCCAATTTAATTCTAGTTAAGTCTTTATACTGCAAATATTTCTCATAAGCTCTATCCCAAGTTCTTCCCTTCTTGTTTTCCACAATAATTCATCATGTGACTGATTTATTAAGGCGTAATCTACATTCTGCAAAGGCCTGGCAATAGTTTTATAACATAGGCAATGTAGTAATGGGTGATACTGGTAGTTTTATAGTATAGGCAGGTGGCTTTTATGTTTAGGTGTGTTTGTACTGTAAGTGATCTTTTCTGAATATATGGATCTCTCTGTTTCTCTCTTTTGTTTAACTATAGTTTAGTGTAAGTGCAGACTGCGGGAAGGGTTTGATGCGTCAATTGTACTGTCCTCTATGTGGTGGGAGTCCCTCGCTCCGGTCCTGCCACCCACTATGCCTGAACATCATGAAGGGCTGTCTGGCCAATCATGCAGAGCTTAACTCGGAGTGGAACCGCTTCATTGGTGAGCAATTATAAGAGTCAGTGATTTAGCTAGGACCTGGTGGCTAAGCAGACATTTATTTTAAGGGACATTTGAACCATGACAGACGTTTTTACACTTTAGTATGTTGTCTTGTGTACTCTAATATTTAATTACATTGGTCTTTTACTGATAGAAATGGTGATGTTTTTAAAATGCTTTTCTTATAGTACTATGGTTGTGTCATGATTATAATAATGGAACTAAAAATTGGGCAAAAATATAATTATGAGACTAATTTTGGGTAGAATTATTACAATATGTAAGGTACAAGGTGTTCTCTTAATTGTTTGAGCAGTATATTTCAGGCACCATGCAAAAATATTTGTCAAAAAAATATATTGTTTAAACACTGTGGTTGGGGTGGCAGATGTCTGATGGCTTTGGTATGATCTGTCACTGGTAAGCCACAAGTATATTGAGGCATTTGGCTTGATAGGCATTGTTATGGTTAGGGACTGTTACAGTTACATGTTACAGTTAAGGGACTGTGCTTATTCACTGAAAGACAAATTATTGGCAAAGACAAGCGGCTGTGAACTATTGTATTTGGTGAATAGCAAAGATTGGTTAGAGAACCATGCTTTGGGGCCAGATCACCTTAAAAGGATGACAAGCCTGTTAGTGATGGGACTTTGTTCTTTCCTTTAAAATGAAGTGTGTCTGTGTCTGTGCCAGACTCTCTCCTCTCTCTGGCTGAAAGACTCAATGGACCGTTCAATGTGGAATTGGCTGCTGATTCTGTAGCTGTGAAAATCTCTGAAGCCATCATGCACATGCAGGAGAACAGCATCAGCATCTCCACCAAGGTATAAGATATAAACACAAACAACAAACACCTTTCTCAGTCCTCACAGTATAGTATATTGTATGGAACTAAGTGTGTGTGTGTGTGTGTGTGTGTGTGTGTGTCTGTGAGTGCAGGTGTTTCAGGGTTGTGGGAATCCCCGTCCGGCCCCCAGTAGAACCAAACGATCACCTAGAGAACGAGAGAAAGAGCGTAAGACTGACAGAGAGCGAGACAGCAGAAAGACCTTCAGGACGTTCAGTCCAGAAGAAAAGCCAACAACTGCTGCAGGAACTAACATGGACCGACTGGTAAGACAAAGGGACAAAAGTGTTGGATTTTATGCCTTTCTATATTAAATATTATATATTAGATGCTAATTTGTAATTGCCTTTTTTAGGCCGTTAATGATGTAATGGTTTAGGTGTTACTGGGTTCGTTTACATTATGTATATTACTGTGTGCAGGTATTGGATCTGCAGCAGCGTCTGAGGCCAATGAGGGAGTTCTGGGTAATGCTGCCCCACTCACTCTGTAACGAAGACAAAATGGCTGCCGATGTGACCAATGAGGAGCGCTGTTGGAACGGATACACACGTGGAAGGTACTCATGTAAACTCAAAGACTTACACTTCAAATATTTCCAATGCTGTGTTCATATTACAAGCCACATTGTTCAATTCTGATTTGCATGTACTGACGGTGAGTTTTATCTGACTCTGTTGCTCATTCGTCCTTAAGACATCTTAATGCTCATTCTTACTTAAGACATCAAGTGTATGTCCGATCTAGGACCACATATGAAAGTGACTCAGATCTGATCTGAAAAGCATTGTTTTGTCTGCTCATACAGGCTTTTAGGATTTTCTGACCTTGTGTAAACTTTCCCAGGCCTCTATCTCCTTCTTATCTCTTAGTTCTGTGTCATACAGTAACTCGCCAGAACAATTTTGTCCCTATGCAAATGGTTTTTAAATTATAACAAGCCAAATGTAAGATTATTAAACTTATTTCTAGTCAAATGTTACAAAAATTTTAAGTGAAATGTCGCTCAAAATTTTTTATTGTCAGATAACTTTGCCAGTTTAGGAATTTATTTATTGAAGAACAATACGTTTTTGCTTGCAATTGTATTAATATTTGACTAGAAATAAACTCAATAACTTTATATTTGGTTTCATGTATTCTTATTTTAGGAAATTATAAATAGGTTTGATTAGATTTAAGAATATTTTACTTGCAAAGATGTAATTGTTTTGCAATTTTTGTAATGTTTCTCCTGGCTTGGCATGCATGTCCAGCACTCAAAAAAGTCTGTTGACTATTATTTTATGAATATTACATATTTATTTGATAAACATTTAAACATTCATTTATTTTAGGATGCCAAGTTTGGCATAATTAAAAACTGGATTCTTCCTTAATTAACAATTTCAGTATAGATTCACGCACACCCACGCCTCTTCTTTCTATATACATCCACTCAAAGCTGCTATCCTTACAATATTACATAAAAAGCTGCATTATTCTGTCCTGTTAAATACTAATAAGACCAAAAAGATTTCTGTTTGTAGGTATAACGGAAGTGATTAATGGAACAAGCTTGTGTCATGAATGTCACACACAAATATATAATCATTTCTAGCATTGGCAAATTGCTTTGTATAAGAGGAACATAACTCTTCAGAACATGAAAACATCATTTTTTAAAAAATGTATCAAATCTAAGATTGTAAGAGTTTCACATCATTCCACAATGCACCACTTTGTCATTTTGGTTAAATAAAACTCCTTGTTGTATTTTATTTTTTACAAAGCCTGTGTGTGTTTGTGTGTAGGTATGTGATGAGTGTCACTGCTGATGGTTTGGTGAATCAGGTGAACAATCCAGAAGTGGATGTTGAAAGTTCTCCAGACATCAGAACGCGTCAGCTACTCATGGAACTTCGAGTTGCAACGCACCGTCTCACACTAGCACACCAAGGAGTGGACACGGACACAGTACACAGTTAGTGTGTCTCATTGAGTTTGAGTAACTGTATCTCTTTTTTCTGTCATTTATTTTGTCCCTAACGTTTGTATGTGTGGTGTATGTGTCTAGGTGATGATGAGGACGGGAGTGGATCTGGATTGGCTGATAGGGAGGACCTCTACAGGAACGATTGGCCCAGTTCATCACGAAGCCCAGCCCACCCTTATAAACCCCGCCCTCGGGACAGAAGTAGAGTTAATGGTTCGGGCAGATCAGCTGTCGAGAGAGCATCACCTCTTTCCATCTTTTCTCTCTGCTTCTTTATGCTGCTCTGTCTCATTCTCCAGTAACGATTGAAAATAACTTACTGTGGTATACATTCAAATTAATCTGTCATTTTCACAGACAGAGAGTACAGACAGACTAAAATCAGACAATAATCTCACACTGACTTTGTATGTATTTATTGTATGTGAGTGTGTGTGAGTGTGTGTGTTTACACATAAACGACCTTGTGCATTTGATACTGATGTTATTCAAAGTTTTGGTGAACCAATCTACTAACCACAATCTTAAAACGAAAGTCGCCAATCAATCAAAAACATTCCTGTTGCCATAGAGTCAAAGGTAAACTGTGACTGTTTTCTACTGTTTTACTGGTCTTTGTTCCAGAAGTTTCTAAAAGCAAACACTGTTCCATGATCGCAACATTATAGTGCGACTCGTTATGCCCTAGCTAAATTAGCTAAATTATCTGATAGCTAGCTGGTTCAGTTTGATGCATTAAACATTTATGTGAGAATTTGCTGGAATGTTTTTGGGACTTATGAATGGAAGAGATCAAAGGCAACTGAGAAAGTAGAAGTCACTGTTCTGCTTCAGTAAGTGAATGTTAAAGCTGAATGTTTTGTTCTGCATGACATGGTAGGACTTTATTTTAGAGTAAGGGTTAGGATTACTATTGAACAAACTTGATCTCTGAGGTAACTACAGACTGTGTTTATTTATTTATTTATTTATTTATTTGTGAAAATAGTGCAAAGTTCATATGTCTCTAATCAGTATTAACATTTTTTAGAACAAACCACTCCGACTTGTTTTTGATAATGGGAATTTTGTATGGAAACTTCTAATAAACCACAACCTGTTCTCAAATTCGAGTCCATGTACCTCTCATTTTTTCATTTTAAACACAAGCTTGACTCTTGCTTTAGGTAAAGTCTAATATTAATATAACATATAGTGATAGTACACAATATTGACAGAAGTTTGTGGATATTAATCGTGGTCACACCCATAAGCGGGTTAAGGCTGGGTTAATGAAGGCTCCACCAGGCTGCCATTGTCGGCCCTTTGAGGAAGGCCCTTGTCCCTGTCTATTCCAGGAGTGCTGTATCATGCCTGACTCTGCGCTTTGACCCCATTACCCGAGCTGGGATATGCGAAAGAAAGATTTTCAATGTTCAGTAATGTGTATGTGACAAATAAAGGCTATGGGGTTCAATGTGATGCAACATCACATTGAACCCCATAGGGTAATAGCATTTTCTCATTAGTTTTAGTGTACACAGATCTGTTCCTCACCTTAACCACATGTTAATAATTAATAAAGTTAATAACAGTTATTATTATTTCAATAATCCTAATGCTAATTAAACCATAAGAAAAAAAAAAAACAGGACATGAGGGGGTCACTGATTATGTTAATCAGTATGAAGTTAAACTCCTATGAGTGACTTTGGACCAAATTATTGATCTCTCCACCTGTGTTTGAGGTATTGAGCATTAAATGGAACATCTTGTATACTCTGCTAATGCTCTGCTCATCTCTTTGGTTGACTGATCACAGTGGAGTAATGAGTAACAGCACAATGTCCATGAAGGCAAAACCCAGATAGGACCAGTACTGCCAGAATGAACTGGCAATAGCCTTATTAAGCCTCTAGAAATTGTTGCCGAACTACAGCGTTAAATTTAATTTTAGGATCATAACTATGTTCCCTTATTTTCCTCATCTCGTCTCTAATCTACTGTGTCTAGGTTTGATTGATTCCTCGCTACAACTACTGACTGTCACTTCATACACATACTTTCTTTTGTGTTGATGTGTCTGGTTGCATTTAAATCGACTTTCCCAGATGGCCAGATAATTCAAGCCGGTATTTGGTGTACGACTCTTACACGGATATGTGATTAGAGTTCTCAAGGCTGAGCATCCAGGTCTTATCCCTGCTTGTGTCTGTACTAAGTCCCCTTGCTGTGATCTATGATTATGTATAGTCTAGGGGCAATATTTCCAGGGTATAGTTAAATCACTCATCAGAAAGGAAAAAGCTGTTGTTCCTATGTCTGTTCAGTCATATCCAGGAATGCTGCAAAGCCCCTGACAAGGAGAAACTCAAATGATGTGAACCCTGGGAATGACCGTAAAAACAGCACACGACAATTAGACAAGCAGAGATGAGCATATTTAGCTACAAGCCACTGACACATCCTTCTGTAGTGATAGGTTAAATTTCTCATCTATCTTTTAGTGGTTAACAGAGAATGTGATGGGATGGTGCCTTTATTTGATAGAATCACCTTTGAGAACTAAATAGCACCACTAAGTTCCAGGTGATTTTGTCAGAAAGTGTTTCCTCTGGTTGGTTGTTGGAATATCAATGACAATCAAGATGTATTTTTACCACAAGTTAGCCTGGCAACGTCCACCTATACTCCCTCAAGAAAACCTTGATAAATGGTCGGTTTAGACAAAGTGTAAAGGCATACACGGGAGTAAGTTCCATACTTCAATACTAAGACCATGCCACTAGAAGGGATTCCAGGTAGGCAGGATGGGGAGTATGGGTATGCAGCAATTACATTATTGCATTCCCATTGCCTGTTAGCATAGCATTGGCAGCCACCACACATAAGGGAGTACTTCTCTGAAATTGGATGATTAGAAGATAATCAGGTTTGAGCAGGGTCGGCCAACGCACTGAATTGTCTGGAGTACTGTACAGTGTTTCTGACTGGCAGTTGAACACAGTATGGAGAAGGCTAAAAACAGTCACAGAATTCAAATATAATGTTCTTCATAATTCAGAAAAAATTCATTGATGATTTTTTTTAAGTTTACCATTTTGATCAGGACCTATGGACTTGTACCAGACAGATGAGTTGCCCATTTAAGGTATTACGTTATCTTAAGTACCTTAGGTAAAAAAAAATAACGGTAAATGCATTAAAAACCATATACTATCATGCATACATATTATAATTTATTATAAACACATAGTTTACACAGGAACCCAGACATGAAATGCATAATCAGACAGAATGGTGATAATGCTACAGTAATAGATGCTAACCGTTGCTAATGCTATTCGGCTAAAAGCTGCCGAAATTTTTTTTTTTTAAGAACAATAACGCATACACAGTCACTGTAGTAAGGCAAAGGGTCTGATTTTGTGCTGTGTACGGCTTTTACTGTTTTTAAGGATGGTGCTATAGAAGAAGGTTGTGGTGTTGTTCAGTGTGAATCTGGACTGGATTTTTTTACCAAGCCTGAGTGTGCTTTTGTTTTAGCTTTGACAGTGTGCGTGTTATCATAGTGGCTGTGTCCTTCCTGTAGTCTATCTGGTCTTTTTAGTGAAGATCCTTTCTTTGCACCGTCAGGCTGCTTTTGTAACCTGAGACAGGGAAAAAGACAAATAAGAAAGAGAGATTTAAGCACTGGACCTGTCTTTACTTTTAAAGTCTCTGTCAGTACTTACTTGTCTCTGTTGAAGATGATGAACTCCTTTCTGACTGTTTCTAGACGCTGCTGCATGTGAGGTGGCTGGACACACACACACACACACACACACACACACACACACAATTTATAATAATCTAAGTTGAAATTTATATAATTATGGCATTATATGTTTGTGTGTGTGTGTGTGTGTGTGTGTCTGTATACCAGCGTGTTGGATGATTTGTTGGTGCATTTGCTCTTAGCCAGTCGTTTCTTCTTTTTGTGCAGCGGCTTTGACTCCAGAATCATTTCTTCTAACTCAAACACAGGGTCACAGTTCAGTCGTCCCCTCTAAGAGACAGACAGAGAGTGTATTGATTATTGATGTGCATTTAGTTGACTGCAGGATTTAAAAGGAGACTTGCATGTGTGTGTGTGTGTGTGTGTGTACACGTAGGGTCTCATTCGTACGTTGGGGGTAAACCCAGGGGAAACTCCTTTCTCCAGCACGGCATCCCAGTTGATATCTGCCAGGTACGGGAGGCGCTGAATGTCTGACACACATGACAGCCTAACCTCTGGGTCTTTCTTAAGCAGCTACACACACACAGACACACACACACACATACACACATATATTTACAGTTTATAGCTGTGCAAAATAAATAAATGAACATCTTTAAGCATATCTACATTTTCCATATGCCCCTTACCAGGCGCAGGAGAGACACCATGGCGTTAGACCAGGAGCTCGAGTATCGTACATGTTCACAGCGGAACATGCTGACGATGTCCTCAACAGCCGTACTGGAATGGATATCATATGGCCTCTGAGAGAAATAGAGACAAAGAGAGAGAGAGAACATTTAAGTTACCTCTCTAAGCTGTGACAAGCTCCTAGAATAGCTTAAATGCACCCTACAATTTCCCCGGACTGAACAGGAGAGATGGACACCATTGTGCTTTCGTTACTGCTTTAAAATCTCCTATAGGTGCTGATTTGGGTCAAGATCCGATGACTATGACGACCATAGCGTGTGTTTTATCCTTTTAATTTTTATTAAACAATTCTCTTAGCCCTCATACAGTACCTCCTCCTATCAGGATAAAAATGTTTCATCATAAAATGAAGGTCATAGCTTTGTATTGATTTGCAGTGAACATTCACTCTCTTTGTCATTATACTGTATGAGATTAAACAGACAGAGGAAAACCTGCCATGGCAAATTGGAATTACTAATTACGCTGTGCTGACAAATCAGATTAAACACACAGCAGTGTGGTGTTTTTGAGTTGAGTGTCTACAGTTCACAGAAAATCCCACGAATTAACAGGATCAATAATCATAATGATGCCAGTAAAGACAGTTTTTAATTAGTCAATTTGCCAAACATTGGTTACAGCCTCAGGTTATACTTCACTTATTGTTACATAGTGTGTTAAAATACGTGATGTGGTGCTAAACATACCCATCCTCGTAAGAGCTCATATGCCGTGATACCCAAAGCCCACCAATCCACAGCGTAAGAATAACCAGGACCACCATCTACAAATGACTGAAACATCTCAGGGGCTGTAAAATACACGTACTCTGGTAAGTCTTAATGGCAAGTGACGAGACCCGTGCAATAAACACAACTCGTGTAAGCAGGGATCTTTACCCATGTATGGTTTGGTTCCTGCCATAGATGTAGCCGTTGCAGAGTCCTTTAGTAATGTGGCTACGTTAAAGTCTGTGATGTGGACATGTCCTACAAACACCAAGCAAAATAAAGCAAGTAAATGTTAACATAATGAGAATCGCTTAAGCTATCCTGAAATATCAAGCTATTCCAAAACATCATGTTAACCTCATCTTAAAGGATTCCTGTGTTGGATACGACATATGTTTCTCAATGACCAATGGTAAGAATATCCTATAAATATTAGCCCAAAGAAATGGGCAATATTGTGCCAACACTGGCAATGTAGATTTAAGACTAACTAGCTTTTAAAGTACAGTGAAACCTTGGATTACGAGCACAATTCATTCGTATTCCAAGACACTCGTAAATCAAAGCAGATTTTCCCATAAGAAATAATAGAAATTAAGATTATTCGTTCCACAGCCCAAAAAAATAAATACATAAAAATAATCAACACACAATATAATAATTAGGGATGCACCGAAATTTCGGCCGCCGAAAGTTTTCGGCCGAAATAGCATTATCGGTTTCGGCCGAAACGTAAGAAAGCGCCGAAAATATTTTTCGGGATAAAATATCCCGTCTCGTTCGCGCTGTCATTACGCATCAAACACGGAGTATGTCGGCGGTTTGGAAGCACTTGGAAGCAAGTTTTGTTATTGTTAAACAGCCTTATTACTGTTATTTATTATCAATAAAAGTTTGATTGCTTAATTAATTTGTAGTTTTTTTAATACAAACAAAAAAAAATATTTTAAACATGTTTTTTAATGAAGCCATTTTCCGTTTCGGTATCGGTTTTCGGCCAAGTGCATCCAAAAATTTCGTTTTCGTTTTCTAAGTGTTTCCATTTATGTGCACAGGCGCTCTGTGTGTGTGTGGTTTTCTCTCTCCTGCGCTGCTGAGTGTGTGTTATGTGTGTGCATGAGCGTAATTTGACACCGTGCCAGTTGTGTGTGAGTGAAACACCCCCTCTCTGTTCACACACACACACACACACACACATTAAAGGCGAGAGAGAGAGAGAGAACCGGTACGGTGTCAAATTACGCGTGCGCACACACATAACACACACACTCAAACACTGACACACACTAACGACGAGAGAGAGGGAAAGAAAACACACATTCTGCAGCGCAAGAGAAAGAAAAACACACACACACGGATTGATTATACCAGTATGAGACGAGCACTAAGACCCAGCAGGGGAGATGAATACCCGCAGCGCAAGAGAGAGAAAAAACGTTGGCTCAGTTGTAATGACGCGATGCTCGGTGTCAAAACAAGAAGCGCATGCGTGAAACATGATACTCGGTGCTTTAAACCACGACAACGCTCGTTTTTTAAGTAAAAAATTATTAAAAATCTTTGCTTGTCTTGCGGAACACTCGTAAACCGTGTTACTCGTAATCCGAGGTTCCACTGTAGCTAGAAAAGCACTTTTCCAATGTATTCCAATTTCAACTTCAGCAGAGGTATAATTTTATATCTACCATACGAATTATGGGCTAGTGATGATACTCATCATTAATCCGAAGGAATGCCAATACTGGCAAACGTTAAATGTTTAAAAATAGCAGAAATTCTGTCTGAAATGTTAAACAAATGGACACGTTGGCAACCAAAGTAGAATGGCTGTATGGGGCCATATGGGGTCAAGCACACTTCACATCTAAATAAACCTCAAACATTCAGGCTAACCCAAACAATGCAACTCACATAAAATGATCATTCTAACAGAAGAAGATAAGGCTAATCATAAGATAAGGATGAGCCAAAGTTTCACCAAACAAATAGACAAATGCAAAAATAGTCATAATTAAAAGCCATTTAAGGTTTAGGGTTGAAGGCTTACCGTGCTCATCCAGCAGAATGTTATCTGGTTTTATGTCTCTGCAGGGGAACATTACATTGTTACGATTTGTACACAACCAAACAGTCTGCATAAAACACACTTAAGTGATCTATGTGTTACATTTACGCCCCAGGTCCAATTTTATGACGTCATTTCTGGTTTTGTGTTTGTGGTACAAGTCTCACCGATGAATAATATGGCAGGACTGTAGGTAGTCGAGTGCTAGTGCTAGCTCACAGATGTAGAGTTTTACTGTCTCCTCTTTAAACTGCACATTCTGCTGCAGGTGGTAGCGTAGATCTCCACCCAGTAACAGATCAACAACCATAAACATGTCCTCTTCATCCTGAAATGAATACCTGCGCAAACAGAACAGAAAAGGTAACACAAACCTCACTTTTTCACTTCATATGTCCAGCAGGCAGCAATCTATTTAATTTTAACTGATGCAGTAAGTAGCTTCTCATTTCTTAAACAACCATGTAAGAAGACACGTCTTGTGGTTGTGGCAAAGATGTTACTCTTGTTCAGAAGGCTCAAACTACTGGTCTGCATGGAGCAAACAAGAAGCAAACAACTAAGGAGGTTGGGTGGAAGAAAACTGAAGTTCCAAAAGGAAACCCACCAAGCACAGGGAGAACATCCAAACTCCGTGCACAGAGAGGCAGGAATCGAACCCGGACACTGACAGTGGTAACCACTAAGTCACCAAAATCCACTTGTAAATAACAAAAAACAAAAGTTGAACTCATGGATATGTTTAATAGTGAAAGTAGGGGCAGTGGCAGTTCCACATGCACCATGTGAAGAGAGCTCAAGGGATTCGGACTAAAAAGCTGTGTAGCTTTAGGAAAAACACCTATCAGTGATGCTAATCAGAAAAAGAATTCAATTTGCTAGGGAGCATCAATCTTAAAGCTAGGGAGTCCAGATCTTAAGCCCACTGAGAGTATTTAGGATGTGCTAAAGAAGACTTTACACAGCGGTCCGACTCTCCCATCATCAAGATCTTGTGAGTCTGGATGGAAATAAATGTTGTGACATTGCACACGCTTTTTAAAATGATGCTATGGCTGTAATCAAAGCAAAAGAAGGTCCAATGAAATATTAGATTATATACTAGAGACTTTTTTCCCTAGCCGGGCAGTGTATGTCACCTTCTCATATTCAATATTTTTCTATACAAGCATACTTAAAGTGTTTCTATCAGATTTTTTAAAATATTTTATCCATTGAGAAATTACATGATTCATGCTGCGTTAAATAATCAAAGGTGAAACTGATACAATGTAAATTGTACAGATGATGCAGAATAGTATCAGGCCTAATTTCTAAAAGTGCATCGAAATGCAGTACTAAATTACACAAATGCAAACATCATGCTTCTAATAGATGCTTTTCTACAACGTTTTCTCTGTTTAAAGCATTTATTAAAACACAATTATTGTTAAAGTGATTAGGCTATAACAATAAACCAAATCAAGTTCTGACCAACTTGACTATCACACACTCACTCCCACCATCAGACACTTATTATCACACTCTCCTTCTCGACATCACACTTTGCTTCGTTAAAATTTTATTTTAAAAAGTGAGCGGGAGACAACAGAAGTAATTAGGAAGGTCAGGGAAGCTTTTGTTATAGTGACCTCATATACTATTTCTGTCACTGCTCTTGAACACACACACACACACACACACACACACATTATGTGTCCATTAGGGAAAGAATCCCATCATGCTCTCTGGCAGAGTTGGCCATGCGTTGCCATGGCAGCACCTCCCAGGAATCTCCAAGAGCATCAATCCAAACCCCTCTAAAACCCAGCATGCGGGTGTGTCTGTAGTGTGTGTTACAATAGGGACAATGATTTAACTAAAAGGAAACAAATAGGGAGAAAAACATGAAAAAAGTGAGAAATCATATTCAGTATTATCAGCTATTGTGATCATTTTTAACATGACAAAAGGAGTGCTTTATTACTTGCATATTAATGGGAAGTTATGGGTTGGCCATAGATGTGAGCCTTGTTTGTTCTACATGCAATGGATGCATGAGTTTATTAGATTTACACGCTGACAAAGCACATCTTTGTTCCAGTCTGTCTCACGCAAGCACGCTCGTCTCCCCGTCTTACTGGGAGATCACAAAAATCAGGCCTTGTAAATGTGTAAGGTTTGAAAGACCTATCATGGAGAACTCCTTCAAAACACGTTTAATATGTAATAAAAATCAGAACTGATTGGAAAAATAAATCCTTCCAGAAATGTACCTGTAATCTTTTTTTCATTTTGTGCAGTTCATGCTTTACACACACACACACACACACACACACACACACTGACACAAGGGGGTAAAGTGACTCACTATGTATTATTCTGTCTTGGTTCCAAAAAAAGAAGACCAATTACTGCTGCAGGGCTAAACACACACACACACACACACACACACACTACTGCAGCTGCTATCTAATGTGCATAAGGACATTGCGCTTTTCTAAAGAGATCACTACAAACACACAAACACACAGATGGCTCTGCTGCACAAACACTCATATGTGTTCTTACATAAGTGTCGAATTTAATGTGCTGTCCTACTTTTGGGCCTGTTTGTGTGTAGAGTGTATTTAAGCGTGTACATGTGCATCACTCACCACAGGTTGACAAGAAACGGGTGCTGTATCTCCTGCAGGATCTGTAGCTCCCGGCATACGTGCCTCACCTCGTCACGCTCAACACACGCGTGTTTATTCATGTACTTCATCGCGTACAACTTCCGTGTGTCACGTTTCTGGACAATACACACCTGCAGCACGGATTGATGAATAGCCAGGTCTTTTATTAGTCATGTACACCAAGCCAGAGATTTACATCAACATATATATCAGCTAACTATTTGTTGGTGTAGTGTAAACGCAGATTGGTGGAAACGATCCATGTGAGCGTATTGTCTTCAGAGACTTGTGATCTTCTTGAATGTTTTACATGGTTTTAACATGGAATTGAAATTGGGATTTTTTTCATGAAACTGCACAATATATACTATAATATTGAAATGAGTGCGTAAGTATTCGTTCCTGTTGATGTAAAACCTCTGAATTAGTTCTGATGCGAATAGTGACCATTAGGAGTCACATAATTAGTTGAGTGGAATCAGTAGTTCAATAGAGTCCAACAGTTCCTGGAAGCCCCCAGTCACTGGTAGACATGTTAAGACATGATGAAAAAGATTTCAAGAAATTCTAGACAAATATAGAATTCCTTGAAATCTTTGGTTATAAGCATAACAATAAATTGCCGCAATTGAGGCAATTGACAAAAGTTAAGTCTGTTTTGTCTATTAGGCATTTTTAAATAGCCATCCACGCCTTTATCACCACTCGCCTAAAATATTGTAATGCTTTGTATTTTGGGGTGTAGGTAGCATTACAGCGACCACAGTTAGGCCAAAATTCTGCTGCTTAGCTCCTAACTTCTACATGTACACGGGAACATATCTCCCCAGTCATGGCTTCCCTTCTTTGCCTCCCGGTACAGTACCGAATTAACTTCAAAATTCTGTTGGTTATGTTTAAACGTTTACATGGCCTTGCCCCACCCTACCTCTCAGACCTGCTTCAGCCCTATACCCCACCCTCGTCTCTCAAATCATCAGATACATTTCTGCCATGGATAGTAATGGACGAGGAGCTCATCCATTAAAGGTCTGTAAGCAGGAAAGAAGGGTAAATAAGTCAGTCAGTTAAAGTTAGTTAAAGAAGCAACCAAGAGACCTAGAGTCTGAGGGATATAGAATAATAATCAGAATTGAATCTTGCCCTGCAATGGATTGGCACCCTGTCCAGGGTGTACCCCGCCTCGTGCCCTGTCTCATAACGGTCTCATGGGATATGTCTGGCCCCCCCACAACCCTGAATACAGGATGAAGTGGTAGATGATGAGTGAATAAGAATTAAATCTACTTTTTATTTTCAAGGTTATAACAGTACAAAATGTGGAAAAGTTCAAGGGTGAGTGTGAATATATACATCATGTAAGGCAGTACATTTTTATCTTTATCTTTTCCAGATGGAGTCATAAACAGGTTTGTTTTGAGAGCCATTTAGAGTAAGAGAAAAAAAACTCCAGAAAAACAGCTGGTGTAAAAAGATAATGGCGTTAATTGTCTGTAATTAAATGTGACATTTTTATTAAATGTCAGCCAGAAAATGAGAAAGGCACACATGACCATTTTAATGTTACAGCTTTTGTGTGTGTGTGTGTGTGTGTGTGTGTGTGTCGTGTCTGTGTGTATTCTTACCTTACCAAAACTCCCTTTTCCAATGGCTCTGAGAATCTGGAAGTGGTCAAAGTTAACTGCAAAAAACATCACAAATAATTATATTAGGAATTTTTATAGGAATTTTTAGAGCTTAGATCTCAGAACTGCAGAACTAAGATAGCCAAAAGCGAACAGACATCTGTCCCTATCTACTTCTTCCAGCTCATTCTGTGGATCGCTGAGCATTCTCAGGGCCAGCTAGGATTCTTGCTATTTTATCCCACAAATTTGTGTTCCTAAACATGCAGAAGCAATAAAAAAAAAAAAAAGATTATTATTATTATGCATTATGTATACTGTTAATGATCATGTCGTTAAAATAAAAGCCTTCTGATAAATAAAAGAGTTATTCAATATTATATGATATCAATTATATACCAATAAACTGACAGGCTTATGGCCACCCAAGGCTCATTAATGCCCGTGGGGAGCAAACTGGCCTGTCTGGCCTGATCCAACAGAGGCCAGAGTTACCCAGAGGGCACAAGGGGGAACCTCTTCAATATTGGGCAATATTGGGTTTTGCGTTGTCATGGCTGATCAGTGTATTACTCAACGATTTAAAATAAAATTTCTGGTTACAGGCGTTCAACAGATGACTTGAGCAGACAAGGCAGTGGATTAAGGCATGAAGGCTTTTAGAATTGGTAGATTATAACAATGAACATGGTATTGCCCTGTGATTCTGGGAGTTTGGTTATTAAACCAATGGCTAGGTTTGACCATGGGTGTTAAGGAGAGACATCAAATTTCCAAAGGGTAAAGTATGCGGACCGGGAGGATATGGTAATGGACTCTTCGTGTTCTTTGAAACCGGGTAAAATATAATGTACTTCAATCTTTAACAGTTCATGGGACAGGTCTTTCAGCAACTACATCCAATTTGATTTGAGGATGGGACACCCCTTGCTGACTGATGATTAAACCAAGGAATGAACTAATGTTTCAGTGCACTTCATATTTCTTCTACTCAGAGTTAATTTTGCAAAAGATTGGACAAAACCTTGTTGACATCTACATGGATATTGAGGGAAAGTAAATAAATCAATACTTAGCAGGCAGGAAATTGGCTGAAGCCAGCAATTACATATGACAATGAGTATTTTTTTTCTAGAACAGCACATTGTGAAAAGGGGTTCGATACGGATTGCTTTTTTTCAGTACATAGCCAAATGGCTTGTTATATACTGTTATGTTTGTTCTCTTGATCGAAAGAGGTTTTATAAAATCATATTGCTGTGAATCATGTTAATGTTGAGCGCAGTGACTTAACGACACTCTGCATTTAGATAACTCGATTTGGTATTTAAAGCACTGGTAAACATATTACTCATAATTTATTTCACACACATATCATTTGGTTCACACTTATCTAGCAGCCAACACCTTGCCATGCCCTTAATAAAACCCATGCTTTTCATTGCAGAGGACCAGAAGCTCTATTCTAAGCTCTGCACATATCAAAGAGAATATATCCTTACCTGCTGCAGAATATATAAATATATATATTTGGTCATTCTTTAAAAAAAATATTCAACTGTACAGTATGTTAGAGCAAATATCCATATCCATGAAACACATTCCACTAATTATTTACAGAAGGCGACATGATTATGAGACCTCCCCAAGTTCAGTACACTGGATTAGGGACCGTCCATGCTCCCTCCGGTCCACTATTCTGTAATACACCTTTTCATTTGGAGTGTGAGGTTTTTAGTAAAGAGGTAGACTAGCTTGGGTCTGTTTCTTGCTCTGGTTGGAACTTACCTCAAGGTATCATCTTTCTCCCAGGACATGAGAGAAGAGAGAGCTAAATTATTTGAGTTATATTCCATGTTTGTGTCCACCAGGGACTGTCTGGCAGCTTTTGCATGATATCAGTTGACAGGTCAGGTCCTCTTTGTCTGAGTTTCTTTCATATTCATATTTTCTTAGTTAAGAGGTGTGCTCTGGTTTCAAATACAGCTAGGCGCTACCCTGAACACTGCGGTTTATATCACATAAGATGATACTTTTTGGAATATTTAGATTTTCCAGTCATTGTGTCTATGAGTACTACTATACTACTACTAATAATAATTAAATAATAATAACTTAAATGCACCGTACAACATTATAGTGTTTAGCACTTTTAATTATAATGTCTTGTCATGGTCCAGCAGACACACAGTTCAACAAATAAATAAAATAACAAGGTAAGACCTGCTGGACAAACCTTACACCGCATGCGCTTGGGAGACACCCCACTATGATGGGACAGATACGTATATGTTTTACATATGAATATACTGTATACATTATTGAACAGCACAAAGGTCAGAGAGAAAAAGGAAAATGAAAATCCAATATTTATGAACGATAAACAGCCTCTTGTCCCTCTGTGTGTGTGTGTGTGTGTATGTGTGTGTGTGTGTGTGTGTGTGTGTGAATAATTAATGTGATTTAAGCTTAGATCTGCTCTGTGAGCAGTTCAGCACAAAAGCGCCAACCCCTGAGACAGGATGAAAAGAGCACACCAGAAGGACAAAAAGCAGGGAGATAAGGAGGAGAGAAAGACAGGGATTGAGCGAGAGGGATGAGTGACACTGAGAAGGAAAAAATGACAGAGTGTCTCACAGAGAGGGAAAGACGGAGGGTGAGGTAGAGAGAGAGAGAGAGAGAGAGAGAGAGGTGCACTGAGGAGCAGCTTGTAGAGAGACTGTGTGTAACCAGCATGATAAAATATAATTTTTATTAATCATGATGTCAGACAGACTGATAAGACAGAAGACCAAATTAATATGCTATTCTATAAATACTCTATATATAACATGCTAACGAACCCTCAAATCAGACCTAAACTTGCTGTCTGAGTCAAAGACTACACCATCATTTCATACAGATTTGTGTTAAAATAAAGAAATAAAGGTGTCTCTTTTCCACTGTAGTGGACATTTTGCTGGCATGGGTCATATAATAGAAACATTCATGCAAAAGAAGCGACACTGAAAATTAATAAAACTGATTTCTGATTGATCATCTTTATCCTATAAATAAATTTCTAATTCAAGAATGACCCAGGCCCCATTTACAGGGCGTAAGAGCTCACTGAATGGTTTGATGAGGATGAAAATGGTTCAAATCAAGTGCTATTGTCTCTACAGTCGTCAGATCTCAACCCAAATGCATGACTATGAAAGACACCACCACTACAGGCACATGTGATTTATCTGTTATAATAAGTATTTACAATAAAAATTATTCAAACCATATTAACATAACAAAGAGCATGGTATTATCGGATGGGTGTTCAAGTCAAACCAGGACTTTTGCTTGCGCAGAATAATAATACTTCATGGGAGTAAAACTACCTTTAATTTTCTCTATTTACTATTGCAAACTAATGCACTTATCACTTAATGCACCAGGAATTTTTATATCAATGTGCAGAAATGGCTCGGAACGAGGTCAGGACTGTATGTGGCAATAACTCCCAGCTCAGTTCCCGAAATGTGCAAGTGGATGGTGGGCTGAAGGCTGTCTTTGATAAAATGAACATCTTTGGTGATCAAACAGAGACATTTTTCCCGAGTGAAATCCACTAATTGAATGTTCACATGAATAATTGCAATGGGCTTCAAGCCACCTCAGGTACGGATTGTACAGCCTTCTTTAAATTATTTGCGCAATTCATGTTTTACTGTTCCTAAGAGTCTCATCGCAATACTGCGCCTGAAGTCCTCTTTAAATGTTTTATACCTTCATTTATGATAAACTCCATCCCTGGTATGAATTGATTGCTCCTCATATATTAATATGTTCCTAATTAAATATTATAAAAATATATATTTATTTACACATGTTCTGGTAACTAGGTCTAGTGCAACCGGTCCACTTATCAAGGTGATTTGCAGGACAGTCTACGCCAAAAAGCATATTAGTGCCATCATTTATTCAGCAGTGATTTCTGGTACCTCAGTTGTAACAAGATGTTTTTTGAGGTGCGGAAAATTGCGGCACTGGATATTCTTACTATATATTCTCTATAGATGGTTGTGTGTGAAAATGCCAGTGTATCAGCAGTTTCGGAAATACTCAGACCAGATTGTCTGGCACCAACCACCACACCACTTTCAAACTCATCTTGTCTTAAATCATCTTTCTTTCCCATTCTGATTCTGGAAATTTCAGCAGATTGTCTTGATGATTGTCTGATTAAATATTTGTGTTAACAAGCAGTGGAACAGGTGTACCTAATGAAGTGGCTGGTGGGTGTATATGGAAAGGGAAGGCTATTAGACACCAATGCAGCCCTTTTAAATCTAGTCCTAATCAGAAACTGCTGCAGACTCAGCTGTTCAAACAACCAGTGGAATTCATTCCACTATTTGTGTGGAATTTGTGTTTCCAGTTGTGGCAGCTATACACCATCTGATAAGTGCCTTAAGGTAGGCGGGCACTGGTAATTCTGCATCAGTGTTTAAAATATAATAAGGGCTACAGAAAGCTGGTGGTGAGAGCATTGCAATGTAGTAGGGTGTAAGAACTTGGGCAGGTGCATTTATTTATGGAGATTTTGAAGAGTTGATGATGTACAGAGACAGACCAGCAAGGAGTGAGTGGCAGTAGTCTAATCTCAAAATGACAACATATGTAACAAGCGCCTCCTTGGCCTCCATAGTTAGAAATGACTGGGTTCTTCTGGTGTTATATAAAATGACTCTTAATATTACCTTAAAAGAGAAGAGAGAAGGTATAAAGTAGGAACAGAACAGGACCCAGTACTGGTCCTTTTGGGGCACCAGTGGAGAGTCTGCATGGAGTGGATGTAGCAAATCACTGCCATGCTGTGCCAATAATTCCGAGACTGATGAGGAGGGATAGCATCTTGTGCCTCATTTTGTTCAAGGCTGCTGAAAGGTCAAGAGGGAAAAAACATCATGTGTCAGAGTGACAACCTTGGTATGTAATATCGACCACGCCGTGAGAAATAGGGAGGGTGATCAGAAGTGTTGTTTGTATCCTTATGATTGTTGTCATGAGCTGAGATTGGTCTGTTCCATTTGGACACCCTGATGCAGGGAAAGGTGAAAAGATGTGTGTGTTTGAGTGCAAGTAAATGGCAGGGTGTGAGATCTGGGATGACAAAACCAAGATATTGTGTAGTTCATCAGCTTTTAATCAGAGCCTCTCAGCTCTCTCTCTCTCTCTCTCTCTCTCACACACACACACACACACATAAACACTTTTGTGCTCACCCATGAAGTAATACAAATTTCTTTTAAATTTCTTTTTACTTCTCGTTTAATCTGTTATATTTGAAATATTCAATGGAAACAAACATAAATAAAACAGAACAAGTGTAAAATTAAATCTCTCTCTTTTTTTTCTCTGTTTTAAAATTACAGTCACTTCACAGTACTCCCTCAAATTAGTGGTGGTGCGTGTGTGTGCAGCCAGTGTAGTTCCTTACCGTCTTCATCTTGATCAAACACCGGCAACTCTCGTGTCTGATTCACGCCCATATTCTGGTGCATTCAGCCCACGCACAGGATTTCCCTTGCGGTGGGAACCAACATCCCACAGTGCAGGACAACAATTACTTCATAACTACGTCATATTTATCACACAGCCATCATACAGCCAGCATGCTTTCATCATAGAGTCACCATACGTCCATTATAGATCCATTACTGAGAGAACTGCACTGCTGCTTGCACTGGACAGTTACACTCTGGGAGAAACCAGCTTTCACTCACAGAGAGAAAGAGAGAGAGAGAGAGGGAGAGAGAGAGAGAGAGGGAGAGGGAGAGAGAGAGAGGGAGAGAGAGAGAGGGGGTTTACATGATGAGTCAGAAAGAGGATGAGCCAGGGGTGGGGAGAGACATAAGGAAGGGGGAAGGGAGAGAGGATGCCACGCGCATATAAATAATTAGTTTTATTAGCTTTTATGTCTGGTACAATTTGGTTTTCTGCACACACTTCATGACCCATTAACATCTTTACTTGGGTGCATACTAAAAATCTTTTGTTACTGTATGTTACTTAGGTAAGGTTTCCTTTCACTGCGTTTGTAAACAAAATGTTGGTTTATGTAAAAAAAATATAGCAAAAATTAAACATAAAGTTTAAACCGTGAACTTAAAACAAATATTGAATAATAATTTACAACACAAAAATATATTAATTTAATGTTAATGAGAAATATTAAGGTTTGTAGACATGATGATAGTTAATAACATTCTTTTTTTATAGCACCCTGTAAGGCGACGTGGTGGCATCGTGGTTAGCATTGTCGCCTCGCATGGAGTTTGTATGTATGCATGGAGTTTGTATGTTCTCCCAGTACTTGGTGGGTTTCCTTCCACAGTCCAAAGACATTAGCAGATTAGGCTAATTGGCTGTAGTGCGGGAGTGTATGTGTGTGCCCAGAGATCCATTGGCATTGGGTGTACACTGCTTCATACCCTAAGTCTCCTGGCTTAGGCTTTATGCAACCCTGTACAGTATATAGGATAAAGTGGTATAGATGATGAGTGAGTAAGTGAGTGAGAAGATTCTGTAATGCAGACACCAATGGACGTAGTGACATCTACCCAGTCCAGTGTGGCAGCATGTGGCATTCCGCTATCAGAGTAGACATGATGTCTACCACATGCATTGAAAAAATGGTTTGTATCATTTGTTTTTAAACTAAAAAGCAGGCATAAACTGACTGACACTCTTGCAGTTCTGTTGCCTAAGTTGCTGTTTAAACATTTAAAGGCAGCGCTCTGCTAGGAGCACACTGTTTCCCCAGGTCACTCACATTTCTAACTAAACTGGTGCTTATCTGACCGAAAATAATTCCACTTAAGCGTAAGTGTGCTTAAGTTTCACTTTTGTGCTCTAGGATTGGCTCCTGTTTCAGAACTATGGCGACCTAAATTATAGACTAAGCCGAATTACTGTAAACTAATCATAATGCAAAAAATTATATTTGTAGGACAAAAATATATATTTCTCGATCGGTCTCAATCCCAGCTGATCCTTCAGTTTGTGGTTCACTACAGCTTTAGCTCATTATGTGCATTATTTTACGCTATAAAAGATGTCACATGTTAGTTGCTAACTGTTTACTGCTAAACATCCTGTTCTGTGATGTGGGGGCTCTTTCTTTTCACACAGGTCTTGTCTTGCCTCTATCTCTGCTTGTGTCTTTAAGGTCACAATAAGTCACCGATGACTGCCCAATTTGTCTTAGTTCCTTTAACACAGAAGGTTGAGGCACAATGTTGCTGTAGTATTCCGGCACTGAACCAGCCTTGATGAGGCTCACTGCAGTCATTTCCATGAATGTTCAGCGAGCGGAACGTCTGATACTTAAAAATTGACAGATAACTTGTTGCCAGCTTCTGAAAGAAAAGCATCTGTTAGTGGGAACAGTACTTCTGGAAATTATTGCAACATTCCCCAAGTCATGTTTGCTTCAAGCCAATTCCACATGTTTGGGCTAGTAAAGGAGTTCCTGGGAGGCCAGTGTTTCAGACATGAAACAGGCCATGGTTCTGTCGTACTCAGAAAACTTTCTAACTTTAGAAAGTTTAGAAATTAACTAGACAATATTTAATGACTATAGAAGTCGTAGTACCACTGGAATCATGATAAAAAAAAAACATTCTCTCCCTGTTTTGCTCTTACTGTGCATGCGTGGTTAGACCAGCATTTTTCAGAATGTTGGCTCATGAGTAGCCTAGAAGGAGTCCAGATTTCACGCCATGTGATTTTTTTCCTGTGGGGCTACGCAAAGGAGGAGGTGTACAGGACAAAGCCTTGCACACTGGAAGACTTGGAGGCACTGACTTCTCAGCAATATCCTAAACGACTTACTTCGGATCCCCCAGGATTCTTAACAGCTATGGATAGGCTGAGTGATATAATAATTACATAACATGCTACGTTTTCAGACATTAAAAACTTTGCTTTAAAGGTATAGCTTTAAGGAGGTTTTGGACACTAAAAACCTTGTTTTAAAGGAATGACTGCTCTGGGACATCTTAAATTTGTTTATCAACATTGTACAGTACATTCCCTGGCTGTTTAAGGAAACTGATTGATATGAAAGATCTGATTTAAATTGCCGCTAGATGGCGACACACATGCACACACAGGTCATTCAAGTAAGCGAGATTTTATATAAATAGCACTACAAATCTTGTAATGGCAAAATAAATCTTGATCTTAATCATCTTAATCTGACCTGCCTTTACTTTTTCACTATCAAAGTATCCAGGGATTTCGAGGAAACGTCAATGATGGAAAAGCAAAGATCAGATTAAGCTGACTGCTGAGGTCCAGCAAGGGGAGAAAGAAGTGCACACTTCCCCACTAAACATTAATAAGGTGTTAGTGTTTACGTTATATAAAGTTTATCAGCTCGTGGTGATTGGGTTCTAAATGCACGCGCCCCTGTTTTCTGACGTCATTACGGCTCTTTATAAACCAAAGCAGCGCGTTTTCTCGCAGACCGAAGTTGCCTTCGCAAGGAACCACCCCGCGCGCGCACTTAAAAACTCCACGAGACATGAGCTCGGCACGCGCTTACTGTGGGTTCATCTGCTTCGTGCTTGTCTTCGGAAGCGTGGTGCGCGTGGGAAAATGCTCGCCCCCGACCTGCTACTCGCGCGCGCTCCAGCTGAGTAAGGAGATCATGGACGTGCTGGAGAAGACGTACAGGTCTCCGCGCACGGTGAGACGCACCAACAGACGCGCGTGCACGCACACACACACACACACACACACACACACATTGTGTGTATTAACCTCTCACACTCCTGCTGTTTTTCATTTTGGGTTTACAGAGGGAGTGCGCTGAATTTTTCCCTAAATTGTTTCTGGACGTTCACGTAAGTATGTCATACTCAGCCATTACTTCGTTTTATAATATTTAACATCAATTATTGATTCTACGCAAACTGTTGAAGTTCCCACTTTATAACAAACAATTAAAAAAACATGCTATACACTATTCTTAAAGCACATCACCTGAATTCTAATAAGCATCAGTAAACTTATTATTATCATTATTATTATTATTATGAATAAGACTACACAACGGCTTATGCACTGTCACCTTGCACTACCAGGGTCCGGGTTCGATTTCTGCCTCTGGTTTGTCTGCATGAAGTATGCATTTTCTTCCTGTGCTTGGTGAGTTTCCTCTGGGTAATCTGGTTTACTCCAACAGTTCAAAGACATGCAGGTTGGGCTAACTTGCATTCTCAAATTGCACATAGTGTGTGAATAAACATGTAAGTGTGTGTCCCCCGCCTCATGCCCTAAGTCTCCTGGGATAGGCTCCAGGCCCCCCTATACAGGATAAAGTATACAGGATACAGCAGTATAGACTATGAGTGAGTGAGTGTCCCCCTATACAGGATAAAGCAGTGTAGACTATGAGTGAGTGATTATTATTATTATTATTATTGCCATGCACACCATTGGCCCATGCATTGGATCTGCAAAAACAAAACAAAACACTGACATCAACATCAAATTATTATGGAGGTGTATTCTTCTTCTTCTTCTTCTTTTTTGTTGTTTAACAGCAGTTGGAACCCAGTAGGTTACATTACCACCAACTATAGGTCTCATTCTCCCTCATCTTCTTCTTTGTCTTCCGACTATTCCTTTTCAGGTGTCGCCACAGCAAATCATCTGCCTCCATCTAACACTACCCTCTGCATCCTCTTCTCTCATATCTCCAACTAACTTTATGACCTCTCTCACTGCATTCAAAAATCTTCTCTTTGGGCTTCATTTAGACCTCCTGTCTGGCAGTTCCAACCTCAGCATCCTTCTACCAATATGCTCACAATCTCTTCTCTGAACACGTCCAAACCACCTCAATCTGGCCTCTCTGACTTTATCTCCAAAACATGGGTTGTCACTCTGATAAGTCATTCTTGATCCTATCTATCCTTGTCACTCCCAAAGAGAACCTCAACATCTTCATCTCTGCTATCTCCAACTCTGTCTTTTCTTCAGTGCCACTGTCTCCCTCATCTGACGGGCCACTTAAAGCCGATTTTCCAGATCATCCTTCCTTCCCTGATCTTGTCTTGAACTTTTTGTCTGCTTTATCTGGTACATAGACATACTATTTATTCTTGACATTTTTCCCCTTTTAGTACCACTCAATATCTAGTTAGAGTTCTGTAGGTTGCATCACCACCACCTATAGATCTTTCATTCATCAACTTTCCTGTACTTTAAAGCTGACTTTGTCATTGACTAGTACAGTCTTTCTTAAAAACAACATTAAATGCCTTCCCCTGTGATCGGTGACTCCCCATTCTAAAACATTGCTTAATGCCTAATAGAGGCGCATTAGTGGTTAAGGGGGTCTTTAACACCCACCAACATAGTAACAGCCGACAAACTCAATAAACCCCAAACATAATATAAATCTATAGCATTTAATGTAATGATCCCACAAACATAATACATTTCCCATAAATGTAAAATAGCACTTGCTATTACCTTTGCAGGGATTTGTTATGTTTGTAGGAAGGTGATAATCTTCAGCCTTCATAATTGTCATAACGTCCCACAAATGTAACATGAAATTTATCACGATTGTGGGTTTAATATTTTAAAAGCTGCAGATTTGTATTACATCTGTGCGCCGTTATTATGTTGGCGGATGTTAGATGGTTTTGTGAAAAAATTATGTTCCATATTTCAGACCAGTACTCAGTGCTGTTGTTCCAGGAACCGAAACCAGAGTTTTGCCTCAATAAAATTTTTGTTGTTTTAAAATGTTTTAAACATCTTGCATCAAAATATTTTTTAAAGCTCAAAGTCGAATATACTCTGTAAACCAGGATATCTAATTTCAGGAATCCATGGCTTATGAATCTCAGACGCAACAAGCATTGTTGAATGGATTTCTGTTTAGGCTCATGGTTCTCATTATCCCTTTGTACAAATACATTTAAGACCCCATCTTTCATCCCTGCATCTGATTTGCTCACATAGTCTAGATTTCTAAACTTTCTCTCTCTCTATGGTTAGTTTAGCTGTGTTTAATTTTTGCAATTTTTTTTTGCTAAGCAGGATAAATCAGATCTTTAATGTAACATAGCAGCTAACTAAAAACAAATAGTAATGTTTAAAACACAGACATACACCACCCTAACCTGGTGATCATAATTAACTAATTACACTTAAACCCTTGTTCAAAATGAATACTTTTACACCTGTCATGAATTAGATGATTAACTCTGAATTAAGACCAGCTGTTTCTTTAGGATTTTCTTGTTTCTTGACATGTACTTACAAAGGATCTGCAGGATCTCACAGTTGAAGGAATTCAAACAGAATCATTTCCAAAGCATTAGATGTACCATGGAACACATGTGAACACCATCATCAAGAACTAGAGATCATAGGGCATGACAGCGACACTAGTAAAACAGGATGTTGCTTTTAAATTGATGAAAGGACCAGAAGAAAATTTATCAGCGAGGATGCCAAGAGACCTGCAGCATCAGGAACATCTGCAGGAACATCTGGAAAGGACTGGATATTGCACATGACAACAATCTCTCTATTCTTTGCATGTCTAGGCTGTGGAGTAAGCTGGCTAAACTTAACCCCTTTCATAAAAAAATAAAAAATAAAATTGCAAGCTGCCTAAATCACCCCAATATATAATATTCAAATAACTCCATACTTTTGATGAATCATGGAGGTTAAGGCATCACACTTCTCCATAGCCAGGGCTTGGACTTTAGTCAGGATATAGAGAATCATTGATAAATTTATAGTCTGTTTTGGCACAAAACCTGCAGGTTGCTATTAGAAAACTAAAGAATTAATCCAAGTTAACAAAGAAATGGCTTCAGAAGAAGGACGTCTGAGAGAGCTTGAAACTAAATGCTATCAGTAATCTGTGGAATGACTTGAACAGGGCTTGAGCAGAGCAGATCCTTTCACAATTGAATAGATCTGGAGAATTTTTGCAAAAAGGAGTGAAATAAAATAGCCAAATCAAAATGTGATACTCTGGAAGACTCTTACCCAAAAAGACAGATAAATGCTAGATAGAAAGATATTTTAACAGATAATTAGTTCGCCACATAGGCTAAGTGGTTAACTCTGTCGCCTTGCACCTCGAGGGTTCAGGTTCGATTCTTGTCTCGGGTCTGTTTGCATGTTCTACCTTTGCTTCCAGTTTCCAATCTCCTTTTTGGTCTTCCTCTAGACCTCCTGCCTGGCAGTTCCAACCTCAGCATCCTTCTACCAATATATTCACAATCTCTCCTCTGAACATGTCCAAACCACCTTAATCTGGCCTCTCTGACTTTATCTCCAAAACATCTAACGTGGGTTGTCCCTCTGATAAACTCATTCTTGATCCTATCCATCCTTGTCACTCCCAAGGAGAACCTCAACATCTTCAGCTCTGCTACCTCCAACTCTGCCTCCTGTCTATTCTTCAGTGCCACTGTCTCTAAGCCGTAGAGCATTGCTGGTCTCACCACTGTCCTGTACACCTTTCCTTTCATTCTCGCTGATACTCCTTTATCGCACAACACACCTGACACTTTTCTCCACCCATTCCAACCTGCCTGTACCCGCCTCTTCACCTCCTTTGAACACTCTCCGTTGCTCTGGACTGTTGACCCTAAGTACTTAAAATCCTGCACCTTCTTTACCTCTGCTCCCTGTAGCCTCACCGATCCTCCTGGGTCCCTCTCATTTACACACATGTATTCTGTCTTGCTGCGGCTAACCTTCATTCCTCTGCTTTCCAGAGCATACCTCTCCAAATTTTCCTCCACCTGTTCCCTGCTCTTGCTACAAAGCACAATGTGATCTGCAAACATCATAGTCCATGGGGACTCCTGTCTTACCTCATCTGTCATCCTGTCAATCACCAGAGCAAACAAAAAGGGGCTTAGAGCCGATCCTTGATGCAGACCCACCTCCACCTTGAACTCTTCTGTCACACCTACAGCACATCTTACCACTGTCCTACAGCTCTCATACATGTCCTGCACTACTCTAACATACTTCTCTGCCACTCCAGACCTTCTCATACAATACCACAGCTCCTCTCTTGGCACCCTGTCATATGCTTTCTCTAAATCTAAAAAGACACAATGCAACTCCCTGTTACCTTCTCTGTACTTCTCCGCCAGCATCCCCAAAGCAAATACTGCATCTGATGTACTCTTTCTAGGCATAAAACCATATTGCTGCTCACAAATGCTCACCTCTGCCCTTAACCTAGCTTCCACTACTCTTTCCCACAGCTTCATTGTCTGGCTCATTAGCTTTATACCTCTATAATTGCCACAGCTTTGCACATCTCCCTTGTTCTTAAAAATTGGCACCAATACACTTCTCCTCCATTCCTCTGGAATCCTCTCACTCTCCAAGATCCCACCAATAGTTCTGTAATTCCTTAAAAAAAAAAAATATATATATAAATGTAAATACCCACATATATAAAAAGAAAAATCTTCACATATTAATTATAAATTATACAGTGGTAGACTGGAACAATAACAGCTGTCAAACTCCAAATTAATAATGTACCTAATTGTATATGTTGAAACATGTGAAAAAATATCCCCAGGCTATATATATTATATATATTACTTAGATTCATTTATAACTTCTCAAACACATCTGTTCTTAACAGAAAAGATTTCTGTATTTACCCAAGCTGAATTATTACTTGAAGTGTTTATCTTGTATATTATCACAGCTTTCTGTATATTAATATTTTACCCAGAATTCCTGTGTGAAAACTAAGCTGCGTGACTTCCTGTATGCGGTAGAAAGCGTTCCAGTGGATTATTGCAGGACACGACCTCGTATCATTGTGTTGAAACGCAAAATCCTCACACTCCACGAGATCATAAGCCGTGTGTGCCACCGGGTATGTCACTTTTATAACTCCACACTATCAACGCATGATCATGTATGGTATGTACAAAATATTACACCTTTATTATCACTATATCATCAACTTCAGTCGCCAGCTCCGCCAGTTGCTGGTTAAATAATAATCTGGTTAAATAAGAAACAAATCACTGGTAATAAATGATGTTTGTGGAACTGTTGTATAAAAGCAGTATCACAAGGTTGTGCTGTTGTACTGAATATCAGCATGGCTGTGATGTCTTTGGTGCCTACGTCGTGCTGATATTCCACACAACAGCACTTCCTCTCATGTGTTATTGCTTAATTATCACTATCACAGTATACTCACCATACTATTTATAATATAATATTATAAATAATATTCTCATAAGGGGTGAGACGACATATACTTTTGTTACTGTAGTCGGGTACGTGTTTTATTCTAATGGTACAAATAAAAAAATATATAAATTTACCAAAAAAAAAAAAAAAAAACCTAAAGACTATAAAAGCGAAGTAAAATCACTTTCTTGCCAAAAGACTACACTATGCTTAGACAAAGGCTTAGACAACAGCAGTGGAGACAAGTAAGACATTAGCTAGCCAAGTGACAAGTCCATCTAAAAGAAATAAAACAAGGAACAAACGTTGTTTTATCTACATAAGACTTTAAGCTCAATGCGGTGATGAGACTCTGCCGAAAAACTTTTGAATGGTTTTAAAGGCTGTAGGTCAATGGGCCAAGGTGGCTTGGAGCCCACTGAAGTCATTCCTGTGAGCATTCAGCGAGTGGAACGCCTCATCTTTGAAAATCGAATGGTAAATTGTTGCCAATTTTAGAAAGCGATGCAGGTCTATGGGAACTGTACACACAATCATTCACCAACACCACTTGCACATTACAGCTGGGAGTTATCACCACATCCCCCTGTAAAAACTCCTGACCCCCCTCCAAGCCATTTCCACATGTTTTGGTCGTTTGGTTTATAGGAGTTCCTGAGAGTCCTGCTTTTCATGAATCAGGGCTCCAGTGCACTGAAAATACTTTCTACCTCAGTAGCATCCAAGCAGCAGTGAAACCCTGGTATAAGTTAAAGGAATAAAGGGAGGTTTTACTCTCCTAACTGTGTTTGCTTATTCTACATTCAAAAGTCTAAGTTTGACTTAAACAACCCTTGTAAAAAATTTTATTATATTAGCCTCTTTTAACTGGATTTTATTATTTGCCTTAATTTAAGTTTTTTCCTGTAGCCAGCAATTATTTATTGCATTATAACTTGAATGTTTGATTTAAATATCTTTAGTGTTATTATCTCTGTAAAGCACATTTAAATGTATGAAACACTTATATGAATAACATTTGCTTATTATTATTATTATTATTATTTCTTTTAGTAAAAAAGATGTCTACTAAACTTTGAATGTTATGTCAATGTTACTTGGGTGGAAACTGCCTATCAGTGTACATGTAACGCTTAGGAAAATGTGTAAGAGGCATATGCGATAGAAGCTAACTATGAAGCTGAACCATTGGTGAATTAGTATGAACTAGGTATCTAGCTACTGAACCTAGCAAGATACTGAAACACAAATAGTGTTTGGCTTTGTTGGGTAGCCTGCTAACGGTACCTTTCAGTGTATACTGTTGGTAGATATCATTCGTAGATTTTAATAATAGGTGATGTTTATTTAGGTATTATCATATGAGAGCCAGTGCTGTTGTACTGAATATCAGCACAGCTACTACAGTATGTAGCCAAAAAGTGAGGTGATGTGGGCAATCATGGGAAAAATTGATGGTTTAAAGGCAATTCAAAATTATTTAGCAGCAGTTATTCAAGGAAAAAGTGTTTAAGATGATGTGTAACGTTCTCTGTCAGATGTGTTTTCTTGCTGAACGTGCTGGTTTTGAATGTGAGTTTTGGCAAGCAACTACTCTCTTCTCAGTACTGTGGACCGCACAGGCCTACTTTTATCCATGCTGGTGGTGGACCAATTAGCGTAATTAACGATTGCTAGTAATGCGGAGTGATACATATGTTTAAACGTCCCAGTGCTGTTATGTTCTATTATCACGACTCATGGAATGCCTCTCATCCAAACAGATACTAACAGAAGAATCTGTTAGCATAACTTGCTTGGTTAGTTAAAATAAAAAGTTTAATAGAAAATAGGAAAAATTGGGCAAGTTTTGATCATTATTTTTTTTACATTAAAGTATTTCAAGTAATTCTTTTAATCATATCATTTTTTGATTTTTTATTCTTTTCACCACAGTATCATTATATTATAACTAAATCACTATCATTTCATCATGTTGTATTATGATCAAATTGTAAAACATGACCTTATCTGCATGAGTGCACTAAATTTGCACAATATTATTAACATTATGTGTGTATTGCAGTAATAATAAAAAAGCAAAAATATGTTTACATGTGTCTCATTACAGATACCACTATCAATGCTAGTTTGGATTTCTTAACAGCGTGAGATTGTGTTGTAAACAGCAAGGTGTTGATGTGTGCCTATTAAATATTAATGAATAAATGCACGCTAATGGAGCTAATCATCCCATATCGTTCATACCACAAAACCACTATTAACAGGCAATAGGTTTCGTAGTGGTGTTAGTAGCAAATATTGATGTGTGTGTGTGCGTGTGTGTGTAGGATCTGGTGTTCCTGTCAAACGACTGTGTGGCTCTGGATACCGGAATCAGTGACCCACGATATATGGAAGACACACTGCAACTAATGGAGGAGACAAGCTGAGCACAGATAGACAGTTAGACAGACCGACAGACAGACACACACACACACACACACACACACACACACTCACTTTTGATAAAAATGTTGCATAAAGAAAAAGCTAATACTTTTAGGCTGAAAATATGCTAAATAGACTTGTACACACATACATGCACACACACACAAAAACCCACACACAAAAGTCAGTTTGTATTTAGTGTGTGCATGTATGTGTGTGTCTGTGTCGGTATGTGCATTCCAGCAGCTGAAGAAAACTTTCCACAGGAAATAGTTCAAATAGCCTCTAAGTACTTACACAAAGTGTGGCTTATTTACCGTAACTCCCCCCCCCCCCCCCCCCCAACACACACACACACACACACTTACTTCACACTTCCCATATTCGCTTGTGCATGCATTGTGCAATGGTCCTTAGAGACGGTTTAATGAGCACTCTGAGTTCTGTCTTTTCATACACAGTGCTTTACTTTTCAGCGATGCTGCTTATCCTGCTTGTTTACCAAAGAATTCATGCATTATTTTGTCTGCGGTGTCGGGTACCTGTCACAATTCAGTTTGACTTTCAGTTTTAACAGAATAGTCTTTCTCTGATAGTCTTTCAGTGTAACTAGATCATTTTATAGCATGAGTACAGGTAACTCCAAAAAGTGATCTCACTTTTAAGGTATTCATGAAACACTATTCCAAGAACAGCTCTGTTGTGCAATGCCAACTAGCTCTAGCTATACTGCAGTGGAAAGATCATTCAATAGTTGTATGTTTTGGCAAATAGTCCTCCTTGCTCTCCTCGCCATTTTCTCGCCTTTGCTGTTAAATTACGTTTACTCTAATGCTAATTGGTAAAGATTAATAAATAAAATTGATGATTTCTTTATGAGCCTCATTTATTAATTATAGTAATAGTTCATATTAATCATGTTTTATCATATTTAATCATGATTTATATGTTTGAGTTTATTTAGAGTGATGGCAATTCATCTAACAGACTTAGTGTTAGCAATGCTTATCCCAGTGCTTGTTAATTTTTAATCATATACAAGACATTAAACTGAATAATAAAGGAAACAATGATGATAAAAGACCAAATGTATACCCAAGACAAGTTTTAATAGCATTGTTGTATAAGCATGTTTTTTATATGTCATTTCTGTGTTAACCTGTTTACTACAATGCTGGTTGATTGCCTCTTTGGTACTAGTTCACCAGTTACTTCTAGATGCTTGATACTAGTACATAGTTTATGGTGAAGACTGTTAAAGTTTTAGTCTGTTACTAGGGGATTGAAACAAGTCAGCAAACACAATGTGACTTGTTCTAGGTGATTGTAGGGTTTTTCACATTTTCAGATTATTCAAAGTATTTTCCAATAAAATAACCTCAGAGAAAAAATAAAAGACCCTTCCTTAAAAATTAGCACCACTAATATAATGTAATATAAAAATAGTTATAATGTACAGTATAATATGTTTAAGGTTAATATGTCCTGTCATGTACTTGTACACTTGATTTAAAACTGTATTAAACTGTTTGTATTCTCTGCAAAAGTTTTATTGTGTGATTTTATTCACCATGACCCCCTCACACTTATCCATCTGCACTCCGAGCTGTGCCTGTGGGACAATAGCAGGGAAAAGATGTTTTTGTGGTGCCTGAATTAACAGATGATGTCATTGAGTGGTTTTACAGTAAGATACAAGCTGACTTTGGTCTGATTAATATCCATACATTGATACATAAAAAACTATTTTGTCAGCAGTGAATAATTTCAATTAAGGGTTTAAATGTTGCAAGCACTAATTGTGTTTAGTTTAAAAACGGTTCTCATGTTATACACTGCTGCCCTCTGTTGGTGAAATTACAACAATGCACTGTTTTTGATTCATCACTTTTAGTTCTCTTGTTTTATTGCTGGTTTAAAAACTTCCCTTTGGCCACTTTTTCCTCAGTTAATTCATGGTGGCCCTATTCATTTCAGTTGTGTCATTAATCACTAACTTCCTATTAAGTTCTTCAAACAAACCACTTGCATGAATTTTGTGACGGTGTATCCAATAAGTATATTGCTCCACAAAGCTCATGGTTCACAGTTAGTGTTCAAAAATGTACAATAAAATTGAAAAACAATATTTACTATTTATTAGAAAGCTTCTTCTCCAAGTCTCTGCCTTCCTTTAGTAGCAAATCTATACGAAGTACACAACATCATGTAAGTAAAGATGATATAAACCTGAAGTACAGTGCGTATAATGACAAATCTGAGGTAATGTGGTCAGTGTCTTAAGTTTGTACCCCTCCAATTAAATCTAGGTCACATGCTCATAAATGCTTTATAGATTGCTGAGCTCAATAATAAAAAAAGTGAATGCTACGTAAACTATATTGAAACAAGCTACATGGATAAAGTACGACTAGCTTAACTACACCTACATCACATATTTGCTGATTGGGGTCACCAATCAAAAGAAACTGTCTTCAAACATTTGCCACAAACAAATAAGGGTAAAACAATGAAATTCCAGTTTCATTACCTGACCATAGATGCACTGTGATTTTCTTAAATAGCACTGCTTCTGTTCACCCACTAGGGAGCGTCATGACCTTTGCATTTTACATCTGTTCATATTGAAGACAAGAGGAACCCCACAGAGAGTTCAGCCTTTTTCCAGATTGTTTGGTTGTCTAAGCAGATTCCTTTGAGTTTTGTTGCTGTTGGCTGTACGTTTAAAACATGGGCGCATGAAATATGAAATTAAATGTATAGCGTTTATTGCCCAGTTTGCTTCAACCTGAGCTCAGAGAATGATACATTGAATATACAGGCTTCAACAGCTTTTTTGCATTTCTTTTCATTTAAACGATTACAGATCATTACAGAAAACAAATTTAAGGACAAATTTAAGTAAAGAATTTTGCCCACCTTCGGGTCTTTGTGTGTGGAGTTTGCATGTTCTCCCTGTGCTTGGTGGGTTTCCTCCGGCTACTCCGGTTTCCTTGCAGATTAGACTAACTGACATTTCCAAACTGACCGTAATAAGCGACTGAGTGTGTGAGTGAGTATAGACCACCTTATGCCCTGATTCACCTGGGATAGGATCAAGCTCCCCACAACTGTATTAGTATAAACTTATTAACTATCATAAGATATTTTCTTTATGTATCTGAACCTGTATATGAAGAGGTAAACCAACCTTTATGAATAAATACATATATATTCCAATAAAAAATTGGGAGGCTCATGTGCGATCAGCAGACTAAACGGTTTTACATTAAATAAACATATACATAATATCTTTTGATGTGTTACGCACAGTGATGACAAGATTAATTCAATTATGCCGAACCATACGAAGGCAAAGCGCACAGACCTAAATAGTTTAAACAGCACAAAGGGGCAAAACTGAGAAATAAAATTCTCATTTCAGTTCAAAGAAATGCTTCGAAAAGGTCAGAATGAAAGAGTCTCTTTTTTGTTTTATCAATGCTATGAATGATTTTGCAGCACGAGAGACAGACAGAGAGAGAGAGAGAGAGAGAGAGAGAGAGAGAGAGAGATTATCTTTCGCAACAAAAAAAATGCATTTCAAATTGACATATTTGAAGCAAAGGTTTCAAAAGCCTTGAAATGGTTTTGTTTATTTGTTTCTCATTATAAGAATTAACTTTATTTCGTTATTTATTAAAAGTAGTCTGGTTTAATGGTAAATGCATAAGCATCCTTATTTAAAAAAAACAAAAACAAAGGCAACTTATCCATCGGTGACAAGATTTGTTGATTGCATTTGTATTTATTATAAAATTCATTTAATTCATAATTTAGAATTTGTACGCACCAATCGCGCGCACACATAAATTCTACCTATAGAATGTCCTGTATTTAGGTATGAAAACACTATGAACGCGTGTCTGAGTCAGAGAGTTTGGAGAGTTGATGTCATAAAGCGCGCGCGACACCACACTGAACAGAGCGTGCACAGCTGGAGTGCGTCTTAAGTGTTGTGCAGAATTTAGGCTGAGAGGGAATGTGGCTTGTGCGTGGTGTGTGTACACAAATAAGCTCTTAATATATAATATAATCAGTTTGCAAGAACGCGAATTGTGCAAACTTAGTGCCAAATTATAATACAGACACACGGTCATTATAGACGTGCTAAGAATAATAAAGGTTTAATTTGGTAGCTAAATTAAATGCACACATCCATCCCGACATTCCTGCAAACATTTTCACGTGTCGTGCACGTGTTTTTATCTGCTCGTGTAATTTTCTTTGCCGTTTCGTTTAATTTCGTTTATTTTCTTGAATAATTGTTTTATTTCTTCACGTAATAGCATGTTTGATTTAGACACGATTAATTTATCCTATCAGATCCCATATTGTTCACACGTTATACCTGTAGTTTTTACAAGCTGAGATGCACCTTTGCCTGTCAGAATTTCACACATGATCACAAGCGAAAAATACTACTTACAGTTTATATCACGTGCAGTCTGTGTGATTTTATTTTAACAAAAATAAAGGATTAAAAAAATCTTGAGAGTTCTCAGTAGCATTTTGAGATCTGTCACACGACAAGACACACTATAGCTCTTTCAACGTAAAAAAAAAATCTCTTTTCAATGTTTTCCCCCGAACCATTGTATATTAAATTCTTATACAATATATTCCTGACTTAAATAAACTTTTTGTTTTAGAGCAACCAGCAGTGTAGATAGTTATGCAGTGCCTTCTGCTAAATAATAATAATAGTAATAGTAATAATAATAATAATAATAGATCCAAATAGGAACCAAGAAACAACCGGGTGCAAAAAAAATCTTAAATTCTACCATCAATCCGTTTGCAGAGCAATGATTTCTGTTAATTTTTTGCAAATTACATTTTCATCATCATCTAACATTATTCATGTAACATGCGACAGACATGCGAGGTGAGGCTTGTGAAACATCTGGAATTTAAAATGCATGCCTGCCCAACACGCCTGCTCTGTACCACTTGAATCAGATCTCACTATATTTGAATTAGTAAGGTACAAATAATGCAGAGCTACATTTAAAGATTTAATTGAAAAAAAAAATGAATTTATGCACTTTCATTAATTGTATTTCTCAGTTACTCTGTTAAAAAGAGGCCAAAAGATGTACCATTAAAGGTAGCTCTACCACCTCCGTGACAAGAAACAGGTCTGGGAGTGCACAATCCAACTAAACTGTTAAATAAATAAATGCATAAATCACAGGCATGGTTTATGACGGGTTTATGGCACGACTTGCCGTCAAAATCTGATCATGCATCCCCATCTCATGAGTGTTCATATTTACCGTGCTGGAGCTGATTTGTTGTGTCTATTACATCAATTTCCACACAGCTATAGCGTACACCCTAGTTTGTACTAGGTTACCTGCCCTACTTTACAATCCCTTTATGTACTATCATGCATATACTCAGGATCCTCCCGCCTTATTTAATTTTATCAAGCAAAATGATGTGTAATTACTATTACTTATGTTTGTCTGTACTCTGAGAGCTACAAATAGCCGAAACCAAATTCCCTGTATGTCTCAACATTTTAAAACCGATTCTAATTCTGATTGTACCAGTTTGTAACAGTTTAAGGTCCAATCATGTTCCACATTTTCAAAATCTCCTAAATCAGTTTTCTTTAACTTTATTTTTAAGAACATCATCCAGTTGTTTCAATATTGCGCTTACTACTTAAACCTATAAAATAATAATTGAAGTAATATTTGGAGCCACAGGGCTTTTGACTGAACGTTTAGCAATTTGAACGCATTGGTTGCAATCTGATACTTAAACGCCACTTATTTTTCAGAAAATAAGGTTTGGATTAAACCAAGTGAGAAGTCAATAATATATGGCCTAAAATATCTTTAATAATTGTGGGTGGTGATTTTCACCACTTTAACAAAGAGTTAACCCCTTAGTTATAATATATATATATATATATATATATATATATATATATATATATATAACAGAAGAAAATGGTATCTACCATTAGCTATGGAAAAAGAGAATAAACAATTTATTGTTAATTTATTCAACAAATATAATCATATTATTTAAAAAAAAAACTTTTCCCTATATATACAATATTTTACAGTTCAGCGTATCCCTTTCGAAGGGTATCATTGCAATGAATACATACAAATTGTGTGTGTAGGTGCTTTATGGCCAGTGATTTATGTGAATAAAAATGCCGTCTGGCGACTTAATGTGCTTAAGTGTTTATGCTCGCCATATTATTTCCCGTCTCATTTTTCGTGCCTCTAAATCCCTGGGTGAGAAGAACACGCAGACATTACGCACGCGCCTCAGGCTAAGTGATACATGCTGTATCCCATGTGCGCCGCCGCGTACAGTCCGACGGGTGACACGGGCACGGTGGGTCTCTGAAACGCGTGAGCGCCGCCTGCTCCGTACGCGGGCACGTGCGCGCCAAGCGGAAAGGAAATCCCGAAAGTGCCCGGGGGCAGCATGGGTTTGGCGGCCATCTTTAGCTTCTCGAGCTCGGCCTCCTGCAGCCTCTTGGCCTTCGCGCGCCGGTTCTGGAACCAGATCTTCACCTGCGTCTCCGTCAGGCTGAGCGAGCTGGAGAACTCGGCGCGTTCCGCGATCGACAGGTACTGCTTCTGCCGGAACTTGCGCTCCAGGGCCAGCAGCTGGGACGTGGTGAACGGGGTGCGAGGCTTCCGGTTGGTCTTGTGTTTCCTCAGAGGACAGACTGGAGGACTCAGGCGCCCTGAAGAGAACAGAGGATTGGGATGAAGACAGTTTATAAGGAGAGACTCATACAGTGCACAGTTGTGTCTCAATGCAAGAACAAATAAGACCATCAACAACGAAGAGTTTGTAAACTCGGTACAGTACTAAACACTGTAATAAACCTAATAATCTCTGCAAGTATTAAATGATGATGAAGTTATGTAGAGGTTAATAAACGTGGTAATAAACTTATTAATCACTGCAAATGTTAAAAAGTGATGCATTATATAGAGGTTAATAAACACTGTAATAAACCCAATAATCACTACAAACGTTAAATAGTAATGCATTATATAGAGGTTATTAAACACTGTAATAAACCCAATAATCACTACAAATGTTAAATAGTAATGCATTATATAGAGGTTAATAAACACTGTAATAAACTCAATTAACACTGCAAGTGTTAAATAGTGATGCATTGTGTAGCAGGTTAATAAACACTGTAATAAACCCAACAATCACTGCAAGTGTTAAATAGTGATGCATTGTGTAGCAGGTTAATAAACACTGTAATAAACCTAACAATCACTGCAAGTGTTAAATAGTGATGCATTGTGTAGCCGTTAATAAACACTGTAATAAACATAATAATCACTGCAAGTGTTAAATATTGATGCACTCTGTGGAGGTTAATAAACACTTCTGGAGATAATGCATGTGCTAATGTAGCCTAATAACAAACACTGTAACAACATTATTATTATTATTATAGCATGAATTGTCTCATAGTATGTATCTTATTTTGTTTATTATTAATGTTCCCTCTTCTTATCACTTACTGGACGGAGGAGGGGAGAAACGGGAGTTCTCCGTCCACGAGCTTCGGTCCACGCGTTCAGGACTCTTAGCCTCCACAGACGCGTCTCCCTCGCGCACGACCGAGTACGATAACGAGAACGAGGATCCGTCCTCGCACCAAAGCGCGCGCGACCCAGCGGTCTTGTCAACTCGGCTCGGTGTCCGGTCCGCCATGAGCGCCTCCACGCTAAACGGCAGCACGGCGGCTCCGGGCTTCACGCTCTCCATGTCGCGCGACAAAGTCACGTCCTCGCTTTTCATGCTCGAGCCGTTCGGAGCCCATAAAGTTTGCGTCTACAAACACGAGCCTAGCGCGAGCACATCGCGCCGAGTTATCATTTCAGCCTGCACGCGCACACGGACGGCCAAGTTAAAAACCAAAAGCGGCCAATCAGAGCCTGTGTGGGTGTGGCCTCAGTGTTTTTTTTTTTTTTCCTCTTGTCAATCTCATGGTACGACTTGATTAGACCGTGTGGAGGACTTTTCTGAAAGTTGAAGCGCGACGGTGGGTGGGGCTTAGATAGTCACTGGCATCCCCTCCTGAGTGACATCTCGAACGTGAGCATTGTTTACTCTCAGGGAAAAAAAAAAAACTAGTGCATTGCGTTTTTGGATCAGCAGCAAAGCTCGTGCTTTCTACAGGATCATTCATTTTACTGGGGTGGTACCTTTTCTTAAGGTTACATATTTTGTTTACTACATGGCGATGTAAATGTCTGCTATATATAGCCTCAAGTGACAAGAAAGACAGTTTATCATTTTTGTTTCTGAGAATTTACAATACAATACGTATAATGATAAAAGAGAACACAATACTTTGTTGTATTTTAAAAGAGATCACATTGAAAGAGATTACATTTAAGCATCTGGTTGCACACGTGGGTCATTTTTGCACAGTCCTGTATCATTCATTTTGTGTGCACTTTTATAAAATGTTTGTAATTTTAGGTAATGTAATGCAAAGTGACTGATATAAAGATTTAAGGTTAAGGTAGATGATGGGGAGAAGTAGGGGAAAAGCTTGGCCAAGGATTTAAACATGTGGATTTAAACAAATAAAATTCAGGCTAGACCTAACAACATCATCAACCAGGGTTAGTGCATAAGAGACGATAAATCAGTTTATTTTTATGATAATTGTCATTAATTCACTGATTTGGTACAATTATTATAGTATTTAAGTATTATAGGTTTTTACTAGAACTGTAGGTAGAAATGTACAATCATGGTATCAGATCATATACATTATTAGGCAGCAAGACCCTTAGATTGGTTTTTATAGATTTTTAATTTTCATAGATTTTCGTGCATGCAAAATGATAAAAAAATTACACTTATATACACTTATAGGAGTATATCAATTTACCTTGAAACAATAATTTGATACATAACATAGGTATATACACAAAAGTTTGTTCAGCTTTGACCTTATTGAAGACAAAACCTTTAAATATCTTAAAATCCCTGAACTGTTGGATAAAATAACTGTGGAAAGAAAACAAATATCTTAGACATTTCCATGCCAGATATTTTTGGCATTCTTTTGTGAATATTTCATTTTTAGGAGATTGCTTATGGTTTGGAGGCAGTAAAACAGCAGATCACAGCATTTTTGTGTGTGTGTATGTATGTGTGTGCAAACCACGGTAATGACAGAGGGCCGGCGGGTTTCCCCCCTCTAACTGACCAATTAAAGTAAAAAATTATGTGAGGGAGAGACAGACAAGCAGGCAGACAGACAGGCGGGGCAGCAACAGGAAGACACACATTTAGGATCCAATTGAACTGAAAATCACACAAGGGGGCATTTAAATTTCACTTATCATGCACATTTTTGCATTCTAATGTTTTTAAAAAGTTGAGAACTTTTTTGAACATTAGAAATCTTTTGGAAACAGCTAATGTTCTGAGAAACTTTAAGATAAGGTTCCTGGATGCACTTTTGTAGTTTTGCCAAATAGTTACTGTAATTAATATTTACAGTATTCTTACTGTAATGTTTACATGGGCCTAGAGTTGTGGAAAACCAGTCCAGCAATTGTACATGTTTGTCAAACATATGACTTAAAAAAACAATTGAAAGATTTAAAAATTATAGCAAGCCAAGTAAATGGACAGCATGATAAATACTTTAACTAAAATTGCATATTATTTTTCTTTTTAGGTCATACAAAAAAAAAAAAATACATAAGATAAGAGATTACAAAACCGGGCATCCCAACATACTTCTAAATGATTTTGAATGAAATCTCAAGGTGAAATATTTGTTTAAACTGCATTCAGATTTAATCTTTTGTTGGAATTGTACATTTTAAGGAATTGTGTAAAAAATGAAAAGTGCGGTTCAGTTTTATAGTAATGCGAAAGTATTGTGTATTTTACTGTTTTTAATATGCCTGATACTATAGCTCTATGGTACAGTTCTTTAATAGTATAAATCAATGTTATCGGATATATGAATAGTTTAACAGCAAAATGAGATAAGTTCATTTCTGCAGTTTTGAGAAAAAAAGATTTCTCAAATAACAAAAGAAGTATTGTAATCTTGAGTGGCAGACAGAAAATTGCCAGATTGAGAAAAAGTTAGAAAAAATGGCATTTATCCCATTTTGCTGTTTATGTATTAATTTTGTAAATATTTGTACAGAATGTCAAACAAATTTCAAATGAATACTGATCACATTCTTTTCTTGTAAGACAATACAAGTTCAGTATGCACAATACACAGTATATAACGCAAGCAAAAAAAAAAAACCCTCTAAAACACTGAATCATAAAAAAGTGAAACAATCCCAATAAAAACATTCACTTAGTATATGAACTTTAACAACCCACTATGTTTTTTTTTACCATACTAAATATCCATGGAGACAGGAGTGCGAGTTATATATATGAAATTGCATAAAAATACACAAAGTAATGGCAATATTAATGTTATTTGTAATTTGCAAGTAAAAAATCTATCCAAAAAATTAAATGGGCTGTAGAATACACAGAATATATTTAGTGTGACTGAAAAAAAAGTTTTAATCCAACTTTCTTCATCAACCACCAGACGATCATTTCTATTTTATCATTGTGTGTATCTTGTGTGTGGTTTATACACTAAATTATTGTGTAGTTTTACTGAATAATAGAAATTGATTACATCGATATACCCTTCTAGACACTTAGACCTATCTTCGCCTCGTTTTGTTATATTATAAATATTTTTCTTGACTTTATTTTTCTCATTAGGTAACTATACAGAAGTGCAGCAAAACGTTCTTGCCACTATCACTAATTTGCTAATCTGAGTATCCCGAAAATATGTAATGAGGTTTTGTACTTTAATTTGTATGTAGAACTGCAACCTGTTTTATTAAAGGCCTATTGGGGCAGATATCACGCTGCCTCATGTTCACTTTATATAGAAATGTTATAAATGTTCCTACAGTGGAGTTTGATTTGTGTTTTTAGCATGGAATTAGGCTAGCTTAATTTTTAATACTTAATAGCTTTGAAGAGCTAGTTTACAAAAAATAAATACTTAGAATTAAATCAAATTAATGCACAATATGTACATACCATGGTTTCTCCATAAAGCCTGAGTAAAAGAACAAAGTGAAGACTACTGTATGTGTAAATTCTCTCATGTTTTATTGCTTTGGGCTGATTTCAGGTCATTTATAGGAGATGGAGTTACATCAGAAGATTTTGCTAAAATCTTTAGTGTGCGCCTTGAGAGTGTAAAACCTATAGCACAATCATCTACACCAACCTCTTGTGGGTACGCAGTGGCCCATGTTAGTACTTTACTGTTTTATATATATATATATATATATATATATATACAGTATAGATATATATATATATATATATATATATATATATAGATATATAGATATATAGATATAGATATATCAAGTAATGAAAGTCTATCTTATCTTTATGAATTATGATCGAATTTTGTGCTCACAAAGGTTTGCATATTTAATTTGTAAATAAGCCAATTTCAGAAATAGTACATTTAGAATTTATTTTCCAAGTTTGTATTTTTTCATTCCTGTAGCCCAAAAGACAAAAAGCTCTACAGAGCAACTATAAAAAGACATTTCTTTTGCCATGGTTGTCCGTACTGCCGAACATCGACTTCCACTGGGAATCTTGCTCTGTGACTTAAGGCTGCAGTTTTTTTTCCAATAAACACTAATCGCTTGTAGCTGATAAAATTACACGCAAAGCGCTTAATTTAGCATTTCCTCCACCTCACATCCGGTACTTAAAGGGGGATAAAATCTGCAATTACTGTGTGTGGAGACACTGCAGGCCCATTAAAGCAAAATGAGCATATGTGTGTGTGTATGTGTGTGTGTAGCACTTTGAAGTTTTGGGATCTCCATGAATGTTTTTGAAGTTTCTCCAGCTCAGTGTGTGCTGTCTGAAGCATGCTTATTCAGTAAAACTATATATTCTTGAACACACATTCTATTTATTCAGAGTCTAGCTAATTCTGTGGTGGCTCATTTTTTTTTTTATCTCAAAGTGACAAATGAGGGCTGAACTGTGGCACAATAACCACCGTAAATGACTAATTCAGGCTTTGTTTGACTTTCTAAACTCCTCCTTTAGTCAGGGACAGGAGGCTAGGGACAGCAGTGACAAAGGCCCTTTGTTGTCCTTGCGCCGAGCTGTCTTAACCCTTTTCACGCACAAGTCCCTCCATTCGGACTTTAACAGAGCGCACGGATATCAAAGACCGCTGCTGGGAACCGTTCGCCCTTGGTAGTGTAGTAAAACAGGAATGATTCGGCGTCCCAAGACACATGGTTCTGATTAAAGTGTGTGCATGACTGTGTGTGTGTGTGTGTGCGTACAATGCTGCTCTTTGTTTCTGTGATTATGAACCTAGGACAACATTTAGGTTTAAAACTCAACTGTGTATGTGTGTGTGTGTGTGTGTCAGTGTGTTTAATGGGTGGAATGTAGCGGCCCTAATTAATGTGATAGCAGCGTCTCTGATGCGCGCACTCCAGATGAAAGGCCCGTCCTGAAGATCTCTGTAATTACGGATAATGTCTCCTATTTCAAAGCAGTTAGCTCAATCAGGCGTAACGAGCCACTTTTACGTAGTCCTTGCGGCTATTTAACACACACACACATGCACACAGACACACACACACTTATTGCTAAATATGGCCTTTTGATATAGGCCTTCACTGAACTTTTCAGGGTTACTGTAAGTCTTGTGCACTCTAGGCATGTTTATTTATGATGTTTATTTTTAGTCATCGTAGCTGTAGAGCATCTTCTCTCTTCTTTTGTTTGGGATGATGACATCACTGACTGATGGATTTGATAGCATTGAATTGGCAAGCCAGTGTGTTGTTAGTCTGTTGACATATCTTCACTCCTCCTGTATTTTGCTCACAAATAGAATAAGTACAGAGAATTTATAGCAAAATTATTGCAAAGACTGAGGCAGTATGCATGTGCATAAATTAGCTGCACTTAATAATATTATTGCTCAGATTGTAAATGGAAACATTAAAGCCATTCTGAAGCTTACATTAAACGGTATGTGTCTGTTCGTGTATGTGCATTTAACCCTTGCAGGAAGTTGCTCCACGCCTTTACACCAGAGGGAATTGACCTCTGCTTGACACTTCGAGATTTTTCTTTTAAATTAGAGGAGTCTGTGTGCTGAATTATCTCAATTTTGCAGCTCACACTTTGTCATTAATCTAATTACGCTAATTAAGTGAAGTCAGGGGGAAAATATAGGGTTTATATCCGCTCAGTACGGTAGTGCCGTTATAGCCCCGTGCACTGAATAGAACTTAATGAGTAACAGTAACAAATCTCATACACACACACGTGAGCTGCACCATGAATTAAAGAAGTGCATCAGGACTGAGACCCCAAAAAGTATGACAGCAGGAGGTTTTACTCTCATGTTGCTAGATATGACGCTCGAGTGCTGATGAAGCCCTGGCTCATGCTTTTAGCATATTTACACCGAAAAAAGAGAGAGGGTTTATCATGCAGAGGTGCATGAAAAAGCGGAAATGCAATGTACAGTGCCCTCAAACGACATTTTTGCATGTCCTGTACTTATCTTTTGTACTCAGGTTTTAGGTTAGTTCAAACTGTTTATTTGATACAAATAATCTTCACTTAAACCTCATACCAGATATCAAATGACGTCATTTACGCATTTACCATACTGCTTATCCTGCCAAGTGTCGCAGGGGGCCTGGAGCCTATCACAGGAAACAAGGCGGGTGGAAACAAGCACACCCTCACACACCCAAATTATACACTACACGGGCAATTTGGAAGCACCAATCAGCCCACAATGCATGTGTTTGGACTGTGGGAAGAAAAACAAAGCACTGGTAGAAGATGCAAACTCCATGCACACAGACCAGACGCTAGATTTGAACCACCAAACTTTATGGTGCGAGGTAACCGGTTGTTTGCACATGGCGTCACATCCACTGCGTTGTTTGACAAGAACTGCTGTGGTCAGGAAGCGTGGAAGTGATTTCCTAAATAGGAATTACTATTACAAGTTTCAATCTAAAAAATGCATGAAAAAACAGCTTATACAAATCTTGGTCTAGCTGAAAGGAGCAGAGTCGTACAATGCTCGTGTGTGCAGTCACTATGTAAAACTTTTAGTAAATTTGTAATGTTTTGGCTTACGTAGCTGTTTGTAACTGTTTTGTTCCCATAAATATAAAATGCTAAAGTTGTTATTTAAGCTTTGTTTTGCTAGAATCTGTACCCTAGTAGTATAGATACTAATCTAAAGCCAACTACTACCACTAAGTTCTCTTTAAGCCACTCTATTGTTTAACACAATACATTTACTCCAAAGCTATAAGTTATCGATACACAAAGGTAGGCAAAGTAAATAATAGCATAATTGCAATGATCTGTAATGACGTCTGTCTTGTTTTTGAGATGATCCATGTGTTTTGTGACGTTCTATCTGACCTTTGAGAGTGTTTAATGACCGTAATTTTAATGTCAAGGGGCATTGTTGTGTTAAATTTTTGTTGACTAGTTAATCCACTGGTCAACAAAAGAAAACCCAGTCACTCTGGAGAAATCCAAACAATGGTCATTGTGGAGCACTTTGTTACCACTAATGAACATGTTGCATGCTTCTATGTAGATGTATTTGTATATGCTTTTATTAGTTTTCTTAAGTAGTTCTCTGATATTTGGGTTAATCCCCCCCACCCAAAAAAAAAACCCTCTCCCACCGATGAGGATTTTTGTTTATCCTGTTCTCCGTGAATATTTGTATAAATTTGCACTATATAGACTTTCCCCCATCTAATTGAGGCTGATTTTCACCTCCTGCCCACTAAATTGGGCTAAATTATTATAATCGGTTTGTTAATCAGTTAGAGGCGACAGTGGCAAGGAAAATTCCCTAAGATGACAATAGCAAGAAATATTAAAAGGAACCAGACTCGAAAGGGGACCCATCCTCATTTGAGTGATATCAGATAATGTGACCATAAATCAGTCCCTGGTATATCTGTGTGCTATGAGGTTAAAAGTTCGATAGAACTAGAAAGGTGTTTAAATTAATATAAAGTCCACTTTCACTGATTGCATAAAAATTTGTTTGTGGAAATTTACATCCTAAACTATTAAATGACTTCAGTCACAAGCCATCACAGAAAAACTGCTTGCATCAGCCTAATCCAAGGTCATCGAATGATGCTGACGTGAGTCTTTAAATGCTGGGAAAATTAGTAACAACGGAGTGTACCTGATGTGCTTTTAAACAATGTGCAACTTTTTAGAGTTGTATTGTGGAATAATGTCTTATATTAAACTCCCATCGCAGGAACCAATCAGCTGCATAACATGTGGGCACCTATATTATAAGCTAATGTGTAGCGTAGCTTGTAGCAAGATAAAGTTGGTGTTAGTGTCAGTTGTTGTTAGCAATGTTCTTCGACATGCTTCATTCAGGGTGCTATAAATTTTCAAACAACCAGTAAATGTTTCTGAATTTTATTATGAGGTAATAACATTTTAAAACGGGTTAAATCGCAGTGCATGTTTTTATATGCTGTTCTCTACATTTGTATACAGTATTAATAAATGTTTTTTATTAAATTATTACTGTAATCCAGACATTCTGTGGAATTCTTTCATTGGAATATGAGACGAGTACAATCAAATACTTATTTTGTTAATGATACAGTAAGGTGTATGAAATTCTCTGTGACTAGAATTTGCTAAATCTACTAACATTAAAAACTCACATTACATTTACTTACATTTAACATTTACTAACACTAAAAATCGATCTCTATACAGTGTTAACTCAAAGGATTGATATTTGATTTAGATATTGTAATTTACACTGTTTTGTTTTAAAAATATTTTCTCAGTTTTTGGATGCTTAACATAGCCTTCGCTGTCTGTAACAAGTGATTAAATGAAAAATTGTGCCATGTGTGATCAACATACAGATACCATCCATGCATCTATAGCCCATCTAGGGACCTTGGAGGCCAGTAGTGACCACATTGATATTTATTCCCATATTTTCATGACCATGGCAGGACCTCCGATCAACATTCACATGCTCATTTACACAGGCAATTTGGGAACGCCAATTAGCCTAATGTGCATGTTTTTGGACTGTGGGAGAAAAACGGAGTACTGGGAGGAAACCCACCAAGCACGAGGGGAACGTGCACAACTCCTTGCACACAGACCGGAGGCGGGAATCTTTGAACCCGGACCCTGGAGTTGCAAGGCGACAGTCCTGACCACTACGACAATGTGCCGCCACGCCAGCATACAGGTACACGTTTTTACAATCAGATTGATAGATGTGTTTTTTTTTCTCAGGCTAAGAGCACCAGGCCCTTAAAAAGCCTGTGCATTACTTTGGGAGTCCAGTCCAACATGCTGAGCGCACCCCTTAACTTACTTTATCGAAAGCACACTCTGTGTATGTGTGAGAGAGACACTCAGAGTGAACGCGAGTTAATTAGTCGGTTAAGGCTCTATTGATTCCGCCTCAGCGTGTTACTAGATCAGATTTATGAGGCGCGAGAATCTGCTGATCGCCGCGAGCGCTCTTATCAGTCGCTCCCCACATGTGGCGCGCGCCGCTTCGTCCCGCCTCGCGCCCTGACGGATGGCTCTCTCGCCCCGCCCCCGCTGCCCCGCGCGCCTCATAATTAACCCCTGATCGGACAGCTCTTTATTGTTTAATTTGTGCGACAGATTTATCAGGTCAGAATTTAAACCGCGCGCTTTCCCAGCCCGCGTGCGACCGTGATACGGGCTCGCGCCCGGTCGTAGATTACAATTACGACCTAATGGTGAAAGTCATTGGGACAAATTCTTAGTGTTATATATTGCACTGACATTTCGGTTCACACACTCTAAAGCTCACACACTCAAATGTGTGACTGCGTATTATATGTGTCTCTTGACCAATTAGAGCTGTGCAGAGTTGAGAGTTGGTGTGTGTGCGTTCATGCATGGCTCGCACGTGCACCAGCTTTTAACATGCAACATGCACGTGCGAGCCTTGCATGAACACACACCGACACAAGGCAAGGTTGAACACGCATGCATGAACAGACACCGACACAAGGTTTAAACCCTGTTATCAAAATTGCAGCTTATAAACTGTTAGTACCATTAACCTTCTAAAAACCTGATAATTAATGGTATTTTACAACCATTTACAGAAGCTACAAACATTGACTACATTGTAATAAACTAATGGTTATTCTCTGATGAAGAAAAATTGCTCCAAACATTTCATAGTAACTTGTATAAGTAATTTTTGTGTAAACATTTAAGAGTTTGCTGTTGATGTTCCTGATATTCTAATCGTTATTGTAACAAAAACAATCGTCTTCAGCATCTTTCCATCTATTTAAGAACTTCTGTAGTCAACTATGGAGGCCAATTGTGACTATTGTATTTATTCCCAATTTGTTCGACTGTTGTAGGACCTCCGGTCATCATTCACACACTATGGGCAATTTTGGGAACGTCAATTAGCCTAAAATGCATGGGAGGAAACTGGAGACCTGGAGGAAACCCTCCAAGAACGGGGAGACTATGTAAACTCCATGCACACAGACCCGTCACAGGACTCGACCCCAGGGCCTGGAAGTGCAGAGCGACAGTCCTAACCACTAATGGTGACGTGCAAGGCGACAGCTCTAATCACTAATGCCAGCCAAAAAGGAAATTACACAGTTATATTTTACAACAATTGTTGTAAATAATTGTTAACCCTCATTTGTATAATACAGCAACAATCAGTTATTATTGGAACTATTGGTAACTACATACACTGATCAGCCGTAACATGTCTAAAACCAACTGTTTAATACTGTGTAGGTCCTCCTTGTGACATGACCTTTGTAGTATTTGGCAACCAAGATGTTACCATTTTGTAAGTTGCAAGGTGTGGTCTTCATGAATTGGCGCTGTTTGTCAAGCAAATCCTACAGATGCCCCAATAGTGGGAGATCTGAGAAATTCAGAGGCCAGGTCAACACCCTGAACATTTTGTCATGTTCCTCAAACCATTTGTGAAAAGTTTTTTGCAGTTTGCTGGGTGCATTGTCCTGCTGAAAGAGGCCACTGCAGTTAGGGTATACTGTTTTCTTGAAGTGGTGTACTTGGTCTGCAGCAGTGTTTAAGTAGGTGGTACATGTCAAAGTAACATCCACATGAATGCACAGAAAAGGTGATTTATTAGACACTTGACCTCAAAGTCTGGTTCATTCTGATAAGCGTTCCATGCTCGGGAACTGTGCCCGAGTCTGTTGGAAAAGGTGGTTTTGAAATGATACAGCATACTCGGACATGGATCACATCAGATATGGAAGCCAATCGTACTTAATAATAGAAGTGGACGCAACATCATCAGTGCCCATCGTCTCCTCGCACTAATCTCATTCTCAGACCTACACAGCTATAACTGAAATATCAATATTATTAAGCATTGCATGAATATTGACTTCCTTGTTCACTTTTTTGTGTTTAATGGCAAAACATCTTGGTGCATTTTGTTACCTGCTGTATCGGAGGGAATACGCAAGTATAACTGAGAATGAAGAAAAATAATAATGTGATTGCTGTCCAGTGGGGGAATTGGGAGGGTTGGGCAATAGTTACAGTGCATGGCAAAATTCAACCGTGCCTAATGTGAAAGTGCCCCAAAACATCCTTAATAGGTGTCTAGACCATCATATTTATTTTCCATAAAATTGTTTTCATGTTTTGCTGTTAAATTCCTTTTACCTAATGCATACATGTATGAAAATATAGATAATTTCCCCCATGGTGAAACAAGATGTCCCCCCTACACACACAAATGATGTTAGTGAGCAGCTTTTCTGTTCTTTGGAACTGTTTAGCGTACCCCACATCATGATATGTTATGTCATGATTTCATGGCTTTGCTCTTTGCTTTGCTTGATTACTACCGCACTGCTTCCAGCTCTTCCAATGATCCCCTCTCCCCCCACTGCTTCACTCGCAGCCACAGTGACCTCTGACTTCTGTCACACTTAGTTTGCTGTTGTGTGTATTAACTTAGATATGTGTGCAGACTCTCTGAGATCAGTTTTCTTTGGCAATTTATTACATTTTCATCAGTATGTGTGCAAATGTGCTGAGTCCAAACATAATTTCAAACGTAATTTTACAAATTTTACAAAGTGCAAAGTATCTTTGGTCAGATGAGAAAATTACCTACTAACGTCATCATGTTTAGGTTAACTGTTATTGTGTTAATGTTAAAAATGAATGAATTAGAGCAATAGATGCACAGAAAAAGCTAATAACAATGTGATGTACTTTGGTGGATGCTCTAGTAGTTAAACGCATAACAAGATTCTGGATCTAAGACTATGTTCCATGGAAGCTCAGATTATTTCTTGGATAAAGGCTGAATATGCCATGTCCACAGCAGCATCTGTGAGTTTTTTCCAGGTGTTGATATCCCAATAGATTGAACCACCTTGTTCAGCTCTATCAATCTGGACTGGGGGACAGTCCAGATTTATAGAGCTAGGCTAAACTAGCCTGATTGGTCATGGAGCATGGTAATGATTATGGGTGGGGGATATATGTCTATATCAGCATCATAAGGACTATCTATGGGAGTTCAACAAGGTTCAGTGTTCTTTCTGGATGCAAGAGGCTGCTGACGTGCCTGAGGTGAAGTGAGCCTCAGACTATCTTCCATGCTACTTGGGACTGGTGACCATGTTGTGGATTTGATCCTGTAGAGGCCGGCTGTGGAAGGACTCATTCTAAGGATGCTGGATGAATGGATGCAAGGGGGAGGGGTTTGGATTTAATGGGGAGATGTTGATGGGATGAATAGAGGAGGGGTTAGGAGTGAATAGGAGAGGTTGAGATGAAAGGAAAGAAGTTTGTATGAACAGTGAAGGAATTGTGATGGAGGAGTTAAAATGTGTGAAGGGGGTTTGGAAGGCTGAGATGGAAAGGAAAGTAATGCTTGTGAACTAAGAGTTGAAGTGTAAGACATTGGAGGAGCACAGGAAGAAATATGAGAAAATTTGAAACTGGTATTTTAGGCAGAATGAAATACGGCTGGATGTCTATTCCCAGGAAGGGTTTAGTGATGACATTGTGGCAAGGTTATTGGATTGGGAATTTTTCATTTATTTGTAATTTTTTTTGTAGTGTTTGATAGTATGAAACGTACATACGATTTAAATTAAAACTTATTTGTCACATACACAATCATACACAGTATTATATGCGGTGAAATGCATGAACAAGAGGTCAGCGCAGTCATGACGGCAGCCGACCTCACCGGTGCCATCTTGGTACCCAGACAGGAAGCAACTTAAGCTCAGCATTTTTGTAAGTTAATTTGCATTAGGTATAAGGAGCAGATCTCTGGGACCCATGGGTGCAGAGTATTGTGGTGAACTGGTATATTTGATGCTGTCTTCCCCACTCATTGAACACTTGACAGTGGAGTGACTGGTTGCTTTACTTCCCAGGGAGCCCTCATGTCTGTGTTTCCTTCTGGCTCTCCTCTTTTTTTAGTTATGCTGTTATAGTTAGTTATATGTTATATATGATAGAGTCCCTGCTTACACTCTGCACTAAATATACATTCACTTTATACATTACATCACTGTGAACAAGATCTCTCTTCTCTTCTCTTCTCTTCTCTTCTCTTCTTTTCTCTTTTCTTCATCTGGCTGATGCAGAAAGCTGTTCTTTAACCCTTAAAACCAAAGTGTTCAGCATAGGTCAATGACGATAAAAAGAGTGTGCCTATATACAGTAGAAGCCTTTCTAGTGTGTGTTAAAGGGTAGGCGTCAGACTTAAAACTGTGTATTTGAGTTTTTCAGATATGTCAGGTAGAACAAATGTTATTATTACTTTTATAAAGGGTAAATTTTATCACTACCAGAATATGGAAAACAAAAATGTAGATCACAAACATGTGATTGTTTGTATTTTTGCTATTTTTTTGCCTTTCTGACCCAGTTTCTAATTTTTTGCTCAGTTGTGTTAAAATTAACTCACTCATCTTCTATACCGCTTTTTCCTGTATTCAAGGTCACAGGGACCTGGCGCCTATCCCAGGAGGCTTAGGTCACGAGGCAGGGTACACCCTGAACAGGGTGCCAATCCATTGCAGGGCACACACATACACACTACAGGCAATTTGGGAACGCCAATTAGCCCAACCTGCATTCCTGTGGACCGTGGGGGGAAACCAGAGTACCCAGAGGAAACCAACCAAACACGGGGAAAACCATGCAACCCGGACCCTGTAGGTGCAAGGCGACAGTGCTAACCACTACACCACTGTCAACTAAAATTCAGTTTATTATATTATATATATAATTATATATTATATTTTTTGCTTAAAAAATGCCACTTTACATTTCTGAGCACAATTCTGAGCATGACTTTTTTGAGAAGTTGAAGTTTTCTTGGTGCAGGACAAACATTTATTTTTTTGTGTAAAGTAATACTGTATTCCTCCTATCCAAAATAAAATTCAGTTTATTATATTGACTATTTTGTGCTTAAAAAATATTTGTCACTTTATACTGCACAATCCTGAGCCCTACAGTACATATGTTAATAAAAAACAGAAAAACAAACAATGCTTTTATAAAATGCTTTGAACTTTAGTTAAGGACTTGTGACACGTAAAAGTTCAGGACTGGAAAAGTTTTGTACCTGAGCCTCCAATAATAAAATGGACTCTATATTAACTTTAACATGTCTTGAACTTCCAGCCGCCTAATACATGGTATGACTGCAAAGCAATCCCTGCTATCCATTATCACCCAAATAAGGATGGGTTCCCTATTTAGCCTGGTTCCTCTTAAGATTTCTTCTTTTTGCCATCTCAAGGAGTTTTTCCTTGCCGCCGTCGCCCTCAGCTTGCTCATCAGGGACAATCTGATCATATTGATTCATACACATTTTATCAAACATTTCCGTAATATTTTTTGATTCTGTAAAGCTTAAACAATACATTTTTTGCAACTAATTCGAAGTCAGTTTATGACATTTTTAAAATTTAAGTAATTTAAGAAACATTGCTAGCAAACAAGATTTATGGTCAAGCCCATAAGCATTTCAGATAAGGGTGGGAACTGATAGGAGAGGTCCTTCCTCTGGCAATAGAGTTCCTTGGGATTTATTTATGAATGATTTAATGAGACAGCGAAAAGTTGCGCACAGTTCCTCTGAGAGGAAGCAGTTGAGGGGGTTTCAGTAATAAACAAGGATGCACCCTGATTAGCTCATAGTAAAGATTAATCAAGCCTGTCACACTGGATGAAGATCCACCTGACAGACCGAGGAACTGCAGAAGAGACTTTATCTCACAGTTGGCTTGAGATCATTTGGAGATCCCCAAGAGTAAGTGGAATCTGGGCCTGAAGACAGACTGAACTGACCTTCTCAGCTTGTTGCCATTGTGACCTCCACAAGGAAAGTGAATGAATGGATTTTTAATGCATACAGATTGCTTTGGCCTTTATTATAACCCCTTGTTCTAGGGTTTGTGGCCATGAAAGTTATGCTTGATGATTAATAGGTGTGAGCATTAGGTTCATGGAGACTATACCTGTACTAGCAAATCAATAACTTACATAAAACCCCCAGAAGCATTACTTTTCTGAGAAGTTGATGTTTAAACACTGTCTCTTGGCACACGAAATACATTTAGTTTTTTTTTTTTTTTAGAATGTAATACTGTATTCCTGCCATACAAAGTAAAGGCAAAATTCCAGAGCATGTATCAACCCAATTTATTCTTCTGATTTTGTCCCTGATGATAATTTGCCTTGATAAATGCATCTTGTCTATAGCTACAGTGCACATCAAAATTCTATGCCTCTGCTTGCCTGAAAAGTTATTCGACTTTGTCATAAAACCAACATTCAAACGTTATCATCTTTTAAAATTAGCCTGAACCAGCCACTAGTATCTGTCACTTGCACTGCAAGTGTGCACATATGGGTGTGAGGCCATACTTTAGTCTGATACACCTGCCATATAGAGCACACACACATCATTCTTTTCAAGTTTCTGCATCATTACCAGTGTTAGGGAGAAAGAGGGTGAACAAAAAGCAGGACACACACACATGGAGATGAACAGAAAGACCATGAAAAAGGAATAAGAGCAGGGTGAAAGGTAAATGTGAATAATCAGGTGAAAAGACAGGTGACAAAAGAAAAGGGGGAGAGAAAGACAGAAAAAGAGACAGAGTGAGACAGACGGCTTTGTATGTAGAATAAGGAACTGTATTGTTCTATTGTGTATTAAACTGATTGATGAAGCAGTAATGATGATGGCGTTTCAACGAAAAAAGAACAGAGTCGTTTTCATCGCTGCAGCAGGGAAGCAAAGCACTGGGTTCCCGAAAGAGTGATCATATGAACACAGCTGCTGTGCTAGCAACCAGTTTAATACCACATAGTTGCAATAGCAATAGTGCTAAATTTTGACAATGCAGTGTTGATGCTAGCATCGTGTTTAAATTACACTTAGACTTAAACCATTTGATTACAGGTAAGATTCGAGAAACTAATATGCTAGAACACCTGGCAAAAAAAAAAAAAGGATTGGATCACCACACATATTAGTAGACTCACCCAGCTTGTTTACTTCTTAGCCATTAACAAATCCCAGATATGACACAAAGCTATATTTTTTTAATTGGCCAGATGTTCCAGTGGCATAAAACATACCTCAAATTGATCTAATTGCTCTATTTAAATGAACTACATTCGTTTCCAGATCAAGTATAGGAAAAAAAATTTTGAATACCTCAACCTGGAATTCATTAAATTATTTGAGGCATGGCTTCTCTAATGAAAAACAAGATTTTACAATCAACCTGGTTTCAACTGTCTTGAATTGATTTTGAATAAACAATTTTTACTTTTTTTTTTTTTTATTTATATATATTTCCAACATAAACCTTTAACTGGATTGAGATTTGGATCTGTTTGCTGGCCTTGGCATTGAGTTGCCTTTCCTGTAGAGAAGCTTTAACACACTTTGCTCTGTGGCAAGATGTATTATCATGAATGGTTCACCATCCAACCAATTTTTTTAAAGTAGATCTATATGCTAATGGTTAAGCCCTCTCCCCTATAGTTCTTTAGGGAATGAACATACTTGCTGTAAAGCCATGTGTTTGTGTAGTGTTATGTTCCTACCGGCTATGATGCTAGGTGCAGGAATAATTTAAAAAATCGATATTTTTGTCCTGGTTGTTGGGTGACATGTATTCAGCAGGCAGCATCGTGATTGCATCTGTTTACAAACTTACCTATAAGTAAGTTTAGCAAGTTACCAAAGGATTTCAGTAGAGCAGACTGGAGAATTCAATCAGACAGTTTTGCATGTAAATAAAAGTGGTCACATTCGAGGAGCTAGATAGTTAATGTTTTCACATGCATATTTTTTGATCTGCAATGGTAAAGATACGTCTTAGCGGTCGGGGGTGGGGTGGGGGGTTGGCAGCCAATCAGGATCTGGCCACACATCTTCATTTCTCATTGAAACTTTCTTTCATTTTTGCTATGCCTGCTGATGACACTGCCCCTACCATTTATATGCATATTGCATTTTGGGAGTGCGTTGCGTTTATTTCTGAGGACGTACACAAGCTATGCTCCAAACGAATGCAGGATATGCGAAGTAACCATCATGTGTCCTCACTGACGTAATTAAAAGAAAGGCTAATATCCCCCACTTGTCTGACATGCAACCCCATATCTTAAATGCCTGGGGAAATTTGATTGTCTTCATGCCTTTGGCACGTATCTTCTGGCCAATGCTGGTTCATAATTCTTCACTTTCATCCAGTCCTCAACACTGAATTATTGCGTCTCTTTGGCCCACTTGTTTTGTTATGTTTAGCGGGTTTGGTTTGACTTTTTCTAACTTTTCTTACAGTTCTGTCACAAACATGGACTCCTGTTTCAGCTCATTTGCTGCACAAAGCTGTACTGCTTTGACAAATAGTTCATTAAATTAAGTACAGCTTGACTGCTGAAATAGTGTTGTAGGAGGTTTACATTTGCTCAAAGTAAGAACCTTAAGAAGATGGATGACCTTATCTTTTAAACATGTGGACTACCTAGGGAACACAGAAGACTATGACTATTATATTTTTCTGTGTTGAAAATATTGTGTGTGTGTGTGTGTGTGTGTGTGTGTGTGTGATTTTTATTGGTCTGCAATAGTATTACTGAGGTTTATGATAGAAACCCCACACAACTGTGTGGGAGTGTGGGAGATACAGGGACAGATTTACAGTTCGCCTTGATTGGTGGACTCATGGGGCCATATGAAGAGCTGAGATAAGCTGGAAAGAGCGAGAAAGAGAGAGAGCATGAAAAAGAGAAAATGTAACAGTGTTTCTGTAGAATTTCTTAAACCTGAAAATTACTATGGATAACTATGTACAGCCTGTCTATCACAGTCTCTCTCTCTCTCTCTCTCTCTCTCTTCCACACACACACACACACACACACACACACACACACACACACACACAATACGTTTGTGGGCTGATGACAGTTGAGCATGTGTGATAATATTTGTATAACTTCTACTATAATTAGTTTGTGGTTTGGGACTGAGCCATAGTGGCCTGATGATTGTAAGACAACTGTAATTGTGTTTATGTGTCCTATATAGTGAATAGGGTGTGTGCTGTTGGTTATCAAGTAAAGGAGGAGATTTAGAGAGAAGCATTTAGAACAGGGTGTGATGCTCTTTTGGAAAGTTACAGTAAATGCGTGTCTTTCATTAAAATGTTCCCATGTGTGAAAGTCTTAGCTGTTCTAGACTGTGTCAGTGTGTAACTGTCAGATTTTCCTCAGCTATTCCAGAACTTCAGCTGTACCAATAACTGTGTGGCTTAGCAGTTCTAGAATATTTTATTGAGTGTGAGTTTCTGCGCGTAGCAGCTAGTCGACAATGTGTTTAAAAATGTGAGTCTCAGTTGTACCGGAATGTTTAAGATGTTTTAGAATGTTCCATTAAGTGTGTCTTAGATGTTTAAGAAAGCTCAAATTCATGCTATAGAATGTTTACACTGCTAGACTATGTGAGTCTCAGCTGTTTAAGAATGTTTTAAGAAAGTGTAAGTCCAAGCTGTTCCAGAAAGTTTTCGTAAGTGTAAGTCCAAGCTGTTCTGGAATTTTTCCATAAGTGTAAGTCCAAGCTGTTCCAGAATGTTTCCATAAGTGTAAGTCCAAGCTGTTCCAGAATGTTTCCATAAGTGTAAGTCCAAGCTGTTCCAGAATGTTTCCATAAGTGTAAGTCCAAGTTGTTTCAGAATGTTTCCATAAGTGTAAGTCCAAGCTGTTCTGGAATTTTTCCATAAGTGTAAGTCCAAGCTGTTCCAGAATGTTTACATAAGTGTAAGTCCAAGCTGTTCCAGAATGTTTCCATAACTGTAAGTCCAAGCTGTTCCAGAATGTTTTCATAAGTGTAAGTCCAAGCTGTTCCAGAATGTTTCCATAAATGTAAGTGCAAGCTGTTCTGGGGTGTTTTCATAAGTGTAAGTCCAAGCTGTTCCAGAATGTTTTCATAAATGTAAGTCCAAGCTGTTCCAGAATGTTTTCATAAGTGTAAGTCCAAGCTGTTCCAGAATGTTTTCATAAGTGTAAGTGCAAGCTGTTCTGGGGTGTTTTCATAAGTGTAAGTCCAAGCTGTTCCAGAATGTTTCCATAAGTGTAAGTGCAAGCTGTTCCGGGATGTTTCCATAAGTGTAAGTCCAAGCTGTTCCAGAATGTTTCCATAAGTGTAAGTGCAAGCTGTTCCAGAATGTTTCCATAAGTGTAAGTGCAAGCTGTTCCGGGGTGTTTTCATAAGTGTAAGTCCAGGCTGTTCCAGAATGTTTCCATAAGTGTAAGTGCAAGCTTTTCCGGGATGTTTTCATAAGTGTAAGTCCAGGCTGTTCCAGAATGTTTCCATAAGTGTAAGTGCAAGCTGTTCCAGAATGTTTCCATAAGTGTAAGTGCAAGCTGTTCCGGGATGTTTCCATAAGTGTAAGTCCAAGCTGTTCCGGGGTGTTTTCATAAGTGTAAGTCCAAGCTGTTCCGGGATGTTTACATAAGTGTAAGTCCAAGCTGTTCCAGAATGTTTACATAAGTGTAAGTCCAAGCTGTTCCAGAATGTTTCCATAAATGTAAGTGCAAGCTGTTCCGGGGTGTTTTCATAAGTGTAAGTCCAAGCTTATGAGTCCTAGAATGCTTATATAAGTGTAAGTCCAAGCTGTTCCAGAATGTTTTCATAAGTGTCCAAGCCAAGTCCAAGTCCAAGCTGTTCCGGGATGTTTTTATAAGTGTAAGTCCAAGCTGTTCCAGAATGCTTATATAATTGTAAGTCCCAGCTGTTCCAGAATGTTTTCATAAGTGTAAGTCCAAGCAGTTCCAGAATGCTTATATACAGTAATTGTAAGTCCCAGCTGTTCCAGAATGGTTCCATAAATGTAAGTCCAAGCTGTTCCAGAATGTTTCCATAAATGTAAGTCCAAGCTGTTCCAGAATGTTTTCATAAGTGTAAGTCCAAGCTGTTTCAGAATGTTTCCATAAATGTAAGTCCAAGCTGTTCCAGAATGTTTTCATAAGTGTAAGTCCAAGCTGTTCCAGAATGTTTTCATAAGTGTAAGTCCAAGCTGTTCTAGAATGTTTCCATAAATGTAAGTGCAAGCTGTTCTGGGGTGTTTTCATAAGTGTAAGTCCAAGCTGTTCCAGAATGTTTTCATAAATGTAAGTCCAAGCTGTTCCAGAATGTTTCCATAAGTGTAAGTGCAAGCTGTTCCGGGATGTTTCCATAAGTGTAAGTCCAAGCTGTTCCAGAATGTTTCCATAAGTGTAAGTCCAAGCTGTTCCAGAATGTTTCCATAAGTGTAAGTGCAAGCTGTTCCGGGATGTTTCCATAAGTGTAAGTCCAAGCTGTTCCAGAATGTTTCCATAAGTGTAAGTCCAAGCTGTTCCAGAATGTTTTCATAAGTGTAAGTCCAAGCTGTTCCGGAATTTTTCCATAAGTGTAAGTCCAAGCTGTACCAAAATGTTTTCAGAAGTGTAAGTTCAAGCTGTACCAGAATGTTTCCATAAGTGTAAGTCCAAGCTGTTCCGGGATGTTTCCATAAGTGTAAGTCCAAGCTTTTCCAGAATGTTTTCATAAGTGTAAGTCCAAGCTGTTCCAGAATGTTTTCATAAGTGTAAGTCCAAGCTGTTCCAGAATGTTTTCATAAGTGTAAGTCCAAGCTGTTCCGGAATTTTTCCATAAGTGTAAGTCCAAGCTGTACCAAAATGTTTTCAGAAGTGTAAGTTCAAGCTGTACCAGAATGTTTTATTAAGTGTGAATCTCAGCTGTTACTAAGTGTAAATTTCAGCTGTTCTGAAATGCTCGAATAACTATTCGAGCATTTAACTAACTAAGTTGTATCTAACTAACTAAGTTGTATAAGCTGTACCAGGCTCTCTCTAAGTGTAAATCTCCGCTGTGTAGTAAGAGTAAGATTCACTTATTAAGTAAGAGTTAAGTATAAGTAATATAAGTAAGAGTCTTATTAATTCTATATTAGAAGGTTAGAATATGATTGCGACTTGGTTGTCGAATGCACCAATATATTTGAGTGTCAGGTATTCTAGATTGCTCCAATAAATTTATCTCTTTTGTTCTAGAATGTAATATTATTTGCTGTGGAATGTTCATTTTAAGGTTTAAGGTTTAAGGGTTATTTCGACAAAGTTTCAGTAGTCTGGACTGTTAGATTGTCTGCATTTACAGACATATATTTATATTATTAGTCTAAGCAGTCAGATTCAAGAATGTAATGGCGCTATACTAAAGACTCTACAAAAGCTTTATCTGTAAACCAAATTTACATCAATCGTAGCTTGACATCTGCATCCTGGGACTCCCTGTATGACTGTGGACATAAAGCAATTGGTTTGTCCTTGTGGTTACAGATGCACTTTCCTATTTGTAGTGAATCGGGCGTAAGGCACTATTTTAAACTCTCTCTCTCTTTCTTTCTCTCTTGGTCTCTCCATCTCTTTGTTTCTCTGTCAGCAGTGACATGCGGCACTGTGATAAAGCGGATCTGGTTACTCAGTGCAGTCTCAGCTGGCGCCAAACCACTACCGCTTCATATGATTTACATCTGTGTGGATTTGTGTGTGTGTGTGTATGTGTGTGTGTGTATGTAGAAGGTAGGGGCACATGTAAATGGGAACCAGCAGTGAAGCGTCCTGTATGTTTGGACACAGCTTTCATCACAGACATGGCAGTTTAATCTGCCGTAAACACTCCTATTAGCCCCATCAACAATGACCATAACACACACACACACACACACACACACACACGCTCGCGCGCGCATTAGCTGCCTGTGATGATACTAATAAAAAATAATTTTATGCTGAATGTTGTGTAATGTTGTGCAATAGCAGTGTAGCCAACTGCAGTGTTATACAGTGTTTTATGGTCTCCTGCGTCTAATGCGAAGTTATAAGCAGAAACCATAATGCACTGAAGGCCGTTTTGGGTCAGACAGTCATCTTACTAGAAATTCTTCACCCAGTCATTTTTCCACCACAGGAAGGAATTTTAGGAGTTTGCAGTTTACAGTTTCTTGGTAAAATGACAAGCTGCAGTTTTTTTCCCCCCAAAACTGATTCAATTCAAAAGAAAGAATAAACAATGTAGTGAGGCAACGACTGTTATGACCAGAAGTGGAAAAAGAAAAGAAAGAAAAATAATATCCAAATCAAAGTGTCTTAATTTACCTCTTATGTTTCTCATTAAAATCCACTGATGGAATGTAGGCGACTAGAAGCTGATGATGTTCTAAAAGATCATGATGTGTTCCATGCTCCTCCAGTTTGGACAAAATTGTGTTTCTGATTGTGCTGTGCTTTCACTCAAGAGAAAATGGATGCCTAAGTTCATAGGGAAAATTGTGGAATATAACAGGAATAGGAAGATGACTTACATTAAAATGTACAGAATGACTTGCAATGTAAGCAACATACCAATATTGCCTTTTAAAAACCTAATACAGAAGCGAAATAAGTTATGAATGTTTAGCTTTATCTAGAATTTTACAAGCCAATTATTATTGCTTTACTTTTTACTTTTTTTATCTTCTAAATAAAATGAAGAGTCCAAAAATTTCCTTTCTATATTACTTAAGAAAAGTATAAATACCTCTCAGATAATACCTAATTATTGTAACAAAGTACAATTACTCAAGAATTTTCCACCCCTGGTCACAAGAACAAAGCATATATTAAAACACATGTAACTAGTAATTGATAAAATTAGTTATGAGATCATAGTGCGTTCCTTAATTAATTAAAATATTAATCTTTAGCAAATTTTGAATTTAAGAAATAAGACAGGACATATGGTATTCAGCATTGGGCTTTACCCTTGTGTAAGTGTTTATTTTTTCATAACAGTGGATGCATATTATAAGTGATTTTTATGCTGTGATAGCTGTTAGTCGGGTTTTCTAAAAAAAAAAAAAGTATTTATCCTAGAATTCTTTAGGCGTTTTGACATTACCATTGAGCCGTACGTTTTCTTATGTAATTTGTAAAATTTAAACGAAATAATTTATTCGATTCCTTAAATAAGAGGGGCACTCAAGTCAAACCAAGACTTTTTGAATGCATTTACAAGAGTAAAACTTACCTTTATTTATCTGTATAATCTCTGCTACACTAATGCACTTATCCAAGTGTTTCACTCGTGCATGGATACCATCAATGTAGAAAAGTTTCTCAGTACGACGGATCCATGATCAAAATGCCTGCTTCAGATCTGAAACACTGGCCTCCCAGGAACTCCTTTAATGGCCCAAACATGTGGAAATGTCTTGGAGTGAGGTCAGGACTGTATAGGGGATATGGCAATAACTCCCAGAAGAACAGAGTTTCTAATGTGTTTGTGAATGATGGTGTATACAATTTCCACACATACAGATGCGAGTAGATTCTTCATGCAAGTATGACGGTCAAGCTATCTGTCAATTTTCAAAGATCAGGCGTTCTCTCTCTGACTGTTCACGGAAACGACTGAGCCACCTCAGCCAGATCTTCATTCACCGACATATGGGCCTATGGGCTAAGAGTCTCATCACTGTACTGTAAATCTTAAGTTTTAGTTTTACGCCTTTTACGACTTTACAAGCCCTTGAATGCTCCTTATATAACTGTTGCTGTAGAAAAATAAATAATAATAAAAAACACTGAAAAACATTCTGACCAGCCAGATTTTAGAATTCAGTGACACTATGTTATGAAGAAACAACAGCTGATCATTAAGTTCTTACTAAATTTTAATGAAATCATTCAAATAAGAGAAAACAATGAGACTCAAATTCTTGTCCTGTTCCTCCACACACACACACACACACACACGCACACACTTTTCTTGCTTTTGAGTATGGATGTGTATACATGTACTGTAATTACGGTTGTATATTGAGGTGTAGTTATGGGTGTGTCTGTGTAGTCGTTAACAAGGTGAGGATGAGTCACATGTATGTATATGTATGAGTCATATGTTATATGTGTCTATGTGTCTGTGTGTGTGCGTGTATGTGTAAACAGAGCACGGTATTGTACATTTATTGTACGTTTAGTATTAGTATCAGCGTGTAGTATTTTCACTCTAATATTACCTACATGTTTTAATCAGGTTCAGCACAGGAGAAAGTTCCAGCTATGGGAAAACACCAGCTTTATCAAAACGTAAGTGCCATCAATATATTTAGTCAGGATCAGAATCAGTTTATTTGCTGTTGGCACGCCCATGTAGTGGATATTTTTCTAGGTATTTTAGTCACATGCAACACACACACACACACACACACACACACTGTTCCTAGAGAACAGAACGCAATTACTGTTCTTAAATGGATTTTTTAAAGACAAATTGTAATATATAATTATATAAGCACAATTATTAATTTGTAATACTTAATATATAATGAATAAATAGTAATAAATAGCATAGTTTGATAATACTAATAAAGTTAAAAAATATATAACAATAATATATAAAAAATATTTTTTAAACAGAGAATATATCTGTTATATTTATAATATATATCTGTTATATATCCAGAGTGAAGAAAAGGGCTCGGAATATCACTTTGGACCCCTCACACCCAAGCCACCTTCTATTTAAACTTCTGCCATCAGGTCGACGCTATAGAGCACCGAACACCAGGACACAAAAACAGTTTTTTCCCCCCAGGCCATGTACCTCATGAACAGTCAAACATCAATCTAACTGTCAATAAATATAGGTGCAATACTGTGTACAATACCACTGTACAATATACTGTATAATACCACAGATTTCAGATATTTATGTAACTTATTTAAAAGTATCTCACACCCTACTCCATTTAATGTCAACTTTTTTTGTGTGTGTGTGTCGTGCTGTTTTGTCTTGTCATTTGTTTTTTGTTCTGGAAGCTCTGTCACTAAAACAAATTCCCTGTACGTGCAAGCGTACTTGTCATTAAAACTCTTTCTGATTCTGATTCTGATAATTTAACAACTTGAATAGAAATAACAGTTAATAGTTTTTCCTCGATCCTCCCAAGTGTTAGTGCACACAGAATCCGTTCTCATACGACCTCATCGTCAGGTGACCTGGATTATACGCGAACACATTACTTGACATCACAGATGTTCAGCCGACTTTGAAACGGTGCAGCGCTAATTCACACTAATGCTAATGGTAACACAATTGCGTCGAAAAGTCAACCTGCTGGATTTGGCCTAATTACTGTAACAACAGTGTGTGTGTGTATTTGTGTGTACACTTGCTCTGTGGGTGGTTGTGCTAATGTTTTTCTACTTGCGGCCATGACACGCTAATGAGGCAGCAAACGTTTAATAAACACTTCAGGTTCACCTCATTAACACACACACACACACACACACACACACACACACACACATACACACTTTGCTTAAATAGATTATGGACAGGCCTGCTAGAAGCAGAAACTCTTGTCATGTGTGTATTTGTGTGTGAGGCCTGAATGAGTGTATTGATGGTTTATCAGTGAAATCTGATCTGTTCCAAGTCCATTTTAGCAGCATGCAAACCGTGTGTGTGTGCGTGTGTGTGTGTGTGTGTGTGTGTGTAAACATAAACATACGCTCTGGGTCAGGACTTTGTTAAACAGGCCTTTCGGAATTCACTAGGGACTGAGCGCGAGAGAGAGAGAGAGTGGTGTGTACAGATTGCACGCTTTCTCCTTTCCACATGAGCAAATTAAGAGGAACTCCAGCGACCTGTTTTCATGCCCCATTGCGCATAATCTTAGAAATTAACTACATGTACTTTTTTTTATGGTATCTGAGTGCTATATAAATACACAGTACTTTTATAACCATCATTTCAGGGAAAACATAATAATGCATTGGATCCCAGAAAGACAATTATTCATAGCGCTTATGGGCGCACACTGTAAAACTCAAAATATTAAGACGGAAAGTTTCAATAGACTTTTGATTTTTCTTAACTTAAACTATAATTTACAATATTTCGCCTTTATTTGAGAGCCAAGACCAGTTTGTCCAATAGAACAAGAATTCGAATTATCAGACCGCTGTTTTGTTACCAGCACCGTTTAACTGGGATTTAAACTTATAATCACAAACCGATAGCACCTACAGTTCTCTTTTCTGTTGCACCACTTAGGATTTCTTAAATTCGATTAAGTTTTATTTGTAAAACGCTCTTAACAGTTATCATCGGCACACAGCAGCTTAGTAGAATTAAAAATGTATAAAAATAAATGTACAGAAACAAGTATAGTTGAGCAAGTCGAGAGAGTGGCAAGGAAAAACTCCCTGAGATGAGAATAGGAAGAAACCTTGACGAACCAGACTCAACAGAGAACCCATCCTCATTTAAAAGATATCCGATAGTATGTGACGTGCTGAGACTGATCGATCAGTTTAATGCTACCAATATATATATATATATATATATATAGGCCTATATATATTTGGGTAAACCAATTAGTTAAAAACTAGCTTTCACTCATTCGCTCACACATTCTCTATACTGGTTATCCTGTAACGGTCGTAGGAGGCCTGAAGCCTATCCCAGGGTCTTAGTGCCCTAGGCGGAGAACACCCTGGACGGTACTATTCCAGGCACACAAGCACACACTCTATGAACTATGAACAGTTTGAAAATGGCAATTAGCCTAATCTGCATGTATTTATACTGTGGGATAAGCACAGGGAGAAGAAACAAACTCCACACACATAGACCCAATGGTGGGACTCAAACCCTTGACCCTAGAGGTGGGAGCGCTAGTGCTAAACACTAAACAAAAATGCATTGCTTTACATTGACCTAAAATTTCAAGTTTTCTCATTTTTTTACAGTGCATTAGAAATACTAAAACAGCTTTGAAATAATTACATTTAATATAATTAATACTGCTAAATCAAAATACCATGGAAATACCATTACCTATGTATGGAAATATATACATGTAAGTCTTTAATGGATTAGAAATTGCCTGTACTTTTCTGAGATCCCGTAAGTACCACTTAGGATAATGTGTAAGAGGCGTCTCCACAATGTAGCTAGAATCCTGTATGAATTATTATAAGCTGCACAGTAAAATCCCAGGGTTAATTTAATACTTTCAGAGTTCACAAGACTCCAACTAGACCTTTATACTGGACATTTCAACACTGTTATTTCAACACTCTGAGTGTTAATTCAACATGGGGTATTTTGCCGTGTATGGGGGAGAGCTAGCAAACCAAAATGGCAACTGCATTAGCATTGAGCTTAGTTATAGTAGGTATAGTATGATGTGACCACAACAATGCCATGACACTTGTATATCGTCCTATATTGTTACAAATATTCTACAGTATATTACTATATATATATTGCTGATATATTGCAGTCAGTGTCTAATTACGTAAAATACTTTCTATTATCCATTCCCTGTTGGATTTTTAACATTGTTCATTTGGATCCATTTTTTATGAATTCCACTTCTAGAATTCTAGAATTTCTCCAATTCAGTCAGCGCAACAATCTGCAACATTACTCACAATGCTGTTCAACTGCCATAGATTTCTTCTTGACTTGATCAACTACCAAAGCGTCAATGTTCATGCCAAACGTCTAACGTCATGAAAATGGTATGTGAGAAAAGTACCTCTTTTGTTTTTGAAAGCTAACAGTGAAACCTGATAATTGCCGTTTAAAGTGTGTAAAAGATGTCCAAGAGGCGTTCAAGTCAAACCAGGACTTGTGATGAAATTTGTGATGAAAGAAGTTGTAAAACTGATTGATGTTTACAGGAGACTTCATGCACAGTTTGGTGATGAGACTCGCATTTAAATGGTGCAAACGTTTAAAAGAAGGCCGTGAATGACGATTCCACCAGAGGTGGCTCAGAGCCCACTGCAGTCTACAAACATTTGAACATTTAGCCAGTGGTACGCCTGATCCTTGCAGAAGAGACACATGTGTGTGTGGCAACTGTACACATAATCATTCACCACTTGCACATTACGAACTCCGGTATGCTAAAAAAAAAATTTCTACATTGATGGTATCCCAGCACTAGTAAAACACTGGGATAAGTTCACTGGTGTATCAGGGGATTATATAGAGAATTAAAAGTAGTTTTTACTCTCATATCTGTATTCTGTTTTTCCGCATGATCAAAAGTCCTTGTTTGACTTGAATGCAAACTGGATGTATTGGTTATTATATACGAAATGTTAAATAAACCCCATCTCCAACTTTCAAACTGCTCTCCTATGGGAACTGTACTTTGATTTAAAGCATTTTACATTTAAACGTTGCATTTTAACCTTACAGAATCTGTTAGTGTTTAGCTATGTTTCTTCTCTCAAATATTATAACGATCCCTAGTTATGTGATTAAGTACACCTTTAGGTAACATCTGTGATTTTTATTTTGAATTAAACACATTTATTTAACTGGTTATAACAAAATGTATATTTTAATTATTGTTTAAACAGTCATCCATTAAAATGTTCATACATTTATTGCGATTCTTTGTGGTAAAAAAAAAAAAACAAGAATGTCCTTGGTCTTTCAGCTACACCCTTCAAAGGGTCAGAATAGCTGACCATCCAATTCACACAACAACTTGGTACAGGTTTTTATGTGGGATACCCTTCCTGATGTAACCCTCGCTTTTTTATCCGGCATTGAATGGGCAATCCAACCTGGGCCTTCTGCATGGCATCATTTAAATACTAACATCCGGATTATTTTTTTATTCAGGGAAATAAATTTACACATTTGCACAAACAAATCTTAGGACTAAGAAATATACATTAGAAATATAATGAATTAATAAATAATTGAATTTGACGTGCCCTTTTTCTTTTAATTGTAACACTAGCTCAGCATTTTTTTCGACGGTACATTGGCAAGGAAACTGTCTAGACATAATCAAAATAAGAAAGAACAAAGTTTCAGTTCATGCTTTTGTTTAATTTTAACAGGTCAGGTGTGCTTTTTGTTTTGAAGATGGCTCAACTGGTAGAGGACAGAATTGAAACGCGCCCTCTTGTGGCCGCTTATTTACATTGCACGTAAGAAACACAACGTCATTGTTGTACCGATTGCGACTATAGAGTGTCATCTACAATATAAAAAAATACTAATTCAGTCTTAAACCATATTTAGCCCCTGTAATTGTTTTTTTTTTTTGCACGCTCCCACATCTTTGTCCTATAGAATTGTATATTATATCAGAGTTGAGTGCTTTGTCGCAGCAGTATGACGTAAGCGCAGCGGCGCGCCGGCTTCGGTGACGTGTCCGTGTGTGTGTGTGTGTGTGTGTGTGTGTGTTGCAGTCATGGCGGTGGATATCACTCTGCTGTTCAAGGCGAGCGTGAAAACGGTGAAGACGCGCAACAAAGCGCTCGGTGTGGGGCCCGAGAGTGCAAAGGACGAGCTGCTGCGGAGAAACAGACCGAAAAACAGCTTCTCCTGCAAAGCCAAGGACGTGGTGAGGAGTTTGTGCTGCTACACGCTAACGAGCTTAGCATCACTATAGGGAAGCAGAGCAGCATTTAATGACGTGACAGCAGTGTGTAATAACGTGTTTGTGCGTTTGAATGACGTGTGTTTGTGTGTCTGTTAATGAGCTCACAGATCATTGGAG